>NC_090374.1:73406730-73721489 GCF_036365525.1 Heterodontus francisci
ACCTGGAATATTATTTGCTCTAATCCGTGTGTCCACTATTTCCTCTATGATCCCAGGCTGTCCTGTCACCCTGTTTCACTGATACATACCCATTAATCATAGAATCAGAGAAAGTTTAAGACACAGAAAGAGGCCACTTGGCCCACCGTGTTTGTGCCAGCCATAAAACAATCCACCTACTCTAATCCCACGTTCCTGCATTTGGTCCGTAGCTCTGCAGCTTAGGGCATTTGAGGTGCATATCCAGACTCCTTTTGAATGAGTTGAGGGTCTCTGCCTCAACCACCCTTTCAGACAGTGAGTTCCAGACCATCACCACCCTCTGGGTGAAAAGGTTTTTCCTCATCTCCCCTCAAATTTTTCTACCAATCACTTTAAATCTATGCCCCCTCGTCACTGACCTCTCTGTTAAGCTGAATAGTCCATTCACCTCCATTCTATCCATGCCCCTCAAAATTTTGTACATTTCAATCAGATCTCCCCTCAGCCTTCTGTGTTCCAAGAACAACCCCAGCCTATCCAATCTTTCCTCATTGCTGCATTTTTCCAGTCCTGGCAACATCCTCGTAAATCTACTCTGTACCCTCTCTAGTGCAATTACATCCTTTCTGTAATGAAGTGACCGGAACTGCACACAGTACTCAAGTTGTGGCCTATCCAATGAGTTCTACAGTTCCAGCATAACCTCGAAAATAAAAGCAAAATACTGCAGATGCTGAAAATCTGAAATAAAAACAAGAAATGCTGGAAATACACAGCAGGTCTGGCAGCATCTGTGGAAAGAGAAGCAGAGTTAACATTTCAGGTCAGTGGCCCTTCTTCAGAACTGGCAAATATTAGAAATGTAAGATGTTATAATCAAGTAAAGTGGGGGTGGGGCAAGAGATAACAAAGGAGAAGGTGTAGATAGGACAAGGTCACAGAATAGCTGACCAGAAGGTCATGAAGCAAAGGCAAACAATATGTTAATGGTGTGTTGAAAGACAAAGCATTAGTACAGATAAGGCGTTAATGGACTGAAAATTGAACAGCCGCAAGTATAAACATGAAAAAACCCAGTGGGTAAGCAAACTGAACAAATTAAGATGAAATAAAATAAACACAAAAAATATATTAAAAAAAGGAAAAAGAAAAAAATAACTAAAAATGAAAGTAAAATGGTGGTGGGGGGGGGGGCGGGGCGGTCATGCTCTGAAATTATTGAACTCAATGTTCAGTCCAGCAGGCTGCAGTATGCCTAATCAGTAAATGAGATGCTGTTCCTCGAGCTTGCGTTGATGGTCACTGGAACACTGCAGCAATCTCAGGACAGAGATGTGAGCATGAGAGCAGGGGGGAGTGTTAAAATGGCAAGCAACCGGAAGCTTGGGGTCCTGCTTGCGGACTGAGCGGACCTGTTCTGCAAAGTGGTCACCCAGTCTGCGTTTGGTCTCCCCAATGTAGAGGAGATCACATTGTGAGCAGCGAATACAGTATACTACATTGAAAGACATACAAATAAATCGCTGCTTCACCTGAAAGGAGTGTATGATGCCTGGGATAGTGAGGAGAGAGGAGGTAAATGGGCAGGTATTACACCTCCTACGATTGCAGGGGAAAGTGCCATGGGAAGGGGACGAGGTGGTGGGGGTAATGGAGGAGTGGAGCAGGGTGTCGCGGAGGGAATGATCCCTTCGCAATGCTGACAGGGGAAGGGAGGGGAAGATGCGTTTGGTAGTGGCATCACGCTGGAGGTGGTGGAAATGGCGGAGGATGATCCTTTGGATATGGAGGCTGATGGGGTGCAAAGTAAGGACAAGGGGAACCCTGTCGCGGTTCTGGGAGGGAAGGGAAGGGGTGAGGGTAGAGGTGCAGGAAATGGGCCGGACACGGTTGAGGGCCCTGTCAACCACAGTGAGGGGGAATCCTCAGTTCAGGAAAAAGGAAGACATATCAGAAGCGCTGTCATGGAAGGTAGCATCATCACAGCAGATGCATCGGAGACGGAGAAACTGGGAGAATGGAATGGAGTCCTTACAGGAGGCAGGGTGTGAAGCAGTGTAGTCGAGGTAGCTGTGGGAGTCGGTGGGCTTATAATGGATATTAGTAGAAAGCCTATCCCCAGAGATGGAGATAGAGAAGTCGAGGAAGGTAAGTGAAATGTCGGAGATGGACCATGTAAAGGCGAGAGAAGGGTGGAAATTAGAAGCAAAGTTGATAAAGTTTTCCAGTTCGGGGCAGGAGCAGGAAACGGCACCGATTCAGTCATCAATGTACTGGAAAAAGAGTTGGGGGAGGGAGCCTGAGTAGGACTGGAACAAGGAATGTTCGACATATCCCACAAAAAGACAGGCATAACTAGGACCCATGCGGATACCCATAGCAGCACCTTTTACTTGAAGGAAGTGAGTGGAGTTGAAGGAGAAGCTGTTCAATGTGAGAACATGTTCAGTCAGGCGGAGGAGGGTGGTGGTGGATGGGGACTGGTTGGGCCTCTGTTCAAGGAAGAAGTGGAGAGCTCTCAAACCGTCCGGGTGGGGGATGGAGGTGTAGAGAGATTGGACGCCCATAGTGAAGAGGAGGCGATTGCGGCCAGGAAACTGGAAATTGTCAAAATGACGCAGGGCGTCAGAAGAGTAACGGATGTAGGTGGGAAGAGACTGGACCAGCGGAGAAAAGATAGAGTCAAGATTGGAGGAAATAAGTTCAGTGGGGCAGGAACAGGCTGACACAATGGGTCAGCCGAGACAATCCTGTTTGTGACCTTCCTGCTCTTGTATTCTATACCTCAGCTAATAAAGGAAAGGATTCCATATGCCTTCTTAACCTCCTTATCGACCTGTCCTCCTACCTTCAGGGATTTGTGGACATTCACTCCAAGGTCCCTTACTTCCTCTACACTTCTCAGTATTTTCCCGTTAATCGTGTATTCCTTTGCCTTGTTTGACCTCCCCAAATGCATCATCTCACACCTCTCCAAGTTGAATTCCATTTGCCACTTTTCTGCCCATCTGACCAGACCATCAATATCTTCCTGCAGCCTACAGCTATCCTCCTCACTATATACCACACGGCCAATCTTTGTGTCGTCCACAAACTTCTTGATCATGCCCCGTATGTTTACGTTCAAATCGTTAATATACACCACAAAAAGCAGGGGACCCAGTACTGAGTCCTGTGGAACGCCACTGGAAACAGCCCTCCAGTCGCTAAAACAGCCATCAACAATTACCCTTTGTTTCCTGCCACTGAGTCAATTTTGTATCCACCTTGTTGCATTTCCCTGCATGCCATGGGATTTTACTTTTTAACCAGTCTGCCATGTGGGACCTTGTCAAAAGCTTTGCTAAAATTCATGTAGACCATATCAACTGCACTACACTCATCTATCTTCCTTGTTACTTCTTCAAAAAATTCCAAAAGTTGGTCAAACAAGATCTTCCCTTAACAAATTCATGCTGATCATCCTTGATTAACCTGTGCCTTTCTAAGTGACAGTTTATCCTGTCTCTCAGAATAGATTCCAATGATGGTCAGACTCTCTGCTATTTCCTCTCTTGCTTCTTTGAACAGCCTTGGATACATATAATCTGGCCCTTGTGATTTATCAACTTTCAAGGATGCTAATCCCATTAATACTTCCTCTCTCCTTATGTTTATCACATCCAATACTTCACACTGTTCCTCCTTAACTACAATATCTGCATCGTCCCCCACTTTTGTGAAGAAAGACACAAAGTATTCATTAAGAGCCATACCAATATCTTCTGCTCTTACACATAGGTTACCTTTTTGGTCTTTTATGTGTCCTACTCTCTCCTTAGTTATCCTCTTACTCTTAATGTATTGATAAAACATCTTTGGGTTCATCTTGATTTTGCTTGCCAATATTCTTTCATGCCCTCTCTTTGCTTTCCTAATTTCCTTTTTGATTTCACCCCTCCACTTTCTATACTCCTCAGCTTTCTGTGGGATTGAGTTCTCGGTGTTGGACATAAGCTTTCCTTTTCTGCCTTATCTTACCCTGTAGGCTCCTTGACATCCATGGGGCGCTAGATCTGGCCACCTCAACCTTTTTCTTTGTGGGAACATGTTTACCTTGAACCCCTTGAATCTCTCCTTTGAATGACTCCCACTGTTCTGACACTGATTTACCATCAAGTAACTGTTTCCAGTCCACTTTCACGAAATCACTCCTCAGTTTAGTAAAATTGGCTTTGCCCCAACTGAGAACTCTAACTCCTGTTCCGTCTCTGTCCTTTTCCATTATTATGTTAAAACTGACTGAATTATGATCACTACCACCAAAATGCTCTCCCACTGCCACTCCTTCCACCTGCCCATCTTCATTTCTTAAAACTAAGTCTAAAACTGTGCCCTCTCTTGTTGGACTTACTACATGCCGGGCAAAGAAATTCTCCTGAATGCACCTCAAGAATGCTGCTCCCTCAATTCCTTTCACACTAAAACTATCCCAGTTAACATTGGGGTAATTAAAATCCCCTACTATTACTGCCCTATTGTTCTTGCACTTCTCAGAGATTTGCCTACATATCTGCTCTTCTATCTCCCTCTGACTGTTTGCGGGTCTATAGTTCACTCCCAGCAGCGTGATTGCCCCTTTTTTGTTCCTTAACCCAATCCATATAGCCTCATTTAATGAACCTTCCAACATATCATCCCTCCTCACAGCTGTAATAGTTTCCTTGACCAAAATTGCCACTCCCCCTCCTTTCTTATCTCCCTCCCTATTGCGTCTGAAAACCCTGTAATCAGGAACGTTGAGCTGCCATTCCTCTTCCTCCTTAAGCCATGTTTCAGTAATAGCTATGATATCATACTACCATGTGTCTATCTGTGCCATCAGCTCATCTGCTTTATTTGCTATACTCCTTGCATTGAAATAGATACCCGTAAGCACTGCCAAACTCTTTTTTTTATTTTTTGACCCTCGTTTCCTGTCTTCCAGACTCATCCATTAATGTTCTGCCTTCCATTTTAATTTCTGATTTTGTCCCAGCTGAGTCTACCCTCAGGTCCCCATACCCCTGCCAAACTAATTTAAAACCTCCCCAACAGCACCAGCAAAACGTCCCGCAAGGAACTCAGTCTTGGCTCTGTTCAGGTGCAACCCGTCAGACTTGTACAGGTTCCAATGTCCCAGGAATCTGAAGCCCTCCCTCTTGCACCAACTTTCCAGCCACGCATTCATCTGTCTTATCATTCTATTTCTATACTCACTTGCGCGTGGTACTGGGAGTAATCCGGAGAGGATTACTTTTGAGGTCCTGCTTGCTAACTTCTTACCTAGCTCCCTAAATTCTCACCGCAGGACCACATGCCTTTTTCTGCCTATGTCGTTGGTTTCAATGTGGACCACGACTGCTGGCTGTTCACCCTCCTCCTTCAGGATGCTCTGAAGCCGCTCAGTGACATCCTTGACCCTGGCATCAGGGAGGCAAAACGCCATCCTGGATTCACGTCTGCGGCCACAAAAATGCCTGTCTGTTCCCCTGACTATTGAATCACCTATCACTACGGCTCTTCCAGTCTTCCCTGTACTCCCCTGTGCAGCTGAGCCACCCGTGGTGCTATGGACTTGGCTCTGGCTGCATTCCCCACGTGAAGCATCACTTTCCTCAGTATTCAGAACTGAATACCTTTTGGAGAGTGAGATGCACTCAGGGGTCTCCTGCACTACCTGCCTGATTCTTTTTGACTGTTTGGTGGTCACCCATTCCCTCTTTCCCTGCATACTCTTAAGCTGTTGGGTGACCACATCTATAAACATGCTATCCACGTAGCTCCCACCCTCATGAATGTACTGCAGTGTCGACAGTTGCCGCTCAAGTTCCAAAACCTGGAGCTCAAGCTGCTTCAATTGACAACACTTCCTGCACAAATGGTTCTCCAGGATACGGGAAGCATCCTGGAGCTCCCACGTAGCACAGGAGATGCAGATTCGAGGTTGAAGCAACCCTGCCATTCCTTTATTTATTAGTTGACACTTTGCTACTGCTAAACAAAAGCGTTCCAATACTACAACAGCTTAGAATTATTAATAAAACCTTACTAGTACTGATAATTCCTACTTAAAATCAATACAGTTCACTAGTTAAAATAAACCTTACTCAAAAAAAACAGCTACTCACTTGTTCCTTATTATTAAGCTATTTATACACACACCCTGACAGGAATGTACTAATCCAGCTATTTAGAGTTATTCCCTAACAGCAGTTACTCATCAACCAATCACCTTGCAGCTTTCCTGTGATGTCACTTTGTTTTCAAACTCCGGCACGCCTGGACTCCTCTCCACTGCTCTCCCGGAAGGTAAGTGCTCTAAGCCGCAATCCTCGGGCTCTATTTATCTGCTCTTTGCTCCGTGTCCTCCCCGCAGGTCCGCACCTCTCCACTGCTCTCCCGGAAGGTAAGTGCTCTAAGCCGCGAACCTCGGGCTCTATTTATCTGCTCCTTGCACTGTGTTCTTCCCGTAGGTCCGCTACTCTCCCAGAAGATAAGAGCTGCTCAGATAGAAAACTCCTTTATAGTGTACAGTTTGGTCACTTCTGTTTTTATACATCAAAATCTTTCCTTTCGTAGACTCACCAATACCAAGTTATTCTTTGATATCAGAATGCAGCATAATGAGGCCGCAATAAACAGAAATCATCCTTTTGCTCACATTTTCTTGTTTGAAACTGCTGAACTCCTTTGCGCAGCAGTAAACAGAGGTACTGTAGCAAAAGCAAGAATGTCGGTGACACTGTGATTTTACCACTCACAGTTTGACAATTTAAATTAATTTCAAGCAGAGTTGTGCTCATGCTGCTCTACCAAAGCTGCCACTTTCAATGTGAGCAAGCTGTTCAGACTGCAGGTGTGTGTTCCTGTCATCTACAGCCTCACCCTGTATTGCATACATCCCACAAGACAGTGACAGGCAACAGACTCTCAGATTTGTTACTCGAGATCAAGATCTGCTGGAGGAGCTCCATTAAAAGTAAACAGAACACATCTTTTTTCAGCCTTTGTCTGATTGTATGATGCCGACATGTGTTATTTTAAAAAACCTCAAGAATGTATACTAATCCTTTCAAAGTATACAAGCAAATTCTAATATCAAAGTGCACAGTAATTTATTATATAGATATTAGAAGGAAGGAGTACAGTAACTATTCTCACCCAACATCCAGTGGCACCTGCTGGAAATGAATGTTTGTGGATAGTGATCAGCAGTAGGAATGCTGGTTGATGTTTCCCTTCCAGCAGGACTGAGGCCACATCTAAAGCCTGTGCTGCCTTGTTGGTGAAGATCAGCGAACTCAACATAGACTTTGTGCAAACTGGGGACATTCCTGTTCTGTACGGTTCAGTTGTGCACTGGATAAACCCTTTAAGCCATCAGATGGGTAAAGGAAATAATGTAATTCAGAGAAAACATATGTTTTAATGTCCAAAAATCCAACTAATTTCAGAAATGCAATGTAAATCCAACATAGCACATCAGTCTACATGTTTTAATATCACAGTTAACTTCCACAGAACATAAGATATGTTTAATTATGAAAATGACTGTTCATGTTCTTCTATTGCTTCAGACTTTTTAATATAACGTTTACAAAATTCAACTGAAGGGAAAACAATAAATGTAAAGTTGAACTATTTACATGTAACAATTTTTTTATCAACCTTATATTGCTATTCTAAATTTCTTTGTCCTTGCGAAAATACATCTTTTGTAGGTGGTCTATCATATCCTTTTCTTTGGCTTCAAGAATTGTGTCAGCCTGCATTTCCCATCTGGAAGATATAATCAAGAAATGTTTATATCAGATTAACAATAGTTCTTGTTGCACCTACAAAGAACCTAAAACAAAACAGTATTCATATATTTGTTAAAATACTTAAAAAATTAAATAAACTGTTTTTCACCAGGCTAATACCAGCAAAACTAAGTTATTGTTTACCAGCATCACCAAGACTAACGTTGAATCTACCTAGATGTATTATAAAAAGTTAATTGCTTTTAGGGCGGCACAGTGGTTAGCACCGCAGCCTCACAGCTCCAGCGACCTGGGTTCAATTCTGGGTACTGCCTGTGTGGAGTTTGCAAGTTCTCCCTGTGTCTGCGTGGGTTTCCTCCGGGTGTTCTGGTTTCCTCCCACATGCCAAAGACTTGCAGGTTGATAGCTAAATTGGCCATTAGCAATTGCCCCTAGTATAGGTAGGTGGTAGGGAAATATAGGGATAGGTGGGGATGTGGTAGGAATATGGAATTAGTGTAGGATTAGTATAAAATGGGTGGTTGATGATCGGCACAGACTCGGTGGGCCGAAGGGCCTGTTTCAGTGCTGTATCACTAAAACTAAAACTTTTCACATCCATCCTTTATTGGTGCCCTGATTGGTATATAGGAACCATATGACTACTAAATCTAAACATTCACTGACTGACTAAACTGAAGAAGGGTCACTGACCTGAAACGTTAACTCTGCTTCTCTGCACAGATGCTGCCAGACCTGCTGAGTATTTCCAGCATTTCTTGTTTTTATTTCAGATTTCCGGCATCCGCAGTATTTTGCTTTTATTTTAGTAACTAAACTTTAACTTTGCCTGTCAGCTGTGGCTCAGTAGATAGCACTTTTGCCTCTGAGTTACAAGGTTCTGCGTTCAAGTCCCACTCCAGGACTTAAGCATGAAAATCAAGGCTGACATTCCAGTACAGTACTGAGGAAGTGCTGCACTGCCAGAGGTGCCGTCTTTTGGATGAGACATTAAACAGAGGCCCCGTCTACCCTCTCAGGTGGGCATAAAAGATCCCATGGCACTATTTCGAAGAGAAGCAGGGAAGCTATTCCTGGTGTCCTGGCTAATATATATTCCTCAGTCAACATCACAAAAACAGATTATCTGGTCATTATCACTTTGCTGTTTGTGGGAGCTTGGTGTGCGCAAATTGACTGCTGCGTTTCCTACATTACAATAGTGACTTCCCAAGTACTTCATTGGCTGTAAAGTGCTTTGAGATATCTGATGGGCATGAAAAACACAATATAAATGCAATTTTTAAAAATTTTCCAATTGTCACAAGTGCCCTCGACTGATTGACAGCTGTATGCTTGGACAGTCGTCAATCAGATGTGAAGTTATCTAAGGATTCAATGCAATTGTGGCATTATCTTGCCCTGGGCCAGATATGTAGGAGGGAATTTTAACCCCCACACCCCTGGGGCAGGCGGGAGAAAATCGGGGAAGGGGTGGTTAAATTATTAAAAATGTGAAATCCACCCCAAATAGTTGTAAACATGCCTAACTCTAGTTTTACTGTGGCAGATTAATGTAACCCTCTCTGGACAGACAGGTCAGTGATTTTAATATGTTAATAAGGTTGCGTTCCTGATATTTTGGCAGCCATATAAATTTAACAACTGGGGAGTCTGGGTTTCCCAATGCTCAGGAAACCTGGCAGCTGAAGGGAGGCAGGAACTGCCAGATCCAGCAGGTGAGTACTTTTCCACCACCATTGCTAGGCCAAGAAGAACAGGAGTGCTTCCTCGGGATCCTCAAGCAAACTTGCTGCAATCTTCACACCACGATCCCTCCCCCCCCCAATCCCTCCTGTGATTTACAGACAACCCTCTACGATCGCCAGACAGCTGCGTGATTGCCAGAGGTACACCCGCGATCTCCAGACTGAACCTCTGTGAGATCTCTCCCACCCACTTATGATTTCATCCACTGCCCCCCCCCCCCCCACCCCATAATCTCTTTCTCCCTTCTCACTGCAGCACTTCACAGACCCCACCCACTGACCCCTGATTTTCCTGATTGCTGGGGATCGGCAGCCAATATCCCTTCTAAATCCTTCTATTGTGGGTGGCCTGTGCATTTAAATGCATGGCACCTTTAAGAATCTCTGAGTGGCTGTGCGCACATGAGGCTGAATTTCATCAGCATGCCGCGCTCCGCGGCAGTGCGCTTTGAAGTCGGCATGGAAGCGTCGCCGCAGAGCCCTCGCGATATTAAGCGCAGGGGCTCATTTAAATGGAGGGGGCAGAATGGCCACCTCCCTCTATGTCATCAGGGGCGGCCGCCACATCCCCAGCAACAGCATCCGGCATCACCGTGCAGGTGCCGGCGCCATTATTAAATGGCTTCGAGCCCTGAGAAGAAATTTACATGTTTATAGGTACCTCTTTGTTTCAGGAATGTAATAATAATCCATGCACACCTGCAATCTCCTCTCCCACCCCCCCAACGAATGAAAATTTAATTTAATGCCCCATTCCCCCCCAAAAAATGTCTCAATCATGACCTTCCCCTCCTGAACTTTAATCCCTTTGACCCTAAACCCCTTCCCACTGCCCAACAGCCAATAAGGATTGCTTCGCCCACTCCACCCCCTCCCGCCCTGATAATTTGACTCCTGCCCCTCGCCACTAGTGTCTCACCTCGGAACTCCATATAAGGTGGGCTGGTTGTGGCCAGCGGCCATAAAATTGGCATGAGACAGCTGCCGAGACCAGTTTTCATTTCAATATTGATTCAGCTCATTTTAATACTGAGATGAAGGCCCCGCCACTTCACAGTGGGGGGTGGGGGGGGGGGGGGGGGGGGGTGCACATTGACACCTCACCGCCGCCGGTAATATGCAGCGGGGCCTTCTCGGCGCGTGGGTCTGGGCGGGCCTCTCCGGCACAATCCACGACATCAAGAG
The DNA here is from genome assembly GCF_036365525.1 of Heterodontus francisci. NCBI lineage: Eukaryota > Metazoa > Chordata > Chondrichthyes > Heterodontiformes > Heterodontidae > Heterodontus > Heterodontus francisci. The sequence goes on from NC_090374.1 coordinate 73,417,430, forward strand.
GCTGGTAAAATCCAGCCCCATGGTATCTTAAATTGCACAACTTGTGAGCAGCCTGCCCGGTACCTTCCTAGTTGCTTGCATTTGCGCAGAGACGCGCCTTAGAGGGAATACTGTCATCCACAACGGTCCCTGACTGCTGTCTTGTGCTGTAGGCTTTCCCACCCAGAGCCAGCCAGTCTTGCAATCTGACTGGCTGCGGGGGGGGGGGGTGAATCAGAGCAAAGAAACTGTAATGTGGTCCTGCCATTAAATTCAACAAGGCCTCTGTGTTCCCTGTATTTACGGGTTTCTTGGCTGCTAATTCGCCCCCCACTCCATTCCTGTAAATATCAAGGCCGTAGTTTCCAGCTGCATGCTAGCTCTCTACACTCATGGATTGCTGGGCAGTCTCTCCACCTCATCATATCGAAACAGAGAGTGCAACAAGGTTGACCCGCTGACTGTTTGAAAATAATTCCAAATTAATTTCGGCATAACATGACATGAGGTAGGAGTTGCTGTGGCACTGTATCTAAGAAGCTGTTCAAGTATGAGTTGAGGGAACACCAAAAAATGGGATTCAGGGAAGACTTGGCCACATTATTGACAGTAGTTGCGGTGCCAGCTACTGTATTGAGATCGAAGTTGCAGACTCAGGCTGGGAATGTTGTGGCAATTTAAACTTACTTCTATAGCCCTGGTAATACTGATGTATTATGGTGCCATGAGTTAAGTCCAGAATTACTGAAGTGCCTATGCCTGGAAATACGGTGTGTGATGTCACACCCTGATTGCCACATCATTTGAAATTAGGTGGTATTCAGGAGAAAAACCCTATTGAATAAGTTCAAATGAAAACTAAGCTAGTGTTTCTGGGACTTAATGGAGCAATATGTTTGTATTGTTATTGCGGGGATTTCAAAGGAAGGCTGGAGGCTGATTTATATTGATATTTGCGAATTCTGCATTTTATTTTTCATTCATGGGATGTGGACATCACTGGCTAGGCCAGCATTTATTGCCCATCGCTATTGCCCTTGAGAAGGTTGTGTTGAGCTGCCTTTTTGAACCACTGCAGTCCATGTGGGGTAGGTACACCCACAATACTGTTAGGAAGGGAGTTCCAGGATTTTGACCCAGCGACAGTGAAAGAACGGCGATATAGTTCCAAGTCAGGATGGTGTGTGGCTTGGAGGGGAACTTGCAGGTGGTGATGTTCCTGTGCATTTGCTGCCCTTGTCCTTCTAGGTGGTAGAGGTCGCGGGTTTGGAAGGTGCTGTCTAAGAAGACTTGGTGCGTTGCTGCAGTGCATCTTGTAGATGGTACAGACTGCTGCCACTGTGTGTCAGTGGTGGAGGGAGTGAATGTTTGAGGATGGGGTGCCAATCAAGCGGTTCTGGATGTTGTCGAGCTTCTTGAGTGTTGTTGGAGCTGCACCCATCCAGGCAAGTGGAGAGTATTCCATCACACTCCTGACTTGTGCCTTGTACATGAAGGTGAGTTACTCACCACAGGATTCCTAGCCAGACTTGTTCTTGTAGCCATGGTATTTATATGGCTACTTCAGTTCAGTTTCTGGTCAATGGTAACCTGCAAAATGTTGATAGTGGGGGATTCAGCAATCGTAATGCCATTGAATGTCAAGAGGAGATGGTTAGATACTCTCTTGTTGTTTTGATACAAAGGAGAGTTAAGAGTCAATCATGTGGATGTGCAACTGGAGTCACATATAGGCCAAACTGGGTACAGATGGCAGTCTTTCTTTCCCTAAAGGACAGCATTGAACCAGTTGGGTTTTTATGATAATCTGGCTGCTTCATGGTCATTTCATTGCCAGCTTTTTAAAAAACTGAATTCAGATTCTCAAACTGCCATGGTTGCACTTGAGCACATGTTCTCTGGATTATTCGTCCAGGCCACTGGATTACTACATTAATTATTTAAAAAATGAGAAAAATGTATGTAAAGGCAGTCCAGAGGGACCATCTCTACAGGAAGCCCATATCGATCAAAGAAATACCGTAACATGTCGATCGTTGCTGGGCTTCCGTTGATGACATCGGGGCCACTTTGAGGCATTTAGAATGAAAATCCAAAACAAATACAAAGGTTTCGGCATCTTCAGCTTAGCAAGATCAAGATGAAGATGCTGCCATATTTTTTGCTGGCCATTGCCAAGTATTAGTTTCCGCAGGGTTTAAAGGTAAGTTGATAGTCATGAAATTTATCCTGTAGAGCTTTACCATGTCAAAATATTTGAAATCAATGAATCACTCTGTACTGCAGTCATTCTCGGTCACCAACAGCAATGAGCTGAATCAGTTAATCTGTTTTTCAGTGGTACTGGTAGAGAGGGAAATGTTAGCCAGGTTACTAGAACAACTTCTCAGATACTGGAACAGACAGATGGAGCTTCAGTTTAATATCTCATCTCAAGGATAGCGCCCCTTACAATGCAACACTGCCTCAGTATTACACTGGATATAATTTTCAGATAATGGATGCACAAAATCTTATGGTGCAAACCACCTGTCGTTTGAAACATAACATAAAGAGTTCAATAATTCTGGAGAAGTGCTGAAAGTATTTGAAACAAAAATAAACAACTAAAATCATAATGATTTCTCTTTTAAATCAAATGCAACAAAATTTATTTTCCAAAAAGTAAGAACTTTTTCTGTCATTGATGGAGTAGTGTGAATAAGCAAACTGGTAGAGCATTAGTGCAGATTTGTTCAGTTAAAAAGTTCTTAATTAATTCATATATTAAAGTGCAATTATTTTACCAGTGCAATACACAAATGGTTGTAATCATACTTAGAATGTTAACTAATAAACAAGGGGCCTTCTTAATGTTTAAACAGATCCATGTTTTGAATAAGGCACCTGCTCTGATACTTCAGTCAAACTAAGTCAAAATACTAGCACTATTTTATGGAAGTGTACATGTATATAAAACTCTATGAAAGAATGTATTTTGAAGTGAAAATGCTTAAATGAAAGCCTAGCACATGAATCTATATGTTTAAAGTTGCCAGCGTGGCAGCTGTTCCAACTGTGCAATACATCACCACGCTGTGCCATAGATATGGATGCAGATAGTGACTTGCTGACAATACAGTATTAAGCAGGAACAAGAGGAGGGAGGAAAGGAAAAGAAAGGAAAATCACTAGGGATCCCACTCTTGCTGTATTTCAACACAAAGTGGTGGGGTACTCTTATGACCCAGTAAGGAAGGTGTCTAGGTGTCCCTCTCAGCCTTCACCTGGTCTTAATTTTAAACACACTGTGTTTTTAGCTCTCCCTTGATGAATCCTTGTTCACTGCTTTCCAATTATAAGACAAAGAAACCAGCACAAACAAGTTTTCTTAGATTTAAAGAAGAGAAGTTGAAATTTATCAAACTTAAACTCTAATTCGGTTAATGCCTACGGATACACAACGCGCCCCATGCTAACATGCATACGCGATACACACATGCAAACAGAGACAGAAAAGAGCAGAATAAAAATAAAGTGGAAAAGTTTGAGGCAATCTCTGAAGAGTTGTTTTAGTTCTTCGAGCTCACTGTAGAGTCCTTAATTGTAGGTTGATCTTGCTTTTCGTTGGGGCCCAGTATTCTTCATAAACTTTGTTCACTGTAGGAGACATTTCCCTCTTGGGGTTCATGTGTCTTCAGTGGATTCAGAGGCTTTTGAGAAAGAGATGGGAGCAGATAGGAGAGGTCTTCTCAGTCCAGGAGCAGTCTTTGAGTTCAAACTCTCTGTGGCCAGTTCAAAAGAAAATGCTGGAACAGCCAGTTAGTCATGTGACCAGCTGGTCTAACCAGTCCTGGCCCTGGTGGATTGTATCCTCCTTAGCAGGCCTCACCTTCGATGTCTGTTAGTATGTAAATGTTCTTTTCCAGCCACGGCCGATCTGTTTAACAAGTCATTTCCTTGCTCCAGCAACAGCTAAAAATCAATGTTCATGACAAAACCAATGTGCTTCACTCTTGTGGGGGCCTGCATGACACCTCCACATCCAGCACAATGAAATGCGATTTGAGAAAAGTGCATTTCATTAAAAGGGTTGAGAGAAAATATATGATACAAAAAAAGTGCATTTCTTTCATTCATTCCCAAATCCTAAAATTTATTACAGCCTATCTATTCTTGGTGCCAGTGCTGCTTTAACTGCCCCCTTTTTGGCATCCCAGTAACCATATGGTTCTTTGGGGTAGTTTTTTCTTCAGTTTGCCCATTTCCATGACTGCCTCGGGTCTTCGTTCCTGTTGAGGTCGGCAAAGGTGGGGGGGGGGGGGGTGGTTAGATTTAATTAGCCCTAAGCTGGAATTTTTTTTCCCTCAGGAGTGTCAGTAGTGGGTGGTTCTATCCTGAACTCTCCTTCAGTGTTTTGCTGAGTCATGCAAAGGCTTTTGACTTTAGGGGGATACGTGGTTCCCTTTTTTCAGACTGCGGGGGAGGATTCTTTGCTCATCTCCCCTTTGTCCTCTGGGACACTCCTGCCTGCAGGTATTTGTGCAGATTCTACTGCACGCCCCTGTGGCACTTCAGGTGAGGCATCACCCTCACGGTTTCTGTGCCCCTAGAGGTCTTTCTTTGTTTCTGCAGATTCCTGTGAATGCTGTTAGCAACTCTGGTGGGACGCTTCTAGTGTCTGCATTTACATAGGAGGATGTGGGATCTAACTTTTTTCACTTTGTGTCGTACCTGTGTGATGTGGGAGCTGGTTGACCCCATTGTGGCTCCTAGTGACCACATCTGTAGCAAGTGTTGGCTGCTCGAGGAACTCCGGCTCAGAGTTGATGAGCTGGAGTCTAAGATTCGGACACTGCGACACATCAGGGAAGGGGAGAGTTACCTGGACGCTGTGTTTCAGGAGGCAGTCACACCCCTTAGATTAACGACCTTGAATTCGGCCAGTGGTCAGGGACAGGAGGGTGTGACTATGAGTGATTCAGGTAGAGGGATCCAGGAAGTAGTGCTGCAGGAGCCTCAGCCATTGTCCTTGTCCAACAGGTTCAAGATTCTTGCTCCCTGTGTGGACAAGAGCAGGGACTGTAGGGAGGATGAGCAAACTGACCACAGCACCGTGGTACAGGGAGCCATTCAAGTGGGGGGAGAAAAGAGAAATGTAGTCGTAATCTGGCTTAGTATGGTTAGGGGCATAGACACTGTTCTCTGTGGCCAGGATCAAGAGTCCCGAAGGCTCTATTACCTACCTGATACCAGGGTTTGGGATATCTCATCTGGGCTGCAGAGGAACTTGCAGTGGGAGGGGAAAGATCCAGTTGTCGTGGTCCATGTAGGTACCAACGATATAGGTAGAATGAGGTTAGAGGTTCTGCTGAGGGAATATGAGCAGCTAGGGGCTAAATTAAAAAGCAGAACCGAAAAGGTAATAATCTCTGGATTACTACCTGAGCCACGAGCAAATTGGCAAAGGGTCAATAAGATTAAAGAGGTAAAAGCATGGCTGAAAGATTGAAAGATTGGTGTGGGAGAAATGGGTTCAAATTCGTGGGACATGGGGAAGGAGGGAGCTGTTCCGATGGGACGGGTTCCACCTGAATCATGCTGGGACCAGAGTCGTGGCGAATCGCATAACTAGGGCTGTAGATAGGGCTTTAAACTAAATAGTGGGGGGGTGGGGGGGGAGCGTTCAGTTGCATGGAAAAACAGGAAGTTAAAGGAGAAGGTAGGAGTGCAGGTTAGTGGTGAGGCTGATTGTTACCAAACTGCAAGTATACTGGTTAAACCAGAAGAGAGAAATAATAAACAGGCAAATAAAGCATCAGTGATGAGGGACAGGTTAGGGGGTATAGCCCAAATAAGAGTTCTATATACAAATGCACGGAGTATAAGGAATAAACTAGATGAGCTGCAGGCGTAAATTCAAATGGAAGATTATGATGTGGTGGCCATTGCGGAGACGTGGCTGCAGGATGGTCGGGACTGGGAACTAAATATACCTGGTTATAAAGTTTACAGGAGGGACAGGGAAAATGGCAGAGGGGGTGGAGTAGCCTTACTGATTAGAAATAATATCACCTCATTGGTGAGGGAGGATATAATGAGGGGAAAGCATCCAGTGGAGACGTTATGGGTGGAATTGAGGAACAGAAAAGGATTTAAAACTGTATTAGGTGTTGTGTAAAGACCCCCTGGTAGCAGTTCTGAGGTGTTAGATTGTATAAATACACAAATTAGGCAAGTGTGTAACAAAGGCAGAGTAGTATTAATAGGGGATTTTAACTTACACATAGATTGGGAGAGGCAGACTAGCACCTGTCAGAAAGGTAGTGAATTTATGGAATGTGTCCGGGATAGTTTCCTACAGCAATATGTCCTAGATGTAACAAGGGGACAGGCAATATTAGATTTAGTTATGAGTAATGAGCCAAATTTAATTAGTAGCCTAACTGTGCGTGAACATTTATCAAATAGTGATCACAACATAATTGAATTCAAGGTAGCGTTTGAAAGTGAAAAGCACAAATCAGCTACTAGAATTTTAGACTTGGGTAAGGCTGACTTTACCGGGATGAGACAGAGACTGTCCACGGTAAACTGGGTAGATCTGTTAATGGGTCAAACGACTGAAGAACAGTGGAGAATATTTAAAGAAACATTTAATGAAATACAGAGCGAGTATATACCCATGAGAGGAAAAAGCTCCACTTCACAGAAAAAACAACCATGGACAACTAAAGAGATTAGGGATAGCATAAAACAAAAAGGAAGGGCTTTCAAAAATGCAGAACGCAGCACAGATCCGACGTTAACCAAATTAGAGTTTAAGTTTAAGTTTTAATTTCAATAAATTTCACTTTTTTTCTTTAAACCTAAGAAGGCCTATTTTTGTGCTCATTTCTTTGCCTTATAATTGGAACGCGTTGCCAGCGGAGGTGGTAGATGCGAACACGATAGCGTCTTTTAAGATGTATCTAGACAGATACATGAATGGGCATGAAGCAAAGAGATACAGACCCTTAGAAAATAGGCGACATGTTTAGGTAGAGGATCTGGATTGGCGCAGGCTTGGAGGGCCGAAGGGCCTGTTCCTGTGCTGTAATTTTCTTTGTTTGTTCTTTGTTTGTTCTTTCCAAACCTATCAACTATCATCTGGGCCGGAATTTTACGCCACCCCAGCGAGCCGGATGGTGGTGGGGGCGTGGCGTAAAATGGAGCGGGAGGCTCCGTGAGGCCTTCCCGTCCCACTCCCGCCTCCACCCCACTTTACGTAGAGCGGGGCGGGGGGGGGGGTGGGCAAAAAACGGGCAGCCCACCACAGGCCAATCAAGGCCCTTAAGTTACCAATTAACGGCCACTTAAGGGCCTTCACCCGCCTCCATGGGGCCAGGAAAGGCCACCCCGGGGTTGAGCCTTGACAAACGGGCACAGGGTGCCCGATTTGAGGGCCGCCCCCACTTCCCCAACCACCCCATGGACAAAAGAGCTAACTGAAGCGGTGAGGTGAGCATGACTGCCCTTGACATCAAGACAGCATTTGACCGAGTATGGACCGAGATACATGCCCACGCTCTGGCAAAACTGAAGTCAATGGGAATCAGGGGGAAAACTCTCCACTGGTTGGAGTCATACTGATTGTACTTCACTCACTGACACACTTCCCTCTCTCTTGCAGGACAAGGTGGCACACAGTCGGAGGCAGCAACAGCTAATCAGTGGGTATGGTTGCAAGTTCTCACTCCCATAGAGGAAACAGTGGTCACCATAATTGGAATGGCCATTGCTGAGGCCAAGACCAGCAATGGGGCAGAGACCATAGAAAATGATGGTATGTTCCTACTTCACCTACCGTCACATCCCACTTCTCCCTCATCCCGCAATTTCTTCTGATATTCAAGCTGCAGATGGCGTCAGCTTGCACCTCCTACTTTATCCCCATCTCCTCACCACAACCTACCCTTGTGCCTTTTTCCTTATAGATACCTAAGTACTGACACCTGGCCAGGCACTGGTATGGGAGCAAGAAGGTCAAGAGGAGCAGAGCCGAGCCAAGTTCTTGTCCAATCTGTTGTCAAAGTGTGAACCTCTACGCAAGCTCACTGCAAAGGATATTCAGTGGTACTGGGGCACAGAACATGAAGCAGCCTTCACTCACATCAAACAACTAGTGACAACTATGATGTCACCGCTGAAGTCACCCTTGTTTTGAACAGGTAGTTAATTTTTTTAAAACCAATTTCTCTGTCTTTTCCACAATCTGTCCGTAAGCAGATTGTGATTGAATTTTCCTCCCTTGAACCCTGACTTGTAAAGGACCGCAACAACACTGTTGTTAAAGTTAAAACAAAGAAGTAGGGTTTATTAACACACATTCTTAGACACAGGAGGGGTTAACTTCGCAACGCATGCTTACAAACATACAAGGAAAGGTAAAGGCATCAAAAGAGTAAGGACATTTACTAAATGAAAAATAGCTTAACTGAAAACTAACGGGGGCTTCTGTTGAAACTAGAGTCCGTTTTTGTAATTAACAGAAAATCCAAAAACTGGAGTTAACCGACTGGAATTACTGGGTGGGGGTAGGAGTCATTCAAACCTCTTCCCTTACACTTTCTTCTGCTTGCACTTTCGAAGATAAGTTGAGATAACTTAGTGTCTGATGTCAACCTTTTTGACAAAGCAAAAACTGGCAGAGAGCAGATTTTCTTGCTGTTTTGCAGGCTGTGGCTTCAGTTCTTTTTTGAAGGAAGGCCTCAGAGAAGTGAGATGCAGCTTCAAGGCAGCTGTGTTTTTGAATGAGCTGTTCCCTCAACTGATACAGTTTCAAATCCAGGCAGGCTGAAAAGGATGGCTACTGGGTCATGTGACTGGACCCCTTCAAGTAGCTGTCCCACCTCCATTTTAACAAGTGGAACACAGAAGTAATATAACTTAACATGCTGTGTATAATGGCAGTTGACAATAACACCTGAGTGCACAAAAATACAATTTACAGTTGGTTCTCATCTGTTCATGACACCCTGTAGTGTGTTGCCAGTGAAACAGTACTTGGAGCAACTCTCATGTAGCAAGGACAACCAGTTGCGTTTGCATCCAGAGCATTAACACAAACTGAATGATGCTATGCGCAGATTGAGAAAGAGTGTCTGGCTGTTGTCTTTGCTTGTGAGCATTTCAACCAGTACCTGTTTGAGAGCGAGAAAGTGATGGTAGACGCTGACCACAAGCCACTTCAAAGCATCTTTCTCAAATCACTTCTACCTGCTCTGAAGTGTTTGCAAAGTGTGTTACTTTGTTTGCAGAGATCTCACTTGGAAGTGAAGTACCAGCACAGGAAGCAGATGTACATCACTGATATGCTGTTGAGAGCTGCACTCCCTTTGAAGGAACTTGATGATGCTAGTACAGAGTGTGAAATCTTCCAGATTCAACAAGAAGCAACAGAATGAGATGCTCTGGAAGTCATCAACCCAGCAGAGATACTGAATCTGACAGACAAGCGTCTTGTTCAGACCAAGCAAGCTCAAGTGTTACAGAAAGTTGTGATGAAAGGATAGCCTGAAGCCATCAAGACACAGCTGTTTCTGTAAGAGAGTATTGGGCATACAGAGATGAGATGACTGCCCAAGATGGCATCTTGTACAAAGGGACGAGGGTGATTATCCCTAAAGAGATAAGAAAAGAGATGCTGAAGCACATCAACGCAAGCCATCAAGGAATCGAGTCTAGTCTGAGGAAGGCAAGAGAAGCGCTCTACTGGCTAAACATGAGCAATGAGATTTATGAGCTACAGCTACTTAAAATCCGTGTTTCGGATCTGGAGCGGCGTCTGGAGACATTGTGGAGCATCCGCGAGTCTGAGAACATCGTGGCTAGCACGTACAGGCAGGTGGTCACACTGTAGGTAAAGACTGTTCAGACAGAAAGGGAATGGGTGACCTCCAGGCAGAGTAGAAGAACTAGGCAGGCAGTGCAGGAGTTCCCTGGGTCCATCTCCCTTTCTAACAGATTTTCCACTTTGGATATTGTTGGGGGAAGATAGCTGCACAGGGGAATGCAGCAAGAGCCAAGTCTGTGTCCCCATGGGTGGCTCAGCTGCACAGGAGGGGAGGAAAAGGAGTTGGAGAGCTATAGTGATACGGGATTCTATCGTAAGGGTACAGATAGGTGTTTCTGTGGCCGCAAACATGACTCCAGGATGGCATGTTGCCTCCCTGGTGCTAGGGTCAAGGATGTCATGGTGAGGCTGCAGGACATTCTGAAGGGGGAGGGTGAACAGTCAGAGGTCGTGGTACACATTGGTACCAACGACATCGGTAGAAAGAAGGATGAGGTCCTGCAACAAGACTTTAGGGAGCTAGGTAGCAGATTAAAAAGCAGGACCTCAAAGGTTGTAATCTCTGGATTACTCCTGGTGCCACGTGCTAGTGAGTATAGGAATAGGAGGATAGAGCAGATGAATACATGGCTGACGAGATGGTGCAGGAGGGAGGGCTTTAGTTTCCTGGATCACTGGAACTGTTTCTGGCAAAGGTGGGACCTGTACAAGTTGGACGGGTTGCACCTGAACCGGAACGGGACCAACATCCTTGCTGGGAGGTTTGCGAGTGCTGTTGGGGGTTTTTAAACTAATTTAACAGGGGATAGGATACAGAGTGGAGGTACAGTAGGGGGTGATGCACAGTCAAATATAGAAGAGAAACAGAGTCAGTCTGGAAGGCAGAGCAAATATCAAGCTGTTAAGGCACAAGTGAAAAATGCAAGGCTGTATTGCATCTATTTTAATGCAAGGAGTCTTACTAGTAAGGCAGATGAATTGAGGGCATTGATTAGCACATGGGATTATGATATTATTGCTATCACAGAGACATGGTTGAGGGAGGGACATTACTGGCAGCTCAATATTCCAGGGTATAGAATCTTCAGGCGTGACAGAGGAGGGGATAAAAGAGGAGGTGGTATTGCACTGTTGATCAATTACTGCAATAAGGAGGGATGATATCTCAGAAGGTTCCTCAAATGAGGCCATATGGGTAGAACAAAAACAAAAAGGGGGCAATCACTTGGCTGGGAGTGTACTACAGGCCTCCAAACAGTCATGGAGAGATAGAGGAACAGATATGAGGCAAATCTCAGAGAGGTGTAAAAATAATAGGGTAATAATAGTAGGGGATTTCAACTTCCCTAATATCAACTGGGATAGTCTTAGTGCAAAAGGTTTAAAGGGGGCAGAATTCTTAAAATGCATACAGGAGAGCTTTTTGTGCCAGCAGGTAGAAAGTCCTACAAGAGAAGGGGCAGTACTGGACCTAATCCTAGGGAATGAAGCTGGACAAGTGGTAGAAGTGTCAATGGGGGGGGATTTTGGGGATAGTGACCATTACTCTGTAAGATTTAAGGTAGTAATGGAAAAGGACAAAGACGGACCAGAAATAAAGGCACTGAACTGGGGGAAGGCCAATTTCAGTAAGATAAAACAGGATCTGTCCAAAGTGGACTGGGAGCAGCTACTTGTAGGAAAGTCTACATCAGACCAGTGGGTGTCATTCAAAGAGGAAATAGTGAGAGTTCGAGCCAACATGTACCCATTAAGGCGAAGGGTAGGACCAACAAGTCCAGGGAACCCTGGATGTCAAGGGATATAGAGGATTGCACCAGGGAAACAAAGGAGGCTTATGGCAGATTCAGAGTGCTGAAAACAGCAGAAGCACTGGAGGAGTATAGAAAGTGTGGGGGGTACTTAAAAAAGTAATTAGGAGAGCGAAGAGGGGACATGAAAAAACACTGGTTGGCAAGATAAAGGAAAATCCTAAGGCATTTTGTCAGTATATTAAGGGCAAGAGGATAAGCAGGGAAAGATTAGGGCCCAATCGGGACCAAAGTGGCAATCTGTGTGTAGAGCCAGAGGATATAGGTGAGGTTTTAAATGATTACTTTCTATCTGTGTTCACTGTGGAGAAGAACAATGTAGGTGTAGAGATCAGGGAGGGGGATTGTGATATACTTGAACATATTAGTATTGAAAGGGAGGAAGTATTTGCTGTTTTAGTGGGTTTAAAAGTGGATAAATACCCAGGCCCAGATGTGATGTGAGGCAAGAGAGGAGATAGCAGGGGCTCTGACACAAATTTTCAAATCCTCTCTGGCCATATGAGAGGTACAAGAGGACTGGAGGACAGCGAATGTGGTACCATTATTCAAGAAGGGTAGCAAGGATAAACCAGGTAATTACAGGCCGGTAGGTCTAACATCAGTGGTTGGGAAACTATTGGAAAAAATTCTGAGGGACAGGATTAATCTCCACTTGGAGAGGCAGGGATTAATTAGGGACAGTCAGCGTGGCTTTGTCGGGGGAGATTGTGTCGAACTAACTTGATTGAATTTTTTGAGCAGTTGACTAGATGTGTAGATGAGGGTAAAGCAGTTGATGTAGTCTACATGGACTTCAGTAAGGCTTTTGAGAAGGTCCCACATGGGAGATTGGTTAAGAAGGTCCATGGGATCCCGGGGAATTTGGCAAATTGGATCCAAAATTGGCTTAGTGGCAGAAGGCAGAGGGTGATGGTCAAGGGTTGTTTTTGCGGTTGGAAGCCTGTGACCAGTGGTGTACTGCAGGGATCGGTGCTGGGTCCCTTGCTTTTTGGAGTGTACATTAATGATTAACACGTGAATATAGGAGGTATGATCAGTAAGTTCGCAGATGACATGTAAATTGGTGGTGTTGTAAATAGTGAGGAAGAAAGCCTTAGATTACAGGACGATATAGATGTGCTGGTAAAATGGATGGAGCAGTGGCAAATGGAATTTAATCCTAAGAAGTGTGAGGTAATCTATTTTGGGAGGACTAATAAGGCAAGAGAATATACAATGGATGGTAGGACCCTAGGAAGTACAGAAGGTCAGAGGGACCTTGGTGTACTTGTCCATAGATCACTGAAGGCAGCAGCACAAGTAGATGAGGTGGTTTGGAAGGCATATGGGATATTTGCCTTCATTAGCCGAGGCATAGAATATAAGAGCAAGGAGATTATGATGGAGCTGTATAAAACACTAATTAGTCCACAGCTGGAGTACTGTGCACAGTTCTGGGCACCACACTATAGGAAGGATGTGATTGCACTGGAGAGGGTGCAGAGGAGATTTACCAGGATGTTGCCTGGGCTGGAGCGTTTCAGCTATGAAGAGAGAGTGAAAAGGCTAGGGTTGTTTTTCTTGGAGCAGGGAAGGCTGAGGGGGGACATGATTGAGGTATACAAATTATGAGGGGCATGGATAGATTAGATAGGAAGAAACTTTTTCCCTTAGCAGAGGTGTCAATAACCAGGGGGCAGAGATTTAAGGTAAGGGGCAGGAGGTTGAGAGGGGATTTTCGGAAAACCTTTTTCACCCAGAGGGTGGTTGGAATCTGGAACACACTGCCTGAAGAGGTAGTAGAGGCAGGAGCCATCACAACATTTAAGAAGTATTTAGATGAGCACTTGAAATGCCATAGCATACAAGGCTACGGGCCAAATGCTGGAAAATGGGATTAGAATAGGTAGGTGCTTGATGGCCGGCACAGACATGATGGGCCAAAGAGCCTGTTTCTGTGCTGTATGACTGTATGGCTTTATGACTCTATTAAGAACCCTATCAGCTAGTGTACTGCTTGCAATGAACATCAAGCTGAGCAAGCTAAAGAGCCGCTCATGACTCATGATATCCCAGTCCATGGATGAAGCTTGGAGTAGAGCTCTTCACTCTCACTGAAACTGATTATCTCATCACAGTTGACTATTATTCAGACTACTGGGAATTAGACCAGTTGACATCACCAACTACCAGTGAGATCGTAGAGCGCCTGAAAGTACACCTCATTCGTCATTGCAATCCCAACATAAAAATGAGTGACAATGGCCCTCAGTTCACAAGTGAAGAACTCAGGCACTTCATGCATGATTGGGAAATTTAGTGGTGAGGCAGTGGTGAAAATTGCCAAAAAGATCATTAAAATATCTACTAGATCCAGCACAGATGTGTACAAGGCAATCTTAGAGTGGAGAAATACAGCTACTGAAGGCATGGAAAGTCCAGCCCAACGAGTAATGTCATGCTGCACCCAGACTACTCTTCCAATAGCTAAAAAACTACTGAAGCCAGAAGTATTAACAGGAGTGAGTGACAAGTTCAAAGTGAAATGACAGAAAGCCAAATTGTTACCAGAGCTGAAAGTTGGACAGCTGGCCAGAGTGCAAACATTCAACAAAAAATCAGCCCACTTGGCAACTTGGAACTTGCATGAAGAAGTTGTCACTTCAATCGTATAAGGTGAAGGTATACGACCAGATCTAACGTTGCAACCGCAAATATCTACATTTAACCGGAGTAGTTGCTCCTTCACAGAAAACAGCTGATGAGACGGATCTGATTTTGCCAACCAAATGACCATCAGTCCCAGAAGTCAACTGTACTCCAACAAGTACAACAAATCAGCAGCAACAATCACCACAGCAGGAACACTCACCATCGCAACAACATTTTCCAGAGAAGCAACACCAGCAACATCAGCCAAAGAAACAGCAGACACCAGACAAATGACCAATGACAACTTGCACGCGTACCATAAAAATGCCAGACTGCTTTAAGCATTATGTCTGAAACCCTGGACCGCTTTATTGCAAACAAATTATATCGCCGATTTTTTGGAACATAGGAAATTACAAAATTTTACTTTAAAACAAAGTAACTCTTATGTATGTGGATTAATTTGCAAACAATTTTGCATACAATTTTTTTTATGAAAAGGGGCATGTTTGGATAAATATCTTTGTACACTCTGGCTTGCCATGCACATGTGACCTCTGAGGTCAATGTGTGCAAATAAAGGCTTTTGCCATTTTGATGCACCACATGGAACAGCTTTAAGTGGTGCTAGCCTCACACAAACTTGGGCCCCTTGCTGAGGTGTGCAGCCACTCTGCAGCGCATTTAGTGTAGGGCTGCACGTCACTATCATTTTAATGAGCAGGCAGCACACAAATTTGTGTGCTGCCTGCATTACTTTGAATGGATGTGGGCTAATTGTACATTGTGATCCCTGTGCCTGTTTAGGGGCAATCAAATTTTTAGCCCAAAAAGTTGCACTTACAGAAGCAGGGCGGTAAATTTTACGTATTGACACTACAGAACTGTACATGGCAGTGGAAATTCAGGCACTGAGACTACACATATTTCTCTATCAAGAAAAAAAACTTAAGGAAAAGTGAAGGAGGAGAAAGGATTGCAGTAGGAAGGCAAGAAGAAGCAATGTGGAGTAGGAAAGCAAAAAAGGTAAATGAAGGTAAGCATGGCAAAGTAGAATGACACAGAATGAGAAAAGTTAAAGAAAAGAAAAATGAGAAAGAAAAAAGTAAAAGAGAGTAAAATAAGCCAAAATGAAGAGAGAGAACAGTGATGTAGAGCACAGAAAGGAAGCTTAAGGTTGTGGGTTCTGTTGAGTTCTGAAGAAAGGTCACAGACCTGAAATGTTAACTCTGTTTCTCTCTCCACAGATGCTGCCAGAGCTGCTGAGTATTTCCAGCATTTTCTGTTTATATTACGATAGTGGGGCTTGGTCCAAAAAAGTTTGAGAACCAGTTTCCTAATGTGTTGAGTTATTGGCTACTGTTCATCACTGCACTTCAAAGAAAATCTAAGCTTTCCCTATTTCATTCCAAATTAACCAATTTTTCAAAAAGGAATATATATTATAAATACATGTATACTTCCATAAAACTGGACTTTTGGTTGAAATTAAAGATAGAAGTACAAAAAACATACAGGACCTTTTCTTTTAACATTGCATCACAAGTGTCAAAGCAATTTTGCAACATTTTCAAGACAGTAGATTAAAGGAAAATACCTGACCAATTATTTCCATTTTCATCCATTTTCGCTTTGCAGTATCAATACTTTATATAAATAAAGTATTGTTTGCAGCAAGGGCATAATTTGAGTTTTAAATATAGTCAAAGTAATGGATCTTTAAAAAGCACCTTCGTATGACATAACTACTTCAATAGAACTATAATAGAAAGATTTGAGGGTCAAAAATTATCTTCACAAACTATATATTCACAAAACATTTGCAGCCAGATTCAACAAGCTGAAATTCTACATACACCATCAACATTATGGGAAATATGTAATGTAGGCATTTCTGTGCCTTAAATGATCAATTCATTTTATCAGTGACGCTCAGGTTCCTAGCCAAATTCTGTTCCTGACAAATGGATGATCAGGCTTACAGACGTTGGCTACAAATGTGGAGATGCAAGAAACTACCAACACATGGATTAGTAACAGAATGCTTGGTTAAGAATAGACAGATAGGTAGAAAGATAATCATCTGCACTTCATTTGACCAGAAGGTACAAAAACATTGTCCATAAGAATGATTACCAAACAGCTAACTTACTAAGTGATCTGTAAAACTTGTCACTCAGAGATATACAGGTATCTAGGATATGCTGACAGACAGTGGTTGCTTAGACAAACAAAATTGCTCCATGCAGCTTTACTTGAAAATGAATGAAGAATGCAGATTTATTGCTCAGCAACCATCAGGAAAGATTGGCAACTATTTGTAAAGGACTGACCATCTCATCCCACAGAAAAGCAATTCGGTCACATCCCATGATTTCCCTGCCCAAAAGGGCCCCAATCCAGATGTAATTCTGAATCTTGGTCTTAACTGATATTCATATTTACTTGTCCTTGATGTTTTAGTTTTACCCATTCAAGGCCAGTTCACTGGAAGGAAACACAAGTCCTGTTTGGCTGACTGGAGAGCTGCCCCATTAACCACTCTCCAGACCTTCCGCACCATAGGAGGAACTATTAAAGGCATGAGTGGAGCAATTGTAAAAGAGAAAATGTAATTGTCACAAAATAAAGATATTGAAATTTGCCACAGTTTTCTTTTCTGTTTTTCCCAATCCAGGAA
The DNA here is from genome assembly GCF_036365525.1 of Heterodontus francisci. NCBI lineage: Eukaryota > Metazoa > Chordata > Chondrichthyes > Heterodontiformes > Heterodontidae > Heterodontus > Heterodontus francisci. The sequence goes on from NC_090374.1 coordinate 73,434,348, forward strand.
TTTGCCTTATTAACAGCTGGGGAGGTTTCACTGTCTAATTAATAGGGGGAGAAATGAGGGTTCCAGTGATCTATCTCTTCCATCTACTCCCATTTTTATATATATCATATACAATGTTGGGGATCAAACAATAAATAAATACACCTGTAACTCTGAAGCAGCAACTCATCTAAACATTTTTTTTTGCACAAGTTTGTGTCCTTCAGGGACGAAACCTGCCATCTTTACCCATTCTGGCCTTTATGTGACCACAGCAATGTGGTTGACACTTAACTGCCCTCTAAAATGGATGAGCACGCCAGCCAGTTGCATTAAAGCACTACAAAGAAGTATAATAAGAATATATCAGAACCAATCTCTTGGATTTGACCTAGGTATTGGATTCGGACACGATAAAGACACACACAGCTGAGTTAACCCTGCAAAGGTTCTCCTCAATAATATCTAGAGACTTTGCCAAAATTGGGACAGCTGTCCCATAGACAAGTCAAACTACAGCCTAATAGTCTTACTCACAGAATTGTACGGATTAGGAATTTTCCCAGATTCCTTCATCACCACCTGGGTATGTCCTGTCCCATCGGCACAGTGGTATGCAGTCAGCAGGGAATGGCCCCAGGAGTCCTCACCATTGACACCGGACCCCATGAGTCTCAAGCTTCAGGTCAAACATGGGTAAGGAAACCTACTGCTGCTTACCCACTGATCATCCTCCCTCAACTGATGAATGAGTATTCCTCCTATTTCAACACCACTAGGAAGAAGCATTAGAGGTAGCAAAAGAATAGAATGTACTCAGGATGGGGGACTTCAACATCTATCACCAACAGTGGCTTGGTAGTACCACCACTGACCAAGCTATCCGAGCCCTGAAGGACATAGCTGCCAAACTGGGCTGTGGCAGGTGGTAAGAATATCAACATGAGGAATAACCTACTTGACCTTGTCCTCACCAATCCACCTGTCGCACATGCATCTGTCCATGATAGTGTTAGTAGGATAGACCAATGCACCGTCCTTGTGGAGATGAAAAGCTGTCTTCACACTGAGGACACCCTCCATTGTATAATGTGGCACCACCACTGTGCTGAATGGGATAGATTAAGAACAGATCTAGTAGCTCAAACCTAGTCATCCATGAGACACTTTTGCCATCAGCAGCAACAGAATTGTAATCCACCACAAACTGTAACCTCATGGCCCAGCATATCCCTCACTTTCAGGGGACCAACCCAGGTTTGATGCGACAGGCAGAAGTGTGTGCCAGAGCACCACCAATCATACCTGAAAATGAGGTGCCAACCTGGTGAAGCTACAACACGTGCAAGCTAATCTGTGGAAGCAGCATGCTATAGACAGAGCTATAGATCCCACAACGAATGGATTAGATAGATTAAAGCTCTGTAGTCCTGCTGCATACAGTTATGAAAGGTGATGACAATTAACAACTAAAGGGAGGTTGAGGCTCCATGAATGTACCCATCCCATGAGTACAAAAGACAAGGCTGAAGCATTCACAACTATCTAGCCAGAAATGCCAGTGGATAATCCATCTCAGCCTCCTCCTGGGGACTCCACCATTACAAATGCCAGTCTTCAGCCAATTCGATTCACTCCATGTGATATTAAGTAACGGCTGAAAGCACACGATACAGCAAATTTTATGGATCTTGACAACATCCTGGCTGTAGTGCTGAAGACTTGTGCTCCAGAACTAGCCATACCTCTTGCAAGGCTGTTCCAGTACAGCTACAACACCAGCAGATACCTTACAAGATGGAAAATTGCCCATGAAAGTCCTGTCCACAAAGCAGAACAAATCTAATTTATCCAATTATCACCTAACCAGCCTATTCCAATTCTTCAGCAAAAAGATAGAAGGTGTCATTGATAGTTCTATCAAGTGGTATTTACTCACCAATAACCTGCTTTCCGATACTCAGATTGTGTTCTGCCAGAACCACTTGGCCCTGGACCTTCCTGCAACCTTGATCCAAATATGCTTTGACCTAAGTATCTCATTTGGTCATGATAAAGACATAGATCAAGGCAGGATTTCAGTGAGTGTGCCACCATGGAGTAAAACTGAAATGAATAGGGATCAGGGGAAATCTTTCCACTGGCTGGAGTCATGTTGAAATTATTAGAGATCAATCATCTCAGCCCAGGAAATCACTGCAGGAGTTCCTCAGGTCAGTCATAGGCCCAACTAACTAAAACTGCTTCCTCCATGAAATTTCCTACATCAATGGGGTCAGAAATGGGGCTGTTCATTGATGATTGCATAGTGTTCAGTTTTATTTACAATTCGTCAGATAATGAAGCAGTCCGTGCCTGCATGCATCAAGACCTGGACAACATCAAGGCTTCGAGTGATCAGTGGCAAGTACATGACATTACCATCATTGAATCACCAGCCATCAGCATCCTGTGGGGTGAGTATTGACCAGAAACTTGACTAGCTGCATAAGTACCTTGACTATAACAGCAGATCAGAGGCTTGGTATTCTGTGTGAGGGACTCACTTGAATCCCCAAAGCCTTTCCATCATTTATAAGGCGCATGTCAGGAGTGTGATGGAATACTCTCCACTTGTCTGGATGGGTGTAACTCCAGCACTCAAGAAGCTCGACACCATCCAGGACAAAGCAGTCCATTTGATTGGCACCCCAAGTACCACATTAAGCATTCACTTCCTCCATCATCAGCCTACAATGCCTGTAGTGTGTATTATCTACAAGATGCACTGCAGCAAATCGCCAAGGCTCCTTTGACAGCATTTTCCAAACCCCCCGCGACCTCTATCACCTAGAAGGAATAGGGCAGCAGGCCCAACCTCCAAGTCCCCCACCAGGTCATACACCATCCTGACTTGGAGATTAGATTTTTTTAGATTAGAGATACAGCACTGAAACAGGCCCTTCGGCCCACCGAGTCTGCGCCGAACATCAACCACCCATTTATACTAATCCTACACTAATCCCTATATTTCCCTACCACCTACCTATACTAGTGACAATTTATAATGGCCAATTTACCTATCAACCTGCAAGTCTTTTGGCTTGTGGGAGGAAACCGGAGCACCCGGAGAAAACCCACGCAGACACAGGGAGAACTTGCAAACTCCACACAGGAAGTACCCGGAATCGAACCCGGGTCCCTGGAGCTGTGAGGCTGCGGTGCTAACCACTGCGCCACTGTGCCATTCTTTCATCATTCCTGTGGCATAATTATGGAACTCCCTATCTAACATCACCGTGGGAATACCTTCAGCACTCAGATTGTGGCAGTTCATGAAGGCGGCTCACCACCATCTTCTCAAAGCAAATGGGGGTGGGCAGTAAATACTGGCCTTGCCAGTGACACACAAATCCTGAGAGCGGATAAATAAACTATCAGCTGAAGAAAGTAACTTCTCATTGGTTGAAACTTCCAGGAACAATCTGACTGGTTAATACTAATGCCAGTGTTAAAAGCTAATTCATCGTGTGGAATACTAATAAATGAATACATTGCTTGAAACACTGATGGCAACTTAAAATTCTGATGGTAAGCATGAATGGTTTTTATAATCACACTACGATGCAGTACTTATAAAGGACAACAACAACTTATGTTTATATAGCACATTTAATGTAATAAAACCTCCCAAGGCACCTCACAGAAGCATTATAAAAACAAAATATGACAACACAGAAAAGGAGGAAAGCAAGGTAGAGAGGTGGAAAGGTGTAGGGAGGGAATTCCAGAGTTTAGGGCCGAGGCAACTGAAGGCATGGCTACCAATGGTGGAGCGATTAAAAATGGGAATGCTCAAGAGGCCAGAATTAGAGGAGTGCAGATATCTTGGAGGGTTATGGGGCTGGAGGAGATTACAGAGATAGGGAGTGAGCAGAGGGCTGATAGGTGAATGGGACTTGCAGTGAGTTAAGACACAGGCAGAAAAGTTTTGGATGACCTCAAGTTTATGAAGGGTAGAGGATGGGAGATCAGACAGGAGTGCATTGGAATAATAAAATCTAGAGGTAACAGAGGCATGAATGAGGGTTTCCACAGCAGATGAGCTGAGACAGGAGTGAAGTCGGGCGATGTAACTTCAATTATTAAAATTAGAGACATAGCATTATTATTGAATGCCTTTCTTTTCTTTTAATAATTGATGTCCATGTTTCTGACCACCTCAATATGTTATGCAGATAATTCCTTGCTTTATCTCAGACTGCTGGCTAATAACTCTCTGTTGGTTTTGTAGCAAAGGTTCCTTTTCATAAGGTTGACTTAACATACCTGTTTTTACCCTGGGATGGTTCTTGTTCTGTTACCATAAATCACCAAAGGTATTTCAACATCACTCAGCATTGAAGACTTTTAACATGGCCTGGAAGAAATTGTACATTCTCAGATGGGTTTGGCTACTTCTCTTTGACTCTTTGAGTTCAAGTGGACTGTGAAATTTAGGGCAAAATGGCTGAAGACTGGCTATGGTAACCTGTATTCAACCTTTTTGTTTAGTTTGGAAGGCCAGTGCATGTGTTTCTAATGCCTATTGGATTTTCACAATGGGATTAAAATTGGACCTCAAATCATTCGTTTTTCAAATCAAAATGGGCGTAGATCCTTGCCCGAATTGCGATGAAAGTATTGATTCTGTTGATATTAAGGCATCCCTGACAGCCACCTGAAACAGGCTTTAATTCCTGTGCATATGCCACTGAAAGGCCTAACATTGGTTTTACAAAACTGCTGCACAATTTGGTTTCAACTGAGTGTAGCACATGCCAGACATTCTCACTCAGCTCTGGTGTGTTTTCTTAGGCGTCAGACTTGGCTCAGTGGTAGCACTCCTGCTTTTGTATCAGAAGGTTGTGGGTTTAACCTCACTCTAGAAATTTCAGCACATGGTGCATTCTGAGAAATATTCAGAAAGTGCTGCACTGGGAGGGGTGTCAACTTTTGGATGAGACATTAAACCATCCCCATTTGCTCTCTCAAGTAGATGTAAAGATCGCATGGGAAAATTTGAAGAGCAGGATAGTTCTCCCAGTGTCCTGGACAACATCCCTCAACCAACACCTAAAAAAAACAGGTGATCTGCTCAGTTACTTCAGTGCATTGTGGGATCTTGATGTGTGGAAATTGGCTGCTGTGTTTCTCTACATTACAACAGCAACTACACTTCAAAAATACTTCCTTTGCCATAAAGTGCTTTGGGACGTCCTAATGTTGTGAAAGACGCTAAATAAATGCAGATTCTATCTTTATTTTTAACTTACTTTAATGTACAACCAGGAGGAGCAAGAACGCACACATCCAATAATGGGACACAACAATTTCTTCCTCAATTCACAGGACAATCAAATCATATCTCATCTTCTAACATCGTCATTCTGCACTTCAAGCACCCATGATGAGTATCCGCTTGGTGGGTTTATAAGAAGTCATACAATGCAACAAGCTATACATTGTGGAAAGACAATACAATTTGGCAGATGTTCATTGCTGAGAAGACCCAATGATAAGTAACTTAATTCCTGCCATTAATATTACATGCAACTGTCAACATGGAAACCCAAGTGGGATAGCTGATTAAAGCAATGATAATGATTCAACAGCGATCTTGGTCGACAGATTGTGCAGAAAATAACAAAGGAAACACTGAAAACAGATCAATGCCAAGGTTGCAACACAAAATTGCTGCAGAAAGTTACAAAACAACTATAAAGTCTCTCTACAATAATCTACCAAATAACTATAAACATGATGAATTGTATGGGCATTAAAAAAGTTAAACATGTAAAGGTAAAGAGCTTTGCTTTGGATGGAACAGCAATTTCATGGTGATGTCTCCCTTTCCCCAAGGGCACTTGAGATATGTTGACCCCAAACTAGATTTTTCAGGCACCCTTAGGGACCCTATGAGTAACTGAGTGGTCTAACACTTGTTTTAGAATGTCTATCATAAACTGGATGGCACTGGATGGTGCAGGCACAGGGCCTATTCCACTCAGGATGCCTCAGCAGTTGCTAGGCAGTGGTGCCAACAACAAAAAATGAAGCAATTTTTTTTAAAAGCTTGATTTGGAGCAAGGAGGAGTGTTCTTCCTGTCTCCTCAGCACTCCTGATGGTCATTGCTGATCTACAATTGTCCACTGTTCCCGTTGCCCTCATCCTCCTCCAGGACTTACCTACAGCAGCCGAAAATTGATCCCCTACAAATGATTGAACTGCATCTGGAGGCAGGACAGGCGCAACAGCTCGTCCAAATTACATAGTATTGTTACGGAGTGAGTTCCAGCTTTTTGACCCAGCGACAGTAAAGCAACAGCGAAATAGTTCCAAGTAAGCATGATGTGTGGCTTGGAGGGGAACTTGCAGGTGGTGGTGTTCCCATGTGCCTGCTGCCCTTTTCCTTCTAGGTGGCAGAGGGCGCTGGTTTGGAACATACTGTCGAAGAAGGCTTGGCAAGTTGCTGCAGTGCATCTTGTAGATGGTACACACTGCCACCACAGTGGTGGAGGGAGTGAATGGTAAAGGTGGTGAATGAGGTGCCGATCAAGCGGACTGCTTTGGCCTGGATAGTGTCAAGCTTCCCCAGTGTCATTGGAGCTGCACTTGTCCAGGCAAATGGAGAGAATTTCATCACACTCCTGACTTGTGCCTTGTAGATGGTGGACAAGCATTAAGAAGTCAGGAGATGAATTACTTGCTGCAGAATTCCCAGCCTCTGACCTGCTCTTGTAGCCACCATATTTACATGGCTGATCCAGTTCAGTTTCTGGTCAAGTTAACTCCCAGAATGTTGATGGTGGAGGATTCAGCAATAGTAATGCCGTTGAATGTCAAGGGCAGAGGGTTAAGATTCTTTCGTGTTGGAGATGGCCATTGCCTGGCGCTTGTATGGTGCAAATGTTACTTCTCACTTATCAGCCCCAAGACTGAATGTTGTCCAGGTCTTGCCGCATGCAGGTACGGACTGCTTCTGTAGCTGAAAAGTTGCGAATGGAACTGAACACTATGCAATTTTTTTTTTATTCATTCATGAGATGCAGGTGTCACTGGCCAGGCCAGCATTTATTGCCCATCCCTAATTGCCCTTGAGTTGGTGGTGGTGAGCTGCCTTCTTGAACCACTGCAGTCCATGTGGGGTAGGTACACCCACAGTGCTGTTAGGAAGGGAGTTCCAGGATTTCCAGCGACAGTGAAGGAACGGCGATATTGTTCCAAGTCAGGATGGTGCGTGACTTGGAGGGGAATTTGCAGGTGATGGTGTCCCCATGTATTTGCTGCTCTGTCCTTCCAGTTGGTAGAGGTCGCGGGTTTGGAAGGTGCTGTCTAAGGAGCCTTGGTGCATTGCTGCAGTGCATCTTGTAGATGGTACACACTGCTGCCACTGTGTGTCGGTAGTGGAGGGAGTGAATGTTTGTAGATGGGGTGCCAATCAAGCGGGCTGCTTTGTCCTGGATGGTGTTGAGCTTCTTGAGTGTTGTTGGAGCTGCACCCATCCAGGCAAGTGGAGAGTATTCCATCACACTCCTGACTTGTGCCTTGTAGATGGTGGACAGACTTTGGGGAGTCAGGAGGTGAGTTACTCGCCTCAGGATTCCTAGCCTCTGACCTGCTCTTGTAGCCATGGTATTTATATGGCTACTCCAGTTCAGTTTCTGGTCAATGGTAGCCCCTAGGATGTTGATAGTGGGGGATTCAGCGATGGTAATGCCATTGAATGTCAAGGGGAGATGGTTAGATTCTCTCTTGTCGGAGATAGGCATTGCCTGGCACTTGTGTGGCGCGAATGTTACTTGCCACTTATCAGCCCAAGCCTGGATATTGTCCAGGTCTTGCTGCATTTCTACACAGACTGCTTCAGTATCTGAGGAGTCGCGAATGGTGCTGAACATTGTGCAATCATCAGCGAACATCCCCACTTCTGACCTTATGATTGAAGGAAGGTCATTGATGAAGCAGCTGAAGATGGTTGGGCCAAGGACACTACCCTGAGGAACTCCTGCAGTGATGTCCTGGAGCTCAGATGATTGACCTCCAACAACCACAACCATCTTCCTTTGCGCTAGGGATGACTCCAGCCAGCGGAGAGTTTTCCCCCTGATTCCCATTGACCTAGTTTTGCTGGGGCTCCTTGATGCCATACTCGGTCAAATGCTGCCTTGATGTCAAGGGCAGTCACTCTCACCTCACCTCTTGAGTTCAGCTCTTTTGTCCATATTTGAACCATGGCTGTAATGAGGTCAGGAGCTGAGTGGCCCTGGCATCGAATTGTCATCGAACATCCCCGCTTCTGACCTTATGATGGTGGGAATGTCAATGATGAAGCAGCTGAAGATGGTTGGGCCGAGGATACTACCTTGTGGAACTCTGTAGTGATGTTCTGAGCTGAGATGATTGGCGTCCAATAACCACAACCACTTTTCTTTATGCTAGGTATGACTCCAACCAATGGAGTGTTTTCACTGATTCCCATTGACTTCAATTCTGCTGGCTCCTTGATGCCAAACCTGGTCAAATGCTGTCTTAATGTCAATGGCAGTCACTCTCACCTCACTCTCACACTCTCATTCAGCTCACCTATTTCAACCATGTATGAACTGACAGAATTGTGTGATTCTCACTGTCTTGGCTGAAAGGGAAAATAAGTAGGACAAAATGTAGAGGGGAAAAGTATAGAAAAGCAAATTATTTTGTTTTTTAGTACTTTATTTTCAGCATGTACAACAGAATGAAACTGGACAGAACAACCAGCATCGACCGAGGCACTGGAAACGACAATGGCAAACCAAGCCCTGTCGACCCTGCAAAGGTATCCTTATGAACATCTGGGGGCTTGTGCCAAAGTTGGGAGACTAGTCAAGCAACAGCCTGACATAGTCATACTCACGGAATCATACCTTACAGACCATGTGCCAGACACTGCCATCACCATCTCCGGGTATGTCCTGTCCCACCGGCAGGACAGACCCAGCAGAGGTGGCGGCACAGTGGTATGCAGTCAGGAGGGAGTTGCCCGGGGAGTCCTCAACATCGACTCTGGACCCCATGAAGTCTCATGGCACAGGTCAAACATGGGCAAAGGAAACCTCCTGCTGATTACCACCTACCGCCCTTCCTCAGCTGATGATCACCACTTGGAGGAAGCAGTGAGGGTGGCAAGGACGCAGGATGTACTCTGGATGGGGGACTTCAATGTCCATCACCAAGAGTGGCTCGGTAGCACCACTACTGACTGAGCTGGCCGAGTCCTAAAGGACATAGCTGCTAGACTAGGTCTGCAGCAGGTGATGAGGGAGGCAACAAGAGGGAAAAACATACTTGACCTCGTCCTCAGCCACCTGACTGCCACAGATGCATCTGTCCATGACAGTACTGGTAGGAGTGACCACCGCACAGTCCTTGTGAAGACGGAGTCCAAACGTCACACTGAGGATACCCTCCATCATACATTACCATCATGCTAAATGGGATAGATTTCGAACAGATCAAGCAATGCAAAACTGGGCATCCATGAGGCTATGTGGGCCATCAGCAACAACAGAATTGTACTCAACCACAATCTGTAACCTCATGGCCCGGCATATTCCCCACTCTACCATTACCATCAAGCCAGGAGTCCAGCACTGGTTCACTGAAGAGTGCTGAAGGGCATGCCAGGAGCACAAGGCATACCTCAAAATGAGGTATCAACCTGGTGAAGCTAGAACTCAGGACTACGTATCTGCCAAGCTGCGTCAGCAGCATGCGGTAGACAGAGCTAAGCGATCCCATAACCAACGGATCAGATCTAAACGCTGTAGTCCTGCCACATCCAGCCGTGAATGGTGGTGGACAATTAAACAACTAACTGGAGGAGGAGGCTCCACAAATATCCCCATCCTCAATGATGGGGGAGCCCAGCACATCAGTGCAAAATATAAGGCTGTAGCATTTGCAACAATCTTCAGCCAGAAATGCCGAGCGGATGATCCATCTCAGCCTCCTCCTGAAGTCCCCAGCATCACAGATGCCAGACTTCAGCCAATTCGATTCACTCCGTGTGATATCAAGAAATGACTGAAGGCTATGGATACTGCAAAGGCTTTGGGCCCAGACAATATACCGGCAATAGTACTGAAGACCTGTACTCCAGAACTTGCCGTGCCCCTAGCCAAGCTGTTCCAGTACAGCTGCAACACTGGCATCTACCCTGCAATGTGGAAAATTGCCCAGGTATGTCCTGTACACAAAAAGCAGGACAAGTCCAGCCCGGCCAATTACGCCCCCATCAGTCTACTCTCAATCATCAGTAAAGTGATAGAAGGTGTCATCAACAGTGCTATCAAGTGGCACTTGCCTAGCAATAACCTGCTCAGTGACGCTCAGTTTGGGTTCCGCCAGGACCACTCAGCTCCTGACCTCATTACAGACTTGGTTCAAACATGGACAAAGGAACTGAACTCAAGAGGTGAGGTGAGAGTAACTGCCCTTGACATCAAGGCAGCATTTGACCGAGTATGGCATCAAGGAGCCCTAACAAAACTGGTCAATGGGAATCAGGGGGAAAACTCTTCGCTGGTTGGAGTCATACCTAGCGCAAAGGAACATGGTTGTGGTTGTTGGAGATCAATCATCTCAGCTCCAGGACATCAGTGTAGGAGTTCCTTAGGGTAGTGTCCTAGGCCCAACCATCTACAGCTGCTTCATCAATGACTTTCCTTCAATCATACGGTCAGAAGTGGGGATGTTCGCTGATAATTGTACAATGTTCAGCACCATTCGCACTCCTCAGATACTGAAGCAGTCCGTGTAGAAATGCAGGCTTGGGCTGATAAATGGCAAGTAACATTCGCACCACACAAGTGCCAGGCAATGACCATCTCCAACAAGAGAGAATCTAACCATCTCCCCTTGACATTCAATGGCATTAACTTCGCTGAATCCCCCACTATCAACATCCTAGGGGCTACCATTGACCAGAAACTGAATTGGAGTAGCCATATTAATACCGTGGCTACAAGAGCAGGTCAGAGGCTAGGAATCCTGCGGCGAGTAACTCACCTCCTGACTCCCCAAAGCCTGTCCACCATCTACTAGGCACAAGTCAGGAGTGTGATGGAATACTCTCCACTTGCCTGGAAGGGTGCAGCTCCAACAACACTCAAGAAGCTCAACACCATCCAGGACAAAGCAGCCCGCTTGATTGGCACCCCCTCCACAAACATTCACTCCCTCCACCACCGACGCACAGTCGCAGCAGTGTGTACCATCTACAAGATGCACTGCAGTAACGCACCAAGGCTCCTTAGACAGCACCTTCCAAAGCCGCAACCTCTACCACCTAGAAGGACAAGGGCAGCAAATGCATGGGAACATCAGCACCTGCAAATTCCCCTCCAATTCACACACCATCCTGACTTGGAACTATATCGCCAGTCCTTCACTGTCGCTGGGTCAAAATCCTGAAACTCCTTTCCTAACAGCACAGTGGGTGTACCAACCTCACATGGACTGCAGCGGTTCACAGAGGCAGCTCACCACCACCTTTTCAAGGGCAATTAGGGATGGGGCAATAAATGCTGGCCTGGCCAGTGATGCCCACACCCCCATGAATGAATAAAACAAAAATGTTTTATACTGTAAGCTGCTTTAGACAATAATTATTAATTCCAGCAATAAAGACTATTCAAAATTTTGTACATATTTCCTTTATCCCTTTGTGAGAACTGCAAAATGACATCTAAGCTCTACTGATTAATGCATACCATTATATTCTTACTCTTCCAAGTGATCTTGTTATGTGCAGGAATGCCTTGGATGGTATGTTGAACTAATTCACCACCCAGGCAGCTGCATTTGGACTAACTAAGCTGTGAAGGGTTTCATTTTTGCAGATAACATTTTTACTTCACAGAGTTCCACAGCATTCTGCCACCACTCTGATATATTTGTCACACAACATCAATATAATATAAATTATTGTTATTCCCACTTGTCAATGGGCTTGTTTTCACTTTACCCGTTTAATGACTGCAATCTCAGAAAAGGAGAATTCAGTGAAATTCATGATTATAACTATCTCCATGCATCATGGCCAGTAACAACATGTAGGCAAAACAAATTAATTAGACAATTTGCGTGAAAGATTACACCATTGCATATGAAAGGTCATGTCAACTAGTTGATTTTTAGCCCCTTAAGGTTTACAGTTGCTTTCCTGTTAGGCATGATTAAATCGAACATTTTAGCTTTTTGGGTTATTTAGACATTCTGATTCATAATTGCAAAGTAATCTGCATAGCTTAATCATCTTTAAGTTGAAATTTTGAAATGGAAGAGGTGGTTTGTAACAGGAATTAAACCATTCAGCACATTAACTGTTACATTATGGTTTTAAAAATTAATAATCAGTTTTAACCTGAGAACTTGTATAATTCTTTACCCACTGAGAGGCAGCATGGTTTTGTGAAGGGGAGGTCGTGTCTCACTAACTTGATCGAGTTTTTTGAGGAAGTGACGAAGATGATTGATGAAGGAAGGGCAGTGGATGTTATCTATATTGACTTCAGTAAAGCCTTTGACAAGGTCCCTCATGGCAGACTGGTACAAAAGGTGAAGTCACACAGGATCAGAGGTGAGCTGGCAAGATGGATACAGAACTAGCTCGGTCATAGAAGACAAAGGGTAACTGTGGAAGGGTGCTTTTCTGAATGGAGGGATGTGACTCGTGGTGTTCCGCAGGGATCAGTGCTGGGACCTTTGCTCTTTGTAGTATATATAAATGATTTGAAGGAAAATGTAGCTGGTCTGATTAGTAAGTTTGCGGATGACACAAAGGTTGGTGGAGCTGCGGATAGTGATGAGGATTGTCAGAGGATACAGCAGGATATAGATCGGTTGGAGACTTGGGCGGAGAAATGGCAGATGGAGTTTAATCCGGACAAATGTGATGTAATGCATTTTGGAAGGTCTAATACAGGTGGGAAGTATACAGTAAATGGCAGAACCCTTAGGAGTATTGACAGGCAGAGAGATCTGGGCGTACAGGTCACTGAAAGTGACAACGCAGGTGGATAAGGTAGTCAAGAAGGCATACGGCATGCTTGCCTTCATCCATCGGGGCATACAGTATAAAAATTGGCAAGTCATGCTGCAGCTGTACAGAACCTTAGTGCGGCCACACTTGTAATATTGCGTAAAATTCTCGTTGCCACACCACCAGAAGGATGTGGAGGCTTTGGAGAGGGTACAGAAGAGGTTTACCAGGATGTTGCCTGGTCTGGAGGGTATTATCTATGAGGAGAGGTTGGATAAACTCGGATTGTTTTCACTGGAAGGACGGAGGTGGAAGGGCGACATGATAGAGGTTTACAAAGTTATGAGCGGCATGGACAGAGTGGATAGTCAGAAGCTTTTTCCCAGGGTGGAAGAGTCAGTTATTAGGGGACATAGGTTTAAGGTGCGAGGGGCAAAGTTTAGAGAGGATGTGCGAGGCAAGTTTTTTACACAGAGGATGGTGAGTGCCTGGAACTTGCTGCCGGGGAGGTGGTGGAAGCAGGTATGATAGCGACGTTTAAGAGGCATCTTGACAAATACATGAATAGGAAGGGAATAGAGGGATATGGTCCCCGGAAGTGCAGAAGGTTTTAGTTTAGACAGGCATCAGGATCGGCGCAGGCTTGGAGGGCCGAATGGCCTGTTCCTGTGCTGTACTGTTCTTTGTTCTTTGAATCAGTAAAAATTACCAGTTTACTTTAAAAGTTTATTTTAAAAAATGTTACTGAAGTTTGCTATGATTCAAGTTCTTTTCTTCTTTGATAGTGACAACTGCATAATAATATTAAAGAAATGTCCGGAGCCAAGTAATTTCTGATTCCTTTCGCAGAACTGATGAGAATTATTTTTCCTAGTACTTTACCCTTTCTCTTTTCCTGAGGTTGTGTTTGCCATCAAAGCACTGTAGCCTCACCTTCACAATTTGGTATTTGAATATTTCTAATTGCAAAAAATAAGTACAAACATTTGGCCAACTTTTCTCAAAGTATCCTGGTTTATTGTGCAACGATTATTTATTCAGATTTGTACAATGTCCATTAAAACTAGGGTATGGTTTGTGTGATAAATGTGGCGTCATTCATGTTAAAATAAAATCCTGCAAGTTGAATTGAACCCTTAGCTGATATGGAAAAAAACAAAAAATGCTGGAAATACTCAGCAGGTCTGGCAGCATCGGTGGAGACAGAAGCAGAGTTAACGTTTCAGGTCAGTGACCTTTCAACAGAACCAATTCATCAGTTTCATCAGAACTGGTTCTGATGAAAGGTCGCTGACCTGAAACATTAACTCTGCTTCTCTCTCCACAGATGCTGCCAGACTGGCTGAGCATTTCCAGCATTTTTTGTTTTTATTTCAGATTTCCCAGAGTCTGCAGTATTTTGCTTTTATTTTACCTTCGCTGATATGGTCCTTTTTATTGGCCTGCTTAGCTCAGTGACAAAGACATACAAATATATTGCATTAAATATTCCAGAAATGAAGTGTTTTGCTTACATTTTAAATGGGAGATAACACCACCACCTAAAATGGTGTCAAATTATTATTTTCTTCATTGGAAGCAGTTGAAATTGCAAGTTGAAGACGACAAATGATATTATTAACCCACTCAGTAAATGCCTCTAAAGACACATGTTCAGCATTCCCCCCTCGGTTTTACATAAGAAAATAATGTTTTTAGGAGCAGGAAAGGCCATTAAATAAAATAAGCTTAGCCTTTTCTTAGGTATCAACTCCCCAATCCAACTTCTCACCATTTAATTATCGCTTGGGCCTATATATACTGCCAGCTTCAAACAGCTCCCCTGATAACATATTCTATAACTTTAGGATGCAAGAGCCTTGCCCAAACTTCCCTTCTTACTTCTAAGTTCCTACTTGATTTTTCTTTCCTGTTTTCCCCAATATACACAGACATTTCTTTGCATCCAAAGGATTTGTGATAGCTCCTATGTTTTTTGTCTCTAATGGAGAAGTTTTATGTACCTGCTTCTGATCCCCAAAAAGTACTTGAATCTGACCACCCCACCAGCATAGGAGTGGGGTCTGTGGTGAAAAATGGCAAACAAGTCACAGTAAGCTGAGCAAGCTCGTTCAATAGTGAGTTTCTTGAATAACACTCTGAACAATTCTCTGGGAATCCAATGACTGGAAGCCTGTGAGACCAACAACAGGGGTTATACAGGGGTGTGACATTCTGTAAATTCCCTAATGCACCAGTCTGTTAATTGAATTCCCCTTTATAATTCTCAAAGCACACTCCCAAAAATATGGGTTGGTCTTTGAACCCTTAAATGGCGGTGCATCCTACTTTCATAGTGGAAAACAATGTGAGACTGACACCTATCAAATTGGTGCTGATACGCAGCTCAATTAACCCTAGTAACATCAATTTTTGGTGATAGTGAATTAGTGCAAAAAATTTACTCTAAAGATATCTTAGTATTTGCACCAGATTTTAAACAAATTATCTGCGATTATAATGGCATCGCCACAAAATAAAATCATTCTTTAAACAAAGCTGTCTATATTGGACAAATCTGAGGCTGAGATTTTCAGTCACATTAAATCGCACTAAAATGATAAACATGACTAATAGTGCCAAACTGTGCCTGTCACGTAGGGGATAGTCAATTAGCATTAATGCAATCTTCTATCCTTTCTGTTATCCTTTTTTCCCCCTCATTCTTTTTTATTTCTGTTTCTTATTTATTCATCTCTTTTGCTTACATTTTCTCTCACATACTTTTCTCTCTTGATCTTTATATTATTTGTGAATGCTTGTTTGGGAGAAAGGAAAACAATGTTATGAAGGGAGGGCAATTCATGGTGGTAGTGAAAGCCCTATAGTTTTAATAGATATCTTTCACTGGGATCGCCGAGTATCCGCAACATTTTCATTTTTTTCATTCACTCTCCAGAGTGAGAAAGCAACATTAGTTCCAAGAATTACCACTATAGTCCAAGCACATGTGTGTGGTGACAGTCTTCTAGTCAGAAGGTGAGAAAGTCCAATCTTCCAAAAGCAAGATAGTTGGTAGGCACGTCTTGTTGAGTATCTGGTTTCATTCTCACAAAAACTATCTTTTTACAATAAAACAATATAATGAAGGGAGGAGGGATAATGCAATAATTCATCTTATAGCAAATGCTGGATTTTTGTTTTGCCATTGGGAAAGAAGACAAGTGGAAAGTGAATGCTTTCCTCACAGGAGGCAGATAAAACAGAGAAGAATCATTCTCCCCCTCCCTGGTTACTGTTACACAGCAAACAGCTGGTTCAAAACTATTATTGTTGGGAGATTCAGTAGTGCCACAGGATACCACATTAACCTTTCACCTCAGGGATCTGGGATCAATTCCAGCCCAAACTGTTGGGCTGAAAATCTCAATTTTATTTATTTCTGTGGGAATCTATTGTGAAATGAATTTGGACAATCTCAGCTCAGTTTCTAGTGGGCACAACTAAAGCATAAAATGTTTCTAATTTGGCACTTATTGTCAACCTCATTCATCAAGGCTATAGTTTGGGAAATAGAAATGTCACAGTTGTGCAGTCGGCTTTGTTGTTTTCAGGTTATGGCTCAGGTCCAATGTTGGAGCAAAGTACAGGGAGCCTTACTCCACAGCAGGCTATATTAAATCTGACCTCGAAGTCCACGATGTTAGAAAATTTGGGTAGATTTCATAATTTAGCACTCTGAAGCCAACTTCATGTGACAAGAGCACATATAAGGATTTCAGGCACTCTTCCACTCCCCAATTTTCTGCCCAATAATGAAGTTCTATGGCAAAAGTATTAAATTATAAACATTACCTCCAGATGTCTGAAATAGGATAATGTTTTTCCTATGCTAATATTTCTTGTCTTGATAAGCACAGGAATTCACCATAAAAATGTAAACAAAATTGTACCTGGATTCAAATTTGGAGACTGAGTGAGATACATTCCTTTTGAATTAAAAAAAATTGCCAACAAAATACAGTTAATATCTATATAGTTAATTTTAAAACAACCAAATAAAACAAACTGTTAAATTGTTATATGATGATGCTGTAAATAATTGAATGATTCCACAGATAAATAATTGGCATAAGTTACTATAGTTCACTTAATAAAATGTCACTCAGGAACAAATGCAGTAAAAACAAGAACCCAATTCATAATTGCTCAAAAAAAGTGATATATGACAGTAGAAATGTTCAGAATTGGTAAAAACAAAATGTCGGTAGTGTGTTTTATAATATTATTAATATATATGTACTGATTGCTCAAGCCATGCCCAGTGACTGAAGTTAGCCCACTGCAGAGATCTTCTCACCAACATATTCTCTTGGGACGTCTTACTTTTATACCTAAATTATAAACTAAATACAGATTCTTCTCACTCACACCTCCGAGATTGCACATAACTCCTACTGGCAAACCCAGGAACTTAAAAGTCACTTGGGAAACTTGACTACAACACCAGCTGGTTACACTGCAGACTTCGTATTGCACTGTTTAATTCATGGTCGATGGGTTTACAATATTTTCAGATTGAGTATTTTTCTAAACTTATTGTGAATAATACACTTGATCGTATTATTGATCTAATCTGCATTACTGGGAGAGAAAAAGAAAGATGAAAAATCTGAGAGAAGGTCCATCCCAAACCATTCTAATGTTTTGTTTGCCTTGCTGTGGTACTAATAATGGATAGCTTTTAGTTATACTGCCTGTTTCCTATCATCACTGATCACAAAAAAGCAGGGGTATATTAACTGTAATCAGTCTACCAGTGAAGTTTTTAATATTAGTACAAGGTCAATGAGATAATCAGCTCTTTTCTAACATTAGAAACCTAATGGAGAACCAATAGACTGGTTATTTTTCATTAATTGTTTAAAAAATTGTCTTAGCACCAGTTATCCTGCCATTGGTATGAAGCTAAAGTGGTGTGAGACTATCTCATCCTGATGGCAGATACTGAATTGATGTCTTAGCAGCAATAATACTGCAATTCTTGTTTTGCACTAAAGAAGAAACTGCTTTAGAGGAGGGAAAATATGCAATTACAGCTGCAAATCACTTGAAATGCTGATAGGGTTTGATGAAGAGGGGTGGGAAGAGGCTTGTGCAGAGCATAAATGCCAGCATAAAGCAGTTGGACCAAATGGCCTGTTTCTGTGCTGTACACAATATGGCTGTGAAATTGGAAAGGGCCTGAAAACAGGCACAGGAATCGCAATGTGCTATTAGGACCCACATGTTGCTTCTGATGCAGGCAACACGCAAAATTTGCACTGCTTGCTAACTTAAATGGTTGTAGCGTGCAGCCAACGCTAAGCGCACTGTTGAGTGCCTCACACTTGAGCAGGGGGTGCAAATGCATGAGATGCTAGCACGCTTTAAAGCTAGCCTGCACTACTTAAAGCCAGCCTGCATCTCTTAAAGAGGTGGTGCATTGTGGCTCAAGCAGGAAGTCATACTACAACTGAGTCTGACCTGGGAATCAGAATGCCATAACATGACAGAAAGTGGGCTCCAAGATTTTCTGTGCAGTGCTGGAGGCCTTGATGCTGGTGGCAGAGAGAAGAGATGTCATTTATTCACAGGGGACCAGGAGGCCCTCCAAACAAACTTTGTGAAGGCTGTGAGACAAGATAGCCATGAAAATTGAGCCCTGAGGACCTGAATGTAGTGCTGCAAGAAGTTCAATGAATGATCAAGGTCATGGCTAGGGGCGCGGCAAGTTCTGGAGCACAGGTCTTCCGTACTATTGCTGGAATATTGTCTGGGCCCATAACCTTTACAGTATCCAGCGCCTTCAGTCGTTTCTTGATATCACACAGAGTGAATCGAATTGGCTGAAGTCTGGCATCTGTGGTGCTATGGATTTCAGGAGGAGTCCGAGATGGATCATCAACTTGGCACTTCTGGCTGAAGATTGTTGCAAATGCTTCAGCCTTACCTTTCGAATTCAAATTCCACCTTCTGCTGTGGTGGGATTCAAACTCATGTCCCCAGAGAAATATCCTGCATCTCTGGGTTACTAGTCCAGTGACAATACCACTACGCCACCACCACCACCACCACCACCGCACCCCACCCCCGTATCAAAGGATAGCGTTTGTTGCCCAGTAGCTACTCTCTGGTTGTCGTAGTGGCTGAAATGCAGATGGCATAGCGGACTGTCGCAGAATGATGTTGGGTATTGACCTGCACGATATGCTACATATGGTCAGACACCAGCTGGGTGTTGAGGGAATGCAATTCCTTTCAGTTGTGGCACATCTCAGAGTTGACATGCAGCACCCACAAAATGACATGCGTGCAGTCAATGGCATCCTGCACCATTGGGATGCCTGCAATCTTTGCAAAGTCACGTGCTTGTTCCGCCCTGCTTCTCTCTGGCAAGAGAGAATGAAATATATTCAGCTCTCTTAGAATACAGAGCCTCAGTGTCCTCCCATATGCAAAAGTGGATGGCAAACTAGGAGATATTGAAATATTGCCTGCTCCAGTCTGGAAGGTTCATGGCGACAGTCATCTTCACAGCCACTGGCAATGTAGTCCTTGCCCTGCAGTTGTGGCTGCAGCAGGTGACAGATTCTAGTGAGAACTTCCTCAGTGAAGAAGAGATGTTCTGACACACCATTCTGCCTAGGAGAATTTTTTTTAGAGATACAGCACTGAAACAGGCCCTTCAGCCCACCGAGTCTGTGCTGACCAACAACCATCCATTTACACTAAACCTACATTAATCCCATATTCCCTACCACATCCCAACCATTCTCCTACCACCTACCTACACTAGGGCAATTTACCTATCAACCTGCAAGCCTTTGGCTGTGGGAGGAAACCGGAGCACCCAGTGGAAACCCACACGGTCACAGAGAGATCTTGCAAACTCCACACAGGCAGTACCCAGAACTGAACCCGGGTCTCTGTAGCTGTGAGGCTGCGGTGCTAACCACTGCGCCACTGTCCTGCCCGCTGAATGGCAGATATGACCTTCTGCTAAGAGCCCTTCTCTTCCTCTCCTTCCTCCCTCTTCCAGCAGCTGATCCTGCTCTGTGTCACTTCTGCTCATTCTCCCTGTCATACCATAGTCCATGGGGATCCATACTACTGCACCCATATCTGGGAGCAAGTTGTTTGTGTAGAATCCTTCAAGTTAAACAAAGTCCTACAACACATGTCACGCATACCCCTGGAGACTCCAGTAACTTTAAGCAATGTTGGAAACCATCAAACACTTATACAATTGCAGCAAAAGCCAGCAGAAATCAATCAGCAACTAATGTGTATTTAGTTAACGATCCCTTTAAATAGGGCTGGTAGGGCGGGGCTATTCCTGCTGTTGAATGCATGTTCAGCTGTGCAAGGTTCAGAGAGCATATTAGCTGGAGCAGTGGTCTCCAAACTGGCAGTGCTGGTGTCAAATCAACGCTACAAACCGATTGTCATCACGATCTGCTTACTCTGCATACTTTTGGCGGACAATTCCTATGTTCGGGCATGCTAGCATGCTCATCAAAATGGTGCCTAGCATGGCCAGTACTAGATGTGTGCGCGCATCAAGGATGCCATCTTGGAGGCAAAACAGCACTTGTGGTTCCCAAAAACCCAGGTGCTAAGGAGCCAAATTTCGCAGCTTACATAATGTAACTATACAGCAGAACCTTGCTGATTGATCACCCTTCTAACCTGGCCATCCCTCCTAAATTAAACGCTTTTTGTAAAGCCAGTAATGTCACTGGGAATTATATTCAGCTGGTTGACCACTTACTGCTTCCTAGCCTCTATTCTCGACCTCTTTTAATCAACTGGCTGCCAGAACAATGTGGACAGAAATATAATTGTTACATCACCAGCTTTGGAAGGAAAAATGCATTGAAATGATAAAGGTTTGTGATATTTAATGATACTATTTGATCTCCCATGGAGCTTCCCTGAATTTACATGCTATTTTTCACAAGATGGTGGCTTACAATGAACATACTGGTATTTTTGAATCTGGATTCTGGGGTGTGATCTGTTTTTACCAGGTTTCTGTAATAGCAGCACTGTAGTTACCATCACGATCTGGGGCTTTCCATCTGCTGCTTGTCGATGCCACTGGAATCTCATTAGCATGCATTAAGTGGAGGTGGAATTGCACTGGAGTCTCTAAATCTCATAACCTGAGCTCCCATTGCCCCAATGATAATGAATGATTTAAAAGAGATATACATGTTGCCAGCATCAGCTAAGACTGACTGAAGTGAGCACATAGCCTGAAGAAACTTTCAAAAGAGATTGCTGGGGTTACAAAAATGTTTTTAAAGTGCTTATTTTTATTTGCTTAGCCCCTGGATTGAGCTGCATTTACCTTCAATAGATTGTGGGCCTGTGAAACCACTGGGATATATTATTATCTAATCAAACTGAGGTTCTGTGTACCACGTATGGGATTCTCAATAGTGTTACGAAAATACCTCTGTTTTGTTAAATATATTTTTTGAGGATTCACTTTTGAAAGATTGAAGAAATGTTAAACTTTGGGGTTTTGAAAGGGGGTCATGTAAAGGCCACTTGACTTTGAAAAACAGATCCTGGAAATGTGTTTTAAAAGGGGCACTGAGAGGTCTTGTGAGGGAAACAAGCCTTTCTGGGAAACCAACTGACTTCCATCTCAATAAATCACAGAGAACTTTGGACACCTGAAGAAGCTGTTTACAAAGAAGTGACAGGTCAAGATTGATGGAGGTCAAAAGGTTGACCTCCTGTTGTCAGTTTTGCTTTTGAATTGTTTTGAGTTGGAGTTAAATTGTATAAAGGGAGAGAAGAGAATTCCCAAGGAAGGAGAGAAGACCACAACTAAGCTCAACTTTCCAGCACCTCTCTAAAAGACCCTGAGAAGTCTACTGTGTCAACTCATCTTGCCTCTTGTCTTTGAAGAAAAGCCTGCTAAATTAATTCTCAATGCCGCCTGAGAAAAACTGTTCTAAAAGATCCCAGTGACCCGTCTATGTGTACTCAGAGACCAGATTGTATGCCAGTTTTGGAACACAACATATCTCATCTGCTATTTCTTCAAGAATGAGCAAGTATTCAGCCCAAGTTTTTTGTCTGTAATAGAGCTCTAAAAACAAAAATCCTTTTATTTTTCCGGTTAACTGGTATAGGTGTGTGTGTGAGGGGCTAAGGTAAAAAGGGAACTTTAATATTTCAATCTGTGTGTTTATGCTTTATTTCATTACTGTTTAAGACTTGTTTTATAATAAACTGATAATTTTGTTGTTTATTAAAGATACCTGGTTGGTGTATTTTGTTCTGGGATAAAAATAGAGTCTATGATTGACCATATTGGTAAGTGGGAAAATATTTAAATATATGTTGTGACCCGTGGAGAAGTGGAACTAGCACTCCTCCTCACTCGGTCGTAACAATAGGCATTCCATTGTTTGCCATTTTAAGAGAGGAGGAAGAATATAGGGTAGAGGAAAGGAGAGTGACACTATGTATGAGGAGAATGCACCCCAAAATAATTTACAGGTCAAGTAGATTGTATAAAGATCTCAGTGAGAAGCTCTGCATGAGAAGAGTACGCTTCACCAAAAAGGGAAAGGGCATCTGTGCCAACTGCTGCATGAAAACCTACAGCCAAGATTATCTGCCTAGACAACTATGTCTGTGGCTGTGAAAATGACAAATGCACTCAAGTTCATACCACATGCTCAATTCAAACAACCGCAGGAGATCTGTGTAATATTGTTCACGGTGTTGTCCAGAAACCATAGAACCATAGAAAAGTTACGGCACAGAAAGAGGCCATTCAACCCATCCTGTTTTGTCAGGAGAACTGGGGATTCATACAGTGCGGCATGACAACAAGATAGGGCTATCCTTCCACAAAATTAGGGTCTAATACATGGCAGACAATAAGTAGCCTTGCAAGCTCCAATTGTTAACTCCCTCAACAATCTCAATAGGAAGGGGTATCATTTATGTGTAACCAGATGCAAAGAATCCTTCATGGGAATGCTATGTTTGTTGTAAGTTGCCATGATACATTTATCTTTAGGACTTCTGTTCTCTCTGAGTTCTTTAAGGAAGATAGTCAAGTGAATGGATGGCAGTCAGTGACGAGACATACCCCTTGATACCATGGATAATGACTCTCTTTAGGAGTTGCAAGAAAAACAGCAAAGAGTATTACACAGGTGCATGCCTTAACCATTATTATTATTATTGAGAGCCACAAAGGTCCTAAAGGGGCATTTTTGACTGGGGAACAGATTTGCAATATGCTTGAGAAGATGTATGACACATTGCTGTAACTTGCTGTAACCTGCACAACTTTGCCAACCAAAAATGCCTGAATATGAATATTTCTTGCAATGTGACCCAATCTGCTTTGGAGACAGAAGAATTACACAATGGAACCTCATGAGAACCACCACTGTAAGGAGGCCTGAGTGGAAGCTTCATGGGGCATCAGAACTGAACTTTGCAGTGAAGTGTTCACATCCCTATGTATTTGGTGCCATTACTCCTTAGTTCACACCTTTTAATAAATTACAAATCCCTCAATTAAAGTGCCCAGGTCATTATATCACATGGTCCTAGGTCATTATATCACATGACATCTTTGGCCCTCCACGACCATGTCTACATAACATGAACGGAGAACTGAGCATGGCATGTGCACCCGTTCCTGTATGAATATAATCTGCATGAATAACAAAGAATGAAGTAAGTGCATATTCTCTTTTATGGCAAGTGATCAAAAAGTGAAGATAAAGCATTCTAATCTTTCTTCACTAAATGTTTGTTGAACTGTTTTGCTGCCTCTTGTAGGTGCAACCTGAAGACAAGTATTGCAAAATGTTGTTGGTTGCTCAAGGTTCATGGGGCTTGGCTGGCCCTCCTCTCTTGTTCCTGGGAAGAAGCTGTGGCTGGCTGGGTCTCTGAAGCTTCTGACTGGGCAGCCTCCCACATGTTATTTGCATGCTGCCCTGAAAGGAAAGACTGGATGCATAGCCCGTGCTGCTGTCCTGAGAAATGGCAGCCTCATGGAGGCCACTTCCAGTTATCACTGGGCCCTGGATCTGTGCTGTGTCCCCACTAAATCAATGGGCTGCCTGGTGTAATGGCAGTTTTCAGAACTTGAAAGGTCTGAGAGGCTGCATCCTGGCCATCAGCCTTTGACAGACACATGAAGGTTACGATTTAATTTTCCTCCTACAACCTCAGGGTAGCAGTCTGCTATGGAAGTGAAGTCATCATTTGGTGCTGGACACATGGAATTAGGATTACTGCTTGTTTGGAGGATAATCACCAAAATGGACAGGTAGAATAGTCTGTGTTGTAAATTCTACATAGTATTCCGTCAGTAAAAATGCCATGGGAGAGCAAAGAACAACTTTTAAAATATCTTCAGGTGTTGCCCCGATCTCCTCAAAAAATCTACCCTTGACCCCACCATTCTTGCATACTACTGCCTCGCCAAAGTCCTTGAATGTGTTGTCACCTCCCAAATCCATGCTCATTTTTCCCAGAACTCCATGTTTGAATCCCTCCAAACAGGTTACTGCCCTTGTCACAGTACAGAAACGGCTCTTGTCAAAGTCACAAATGACATTCTATGTGACATTAACAAAGGTAAACTATCCCTCTGTGTCCTTCTCAACCTGTCTGCAGTCTTTGACATGGTTGACTATACCATCCTCCTCCGGTGCCTCTCCACTGTCGTCCAGCTGGGTAGGACTGTTCTCACTTGGTTCCATTCTTATATATCTAATCATAGCCAGAGTATTACCTGCAATGGCTTCTCTTCCTGTTCCCACACTGTTACCTCTGGTGCCCCCAAGGAGCTATACTTGGCTCACTCCTATTTCTCATTTACATGTTGCGCCTCGACGACATCATCCTAAAACACATTAGTTTTCACAGGTACTGTGATGATACCAGGTTCTATCTTACCACCACCTCTCTTGACTCCTCCACTATTGCTAAATTATCAGATTGCTTATCCGACATCCAGTACTGGATGAGCATAAATTTCCTCCAATTAAATATTGGGAACACTGAAGCCATTGTTTTCGGTCCCCGCTCCAACTCTACTCCCCAGCTACCGACTGCATCCCTCTCCTTGGCAACTTTCTGAGGCTAAATGAGACTGTATGCAACCTTGGTGCCGTATTTGACCCCAAGATGATCTGCTGACCACATATTTGTGTCATCACTAAGACCACCACCTTTTTCCACCCGCGTAATATTGGCCAACTTTGCCCCTCTCTCAGCACAACTGCTGCTGAAACCTTCATTTATGCCTTTGGTACCTCCAGACTTGACTATTGCAATGCACTCCTGGATGGTCTCCCATATTCTACTCTCTGTAAACTTGAGGTCATCCAAAACACTACTGCCAGTGTCCTAACTCACACCAAATCCCATTCACCGATCACCCCTGTGCCTGTTGTTGACCTACATTGGCTCCCGGTCAAGCAACATTTTGATTTTAAAATTCTCATTCCTGCTTTCAAATCCCTCCCTATCTCTGAAATCTCCTCCAGCCCCACCACCCTCCAAGATATCTGTGCTCCTCTAATTCTGGCCTTTTGAGTATCCCCAATTTTTCTTGTTCCACCATTGGTGGCTGTGCCTTCAATTGCCTAGGCCCCAAGCTCTGGACTTCCATTCCTACACCTCTCTACCTCACTTTCCTCCTTTAACATAGTCCTTAAAAGCTATCTCTTTGACCAAGCTTTTGGTCATCTGACTAACATCTCCTTATGTGGCTTGGTGTTATATTTTGCTTTATAATGCTCCTGTGAAGTACCTTGGAATGTTTTATTATGTTAAAGGCACTATAGAAATATAAATTGTTGTTGTTATCATGATGTAATTACTGAAGGATAATATTGTCATGTGATTTACAGGAAGGTATAGTAATTCAGTGTTATTTGAACACTGCGCGAACTTCACTTGCCTAGTTTATGATATCTACTGCATCTCTCAATTGGATAACAACCTTATTCACTCCTAAGCATTCGATCTGATAAAGACCCTATATTTATCTCACTTGTCAGTGCTAAACATGATTGGTTTACTTCTGAAGCAGGCACTTTCATCACTCCAGAAATTATGTGATGCATACATGTCCAAGCCTCAATGAAAGCAGCCTTTCAAACTGTCCACTGGCACCAGTGAAAAAGAACAATGGACTACAGTGCTCTTTAGCTTCCCAGTATCATCGCAACAGTTATCAGCTGCCAGTCAAAGCACAACAAAACGGTATTGCCTTCACAAAAAAATGTCCATTTTTTTTGGTTAAGAAAGGCGACCGAAAACAACCATACAACAAATGTGTGATCGTATTTTTTTTTACAGAAATGAAGACAGTTTCTAGACACTTTATTGTGATAATAGTGTCCTTTTAATACCGCACAGTACATGTCAAAGATTTTCACACAAGTGGAAATACCTACAGAAGTCACAGAGTACAAAGAAATGTATACAATAGGAAGTCAAAGCTACTGAAAATTTCTATTTCTCATTCTGCAACTTTTGTGGTGAATACTTCAGTTTTTAATATTCAAATACTATAACAAGAAGATTTTGACAGACTTTCAAAACGAAACAGCAGAAGACCTTGAACCAATATTATTTCCAGAAACAGCAAAACCACAGGCAACAGATAATTTACAAATTCCAGAACATCCAGACAATCCTCAAAACAATGCTGAGTTCAACTCAAAAATATACAACACATTCTACAAAACACACATATGCAACTAAAACATTTTTATAAGAAACAGAGCCACCAACACAATTACCTCAAATTCAAAAGGTTTTGCCAAGACATCCAGGTCTGTAGCACAACCACTGCACAAATGTACCACTAAAGCAGTCATCCAGGAAGATGACATATATGACTTAAGAAAGCTTTCAAAAATATACAGAAAAAGAAATCAAAAGGCATGCAGTATTACAACAACAATTTCTAATTGATAAATTAGGTAATTATATACCTGTGAGACATGGTCTGAAGATTATTCTGATATAAACTATCACTATTGGCTGAAATAATACAAAGTATTAAGAGATAATCAAACAACAAACTGAACAATGGTCAATGTCAATCAATCTTGAACTTGCAAAAACAAAGAGCTCAGTTTTTCTCCTTGGCAAGTTTACTACCAGAAATGCACCAGCACTGTACTTCTTCCCAGTGGTGTGGCCCTGCTATGACACTATTCTATTTTCCCCGGTCAACTTCATTTTAACATGGCAGGCAAGCTATCTTTGTCATTTACACCCTTTGTTGGGAGTTTGCCTCCATAGAGCGAGGGAGGTGGAGGGAAATCCCCTGCTGTTGTAGCATTAAACTGGCTGTAGCAACTTAAAGTGGCACAGCAGTCATTTTATGCCCCCACTAATCAGAAAGCTGGATGGCGTAATGGCAGGTTTCAGATCCTGGCAGCCCTGAGAAATGTGTAAGACCATAAAGTGTTATCAATGCATATTTAATTTATTTTAAATGTGCAAAATGGTTCTCATGAACTGTGTAGTTTTGTTCTCCATATCTAAGGAAGGATGTACTTGCATTGCAGGCAGTGCAGCGAAGGTTCACTAGATTGGTTTCAAGGATGAGAAGGCTGTCCTATGATGAGAGGCTCAGTAAATTGGGTCTACACTCTATAGTTTGGAACAGGTGATCTCATTGAAACATAAAAGATTCTGAAGGGGTTTGACAAGGTAGATATTGAGAGGTTGTCTGGCTGGGGAATCTAGAACATGGTGGCACAGCCTCAGGATAAGGGGTTGACCATTTAGGAGTGAGATGAGAAGAAATTTCTTCACTCAGAGTGTTGTAAATCTTTGGAATTGTCTACCCTAGAGGGTTGTGAATGCTTGGTTGTTGAGTATATTCAAGACTGAGATTGATAAATTTTTGATCTCTCAGGGAATCAAGGGATATAGGGAGCGGGTGGGAAAGTGGAGTTGAGGTAGAAGATAATCATAATGAATGGCGGAGCAGGCTCGAGGGGCTGAATGGTATACTCCTGCTCCTGTTTCTTATGTTCTTATGTCTTTATAGTCATTTTCAATCCAAAAACAAAACAAGCTCCATAGTCAACCCTTTATGATCTCTTTAATTTACTGCACTTGAATGTGATGCAGTTTTATTATACTGCATAGGGCCAATAATGTGATGCTAAGCACTTCAGGCACCAGGGCCCCCTATTACTGGGTACTATTTCTTGAGGCCTACTCAACACCTGAAGTACACAGTGCCCCACAATTCATCAATCAAATACTGCCAGTGACATTGAGTAAGGCTCAATAATGTAATATCTTTTACCTAAATGAGGAGACATTTTATGCTTTACAAAGCTGATAAATTTTTAATAAAACCTAGTTAACAGCACGAGGGGGATATGTGAAGGGTCTTCCTCATATCACGAATGGAGTGGTCCACTCAGTGCCCACTTCCTTGCATTTCAAAGGAGGCCTGAAATAAACATTGCATGCTTTATAAATGGCTCTCTCTTTCTAATAGGGTAACCCTTCATTGCTGCACCTCACTTTGTTTGATCTCCAAAGGTCAATCCTTGAAATGGGTTGCATGCTCCATGTAATTTTGATGCAAGAAAAATGCCAAAGCTTTAAGCACAGGCAGTAGTCTATTAATTGTTTCTGGGTCTGGCAATGCAGACCTGACGCCCCCAAGGCATTCTTAGTACATCAAATACTTAGTGCCAGAAAGCTATTGAAAATATTTAAATAAGCTGACGTTGTATTTCTGGGTGGGGGCCAGGCACCTCCTGTGCCTGAGCAGAAGTGGTTACTGGCAGCATGCAATAGGGTCTCATTATCAGCCCCGTAGTTTATGAAAAAGAAAATTGAAATAAAGCTACTGTGCACCAACAACAACTTATATTTATATAGCATCTTTAACACAATAAAATGTCACAAAGTGCTTCATAGGAGCATTGTGAAACAAAATATGACACTGAGCCACAAAAGGAGATATTAGGTCAGATGACCAAAAGCTTGGTCAAAGAGGTAGGTTTTAAGGAATGTCTTAGAGGAGGAAAGTGAGGTGGAGAGGCAGAGAGGTGTAGGGAGGGTATTCCAAAGCTTGGGGCCTAGGCAACTGAAGGTGTGGCCCCACCAATTAAAATCAGGAATGCACAACAGGCCAGAATTAGAGGATCTCAGATGTCTTGGATGGTTGTGAGGCTGGAGGAGATTTCAGAGATAGGGAGGGACGAGGCCATGGAGGGATTGGAAAACAAGGATGTGAATTTTAAAGTCAAGATGTTGCTTGACTGGGAGCCAATGTAGGTCAGCAAGCACAGGGGTGATAGGGAAACGGGACTTGGTGCGAGTTAAGACACGGGCAGCAGAGTTTTGGAATGACCTCAAGTTTACCGAGAGTAGAATGTGGGAGACCATCCAGGAGTGCATTGGAAAAGTCAAGTCTAGAGGTAACAAAGGCATGAATGAGAGTTTCAGCAGTAGATGAGCTGAGACGGGCGAAGTCAGGCTATGTTACCGAAGTGGAAATAGGCGGTCTTTTTGATGGCACAAATATGAGGTTGGAAGCTCATCTTGAGGTCTAATTATGACACCAAGGTTGTGAATAGACTGGCTCAATCTCAGACTGTTGCCAGGGAGCGGGATGGAGTTAATAGCTAGGGAACGGAGTTTGGAGCAGGGACGGAAAACAATGGCTTCAGTCTTCCCAATATTTCATTGGAGGAAATTTCTGCCTATCCAGTATTAGGTATCAGATAAGCAGTCTGATAAGTTAGCAACAGTGGAGGAGTCGAGATAAGTGGCAGTGAAGTAGAGCTGAGTGTCATCAGCAAACATGTGGAAACTAACACACCATACAGTTCAAATGCAAAATACAATTTCTGCACATCACTACCAATGATGGGGAAGCCTTTTTGTTTATTTTGCACTGACAAAAAAGTCTTCAAACTTTTGTCTTGTGAAAGCACCTGATACTTACACAGGCAATGTAGAACGGCAACTTATTTATTTTTGGGAGAACGTGCTCACGTGACACATTAGTTATTTTTTTTCTGTGAAAGCATAATACTAACCAATTCCAGCATCTGCAGTAGAATAGTGAAAACAATATGTGTATTTTTGAAATTCAATTAAAAACAGTATTTCCCACAGAAACACAAGAACTACAACAGTGTAAATGAAGAAGCAAACAAAATCACAACAAAAGCCAATCAAAAATATTTTGTAAGAATGCTGGATGACCATAGCTGTTCTTCCTCTGTCAATCTTCCTGAATAGTTTCCTCCTTTACAACTAGAGATATTATCAAGCAGTTTCAAATCAGGTTCAGTATGTTAGATCCAGAATGTAGAAATTTTCTTGTACATCTTCAATGATGCCTAAACCTCAGTCTCAGAAGAGCACTTGCTTTTGCACAGTGTGACATTTTCAATTCCCACACTAGTCATTCTATCAGCTCTCCAAGTGAGATGGCCCAATTCGTCCTGAATTATGAACTGCTTTGTACTGTAAAATGTTGTCCACTGGGGGATGGACATAGACTGCCCAAACACTTTTCACTTAGGAATAAGCATAAAAGAATAACTTTCATTTCATCTGTCTGGGCTAAATTCAGACCCAGGCTCCAGAGGTGAAAGGACAATATTCTAACACAATGCACTACCATTTCCACTCTCAATTATTTATGGTCAATGACCCTTTGATCTTCTTTACACTGTATTCATCAGTGTGCTCTTCCACAGAATGGTGTTGAAAGTTTTGTAGGAGAAACATTTAAATATGAGTAAGCCTATTTAAATGAATTGTCATAAATATATAATCAATTGTGTTTGTTTTTCAGATATTTTATTCATGTTTTAAAGTGATATTCACAGAACAGGTTCCTTGAATGGGATGTATGTATTAGTCCATCAGCTGCCTGTCATTAATCTGTGTAATGAACGGTGTTTGGCTAATTTTTAATGAAACAAATTTTTTCCAAAACCACAGAACCATAGCTATTTGGAAAAAAGCCAATATTGTATATCTAAAATATTCCCCATGGGGTTTGGTCTTCTATGTACATTAGAACTAAAATGCATGCTAAGTATCAGTTAAGGGATGATAATTTTGTGCATTAGCATCAGCACACTTTTCCTTTGCGCTTAAACTGTTAGTAAATATTTCTTACTTGCACTAACACACAGAACTGATGTTAATACTTTTTCTCCTGTTAACTACTTGTACAATTTACTCAGGATTTACTTTATTCCCATTGTCTATTATTTTTTCATCTAAAGCTGATGCTAAAGCACCAGAAGGAACTGGTAGAGTTCTCGTGCTGTAAAGAGCAGGAAATATTGCCAACAATATGAGTCTCTTCATGTGAACTCTACAGCATACGTGTCACACCAAATCTGTCAATGTTAGATACTTTGGAGGAAAATCAACAGCATGAGAACACAACCTAAGAGGTTCAAGGCCACAGGAGGTGGACTTATAGGGCTCTTTACTATCCAATGGAGTGCGAGTACTGAATTTGAGATAGGAACACCAAGCAGAACACTTAACATGGAAGTAATTTCAGACTGGTTTCAAGCCCTAAAACCACACATTATGTTTACAGCAACATTTGGTCTGCATCCTTAGTGGAAGAAAAAATTCCCATTTGCACTCAACTTCTATGCCAATGAGTGTTCCCAGGCACCAACATGAGACATCACTTGGATCAGACATAATGCTACACTACTGAGGTTAAAGATTCCTTCTTCCAATGCACGCAAGAACATATGGGCAGAGATCAATGATTTTTCAATTCAGATCTGCATAGTCTTTTCTGAAAACAGGGCAAAATGCAGAACATTGCACATACACTTGAACTGGCCACAAAATGAAGTTCTTTCTACATCATTTTATTTATTGGTTCATGGAATGCGGCAACACTGGCACAGACAGCATTTATTGCCCATCCCAAATTGCCTTGACAAGGTGGTAGTGTGCCAAACAATCTGTTCTTTATATTAATCTTACATAAAAAAAGTACCGATTGCAAACTTTACTGTGTTTTTATTAAAGTAAGAGTGCGTGGGGTAGATGTTAACTTTGTGCAATAATGTAAAATGGGTGATAGCAAATTGGCAGCCCATCGCTCACTACTGACTGCAAGGGAATGCTAGTGACTTGAGAACTAGACACTCGTTTCTGTGCTTCTGCGTGACGACTGCCACTGGAGGCCACATCCTGACTGTAGCCACAGATCTCTGAGCAGAGAATGTTGTAGAGCAGTGATGTGGCTGAGTCCGTCCTGTTAATTGTATATCAGTTGGGTATTTAATTGTATTCAGGTGGTAGGCATTAATTAGGGACTCAGCTGTGCTCGTATATATAGGACCAGGTTGAAACTGAGTTTCTTGGTTGGAGGCACATGATATATAATCTGTGCCTAAGTATATAAAAGCTTGTACATGTATGAAGACTAGGCTCCTATTCTATCCTTCACAGTCTGGCTATCTGGAGTAGAACATGACAGCAGAGAATGGTTGGCTAAAGGTGAAGGTTGGAAACCACAATTTTTTTTGGACATAAAACTAAAATCCTGGTGACCATTGTGGAAACTGGCATAAAGGAATTTGTAACATCTACTTTTTGGCTTCCCTGGTATGTTTTCAAACGTAACAAAACTAACCTTTTTGTTGTATCTTGGACTGCGGACCTCAATATCATCAACAGGAATATTCCTGAGAGATGCCAAAACTGTGCCTATTGCCTAGGTGCCTGAAGTCTTCCCTCTAACTACCACAAGTGCACAAAGCAACCAGTGCTTTGCTGCATGATGTCCAAATAGAAAGTAGAATCTACAATGAGGTGCCAGCTTGGTGAAGCTAAACAGTGGAAGGAGCATGCTATAGATCAAAGCTCTGCAGTCCTGCCACATCCTGTCATGAATGGTGGTGGATAATTAAATAATTAACGGGAGGAGGAAGCTTCACAAACATCCCCATCCTGAATGATGGTGGAGCCCAGCATTTAAGTGCAATCAACAAGGCTGAAGCGTTTGCAACCGTTGTCAGCCAGAATTGCTGAGTGTATGATCCATCTTGACTTCCGCCTGCGGTCCACACCGTCACAGATGCCAGTCTTCAGCCAATTTGATTCACTCCATATGATATCAAAAAAATAGCTGACTGCACTGGATATAACAAAGGCTATGGGTCCCAGCAACATCCTGCTGTAGTGCTGAAGACTTGTGCCCCAAAACGAGCCATGCCCCCAGGTAAGATGTTCCAGTACAGCTACAAAACTGGCATCTACCTGACAAAGTGGAAAATTGCCCAAGCATGTCCTGTCCACAAAATGCAGGTCAAATCCAACCCGTCCAATTACCGCCCCATCTGCATTTGCTGCCTGCAGTATATAGTGGGGGGAATTCCTTCCTCTAGCAGCTGCACTGGGGCATGGTAATGAGGGGAGGAAAAAGGAAATGGATGGCATGAACTGGAATGGGAAGGAGGAAATGGATGGCAATGAAAGGGAAAAGGTAATGGGTAAAATTAAAGGAAGATAAAAAAGGTCATAAACTGGGAACAATGCTTTGGGAGAAGGAGGAGGAATGAGATTGCTGACATGAATAAATGTAAGAACATAAAGAATAGGAGCAAGAATAGACCATACGGCCTCTCTTCACTCAGAGTGTGGTGAATCTTTAGAATTCTCTACCCCAGAGGGCAGTGGAGGCTCAGTCATTGAGTATGTTCAATACAGAGATCAATAGATTTCTAGATATTAAAGATATCAAGGGAAATGGGGATAGTGTGGGAAAATGGCTTTGAGGTAGAAGATCAACCATGATCTAGTTGAATGGCAGAGCAGGTTCGAGGGGCTGAATGACCTACTCCTGCTCCTGTTTCCTATGTTCCCTTGATCCTACTCGGTTGTGCCACCAATTTGTCCATCTTGTAACAAATGCTTTGTGCATTCAGATGAAGAACCTTTAATTTTTTTTACCACTATTCCTTTCATGAACCTTATTCACTGATGCACTATTGGTGATGAACTCTCTGTCCTTTCCTGCCTCACTCTGCTTGTCTTTACCCAAAATTGCTACACTGCTCTAATGCCTCAACTTTTCTCTTTACATATCTAAATTTCCTGTCACCTGACCCCTTCCCGCTCTTTTAGTTTAAATCCCCATCCACAGCCCTCTTGAAATGATTCAGCAAGACGCTGATCCCAGTCCAGTTTAAGTCGAGCCCATCCCAACAGAAAAGCTCCCCCTTTTCCAAGTACTGGTGCCAGTGCCCATGAATCAAAACCCCTTCTTGCCACACCACTCATTGAACTACACATTTAATGCTCTAATCTGCTTGATCCATGCCAATTTGCATGTGGTTTAGGCAATAATCCAGAGATTATTTTCCTTGAGGTTCTACTTAGTAATTTACAGCTTAGTTCCTCAAACTCCCTCTGTAGAATC
This sequence comes from Heterodontus francisci, assembly GCF_036365525.1. NCBI lineage: Eukaryota > Metazoa > Chordata > Chondrichthyes > Heterodontiformes > Heterodontidae > Heterodontus > Heterodontus francisci. The sequence continues at coordinate 73,468,857 of NC_090374.1, forward strand.
TGTGTTGTTGGTTCTTATGTGGAGCATAACAACTGGATCCTTCCTCTCCATTTGCAAGTTCTTCTCCAGCTGGGATGAGATGTCCTTAAACCTGAAACCAGGCAGGCAACACAACCTTCAGAACTCCTGGATGACAACAGTATTTATTCCCCTGACTATACTGTCCCTTTTCACGATCACATTCCTTTTTATTTCCCACACTTAATGGCTTCCTGCACCATAGTGCTATGGTCAGTTTGCCCATCCACCTTGTTCTCATCCATACAGGTAGCAAGTACCTCATTACTGTTGGTCAAAGTAAAGGGTAGAGGCCCCTTCATCACTACATCCTGGATCGCCATACCTGCCTGACTCATAGTCCCACCCTCCTGTCCCTAACCACTGACCAACTCTAAAACCCTTTAACCTACGGGGTGTGACTATCTCCTGGAACAAAGTGTCCAGGTAACTCTTACCCTCCATGATACCCCACAATATCTGTAGCCCATACTCCAGCTCAAAAACTCTGTGCCGAAGTTCCTGGAGCTGCAGACATGGACTGCAGATATGGTTGTCCAGGATCGCAATGCTCTTCACAAACTCTCACATGCTGCAGTTACGGCACACCATCTGTCCTGTCATGTGTAACTGACCTTATTTATTTATTTGATTAATTAGTCAATAATTTAGTAAAATAACAGCAAGTTACAGTTTCCGAGCTTAGAGACAAAAGAAAAGCACTTAATAGCGACTGGAGGTAAAAGAAAGGCTGTGTTTGCTGACAACGCTACCACTAGGTGGCGCTGCAGTGGCACATGCACAATTGCAGCATGTGCCACTAAAACATCACAGTCTGTGACTTCAGGCAGCTGCCAGGACTAAAGATGGCGCTGCTCAAATAATCACATGAAGGCAACCTAACCTAAACACATGGCAGCATACAATGGCAGGAAGGTGAGCGAGCGAGCGGAGTGGGCCAGGGGGGAGGCGAGCGGGCCAGGGACGGGTAGGGGAGGTGAGAGGGCCAGGGACGGGGAGGGGGAGGTGAGCGGGCCGGGGACGGGTGGGAGGCGAGCGGGCCGGGGACGGGGGGAGGCGAGCGGGCCGGGGACGGGGGGAGGCGAGCGGAGTGGCCAGAGAGAGCAGTGAGCTGGGTGGGGGGAGGGGAGCGGAGCAGCCGGAGAAAGCAGCGACGGGGGCAGTGGAGCGGCTGAAAGAGCGGAGGGGGAGGAGCAGAGCTTGACGCATGCGTGAATTTCAGTTGTCGTTGCATTGCTGTAGGCGTAAAGCACATGCGCAGAGGCCGACCAGGCACATTGCCCAAAACTGCACACGTCACGCGATGACGTCATCGACGCATGCGCTAACCAGTGCTGGCAAGTTGGAACGCAGCGCACGCGCAGAGAGCAAGAGCCCGTCTACGCATGTGTGCACCTTGGCGCAGCCTGATGACGTCAGTGGCTAGCTGCGTTGTCAGGAATCACTTTGTAAAAGAAAAGGAATAAAAAAGCAGCACCTCCTTCCCTCTCTGCACCAAATTCTCAACTTTAGCACTCTGTTTACGAAGCTGTCAATTCTCTGATTGTTCTTCATTGAGGAAGTGTCTCACCATGAATAGGGGACAGGAGTGCCAACTTGAACTGGGGAAAAGAGAATTAGCTTACACTAAGAAGGGGAGCATAGTGCCAGCTTAAACTGAGTGGTTGGAGGGGGAAAAGAGTGCAAGCTTGAACAGGGGGGCAAAAAGTGCCAGTTTGAACAGGGGCATTAGTGGAAAGGAGAATGCCAGCTTGAAGAGGAAGAATAATGCTAGCTTAAATGGGAGGGCTGGAGGAAGAGTGCCAGGTTAAAGTGAGGGAGTGGAGAAGAGTACCAGTTGAATTTAGTAGGGAGAATGAAAAATATTCCAGTATGAATGGAAAGATCAGAAAGAGAATTTCTCTGTGAAAGGGTGTTCAGCTGGATAGGGTATAGTGTCTTCTGCACTTAGGCGGGAGAGGCTTAACTGTGGGATAGTCACTGCTGTAGTAGTTTTTGGCGTCACGTATCTCCTGTGGAACAGAGCCAACTTTCCAGCAGAGAAGGAGAAGATTAGAAAGGTGTGGCAATAGTTGGGACTTTCCATGCTTGAGCAGTTCGGCTGGGATTCTGTCCTTGCCCTTCTGTTCGGTAGGCAGTCTATGGTCTTCTCGAGCTCCAGTGATGAGGTTTCTTCATCTATCTCATCCATGACAGAAAGCTGCAGGACAGCATCATCACACTATACAAAAACAAAGACGACAGAGGAGACTGCAACAACTACAGGGGCATCTCACTCTTTAGTGTCATGGGGAAGGCCTTTGCTAGGGTCATACTTAAAAGACTCCATTTACTTGCAGACTGAGTGTACCCAGAAACACAGTGTAGTTACTGTGCCGGCAGATCTAGTGTGGACATGATCTTCTCCATAGACCAGCTACAAGAGAAGTGTAGGGAACACAGTATATCCCTTTACCTTACTTTTGTAGATCTCACTAAGGCATTCAACACCGTCAGCAGAGCAGGGCTCTATAAGATTTTGGGAAAAATTGGCTGTCCACCACAGCTCCTCAGTCTCGTCCACTCCTTCCACGATAACATGCACAGCACTATCGAGTTTGATGGCTCCGCTTCCAACAGTTTTGGAATGAAGAATGGAGTGAAACAGGGTTCTGTTTTAGCCCCGCTCTGTTTGGCATCTTCTTCTCCATGCTCCAGACCTTCACAATCCCTGCAGATATGGATGGAGTCTACTTGCATACTAGGTCAGATGGCAAACTCTACAATCTATTAAGACCGCAAGCAAAGACAAAAACATGTCGCATCCTGATCAGAGAACTCCCTTATGCTGATGATGATGCTGCGCTAGTTACTCACACAGAAACTCAGCGACAAAGACTCATGGACTGGCTCTCCCATGTCAAGAAAACCGTGGTCACAGAATCACAGAATTGTTACAGTGCAAAAGGAGGACATTCGGCCCATCGTGTCAGCACTGGCTTTCCGAAAGAGCAATTCACTTCGTGCCATTCCCCTGCCTTCTCCCTGTAACCCTGCACATTCTTCCTTCTCACATAACAGTCTAATTTCCTTTTGAATGCTTCAATTGAACCTGAGTCCACCACATTTTCATGCAGTGCATTTCAGACCTTAACGACTCGCTGCACGAAAAAGTTTTTCCTCATGTCACTTTTGCATCTCTTACCAATTACTTTAAATCTGTGCCCTCTCGTTCTCGATCCTTTCATGAGTGGGAACAGTTTCTCCCTATCTACTCTATCCAGACCCCTCATGATTTTGAATACCTCTATCAAATCTCCTCTCAGCCGTCTCTTCTCCAAGGAAAACAGTCCTAACTTCTCCAATCTATCTTCATAACTGAAGTTCCTCATCCGTGGAACCATTCTCATGAATCTTTTCTGTATTCTCTCCAATGCCCTCACATCTTGCCTAAAATGCAACACCCAGGCTGTATGCAATACTCCAGTTGAGACCGAACCAGTGTCTTATATAAGCTCAACATAACTTCCTGGCGCTTGTACTCAGTGCCCCTATTAATAAAGCCCAGGATACTGTATGCTTTATTAACCGCTCTCTCAACCTGTCTTTCCACCTTCAATGACTTATGCACACAAACACCCTGGTTCCTGTGCTCCTGCACCCCCTTTAGAATTGTACTCTTTATTTTATATTGTCTCTCCATGTTCTTCCTAAATGAATCACTTCACATTTCTCTGCATTGAGCTGCATCTGCCACCTGTCTGCCCATTCCATCAACTTGTCTACGTCCTTTTGAAGTTCTACACTATCCTCCTCACAGTTCACAATGCTTCCAAGTTTCGTATCATCCACAAAATTTGAAATTGTGTCCTGTACACCAAGGTTTAGGTCATTAATATATATCAGGAAAAGCAAGGGTCCCAACACTGACTCCTGGGGAACTTCCTCCAGCCTAAAAAACATCCATTAACCACTACTCTTTGTTTCCTATCTCTCAGCCAATTGCATATCCATGTTGCTACTGTCCCTTTTATTTCATGAGCTATAATTTTGCTTACAGGTCTGTTGTGTGGCATTGTATCAAATGCCTTTTAAAAGTCCATGTACAGCACATCAACTGCATTGGCCTCATTAACCTTCTCTGTTACCTCCTCAAAAACTCCAGCAAGTCAGTTAAACATGATTTTCTCTTAAGAAATCCATGCTGGCTTACTTTAATTAACCCACATTTGTCCATGTGACTATTAATTTTCCGAATTATTCCTTCTAGAAGTTTTCCTACCCCGAAGTTGAATTGACTGGTCTGTAGTTGCTGGGCTTATCTTTACACCCTTTTTTGAACAAGGGTGTAACGTTTGCAATTCTCCAGTCCATTGGCACCACCCCCGAGTCAAAGGAAGACTGAAAAATTATGGCCAGTGCTACTGCGATTTCCACCCTAATTTCCCTTGGATGCATCTCATCTGGTCCTGGTGCATTATTCACTTTAAGTATAGACAGCCTATCTAATACGTCCTACTTATCAATTTTAAACCCTTCTAGTGTCTGAATTACCTCTTTTTTCACCTTTCATTGCATCTTCTTCCTTGATTGCCTGGGTTGCATCTTCTTCTTCTGGTCATGCGACAAGGTGTTGCATCTTTGTCCCTGATCACCTAAATAAGACCCCACAGGAAGTGGTTAGCAAATTCTGCTAACTTGGGTCCACAGTGACAGACAATCTGTCCCTTGATGCAGAGCTCGATACAGGCAAAGGGAAAGCAGCTACCACCTTTGACTGACTCGTGAAACGCGCATGGGATAACACCAAGCTGACCCTGTGTTCTCAGCACCTTGCTGTTTGGCTGTGAAACATGGGTGGCCTACAGCTGCAGGAAAAGAAACTCAATAATTTCCATCTTTGCTGTCTGCGACGCATTATGGGTATATCCTGGCAGGACAAAATCACAAGTGTGGCAGTCTTCTCAAAGGCAGAACACCCAAGTGTGTTGGCACTAATCAAACAGAGGCGGCTTTGGTGGATCGGACACATCTGTAGGATGGAAGATGGTTGCATACTGGGGCTTTTTGAATTGTGCCACACATAAAGGAGAAAGACTGAAATTTGAGCACCAAGGAAAAGATCTCTCTCAACAACAAAGTCCCAAGGAACCCAGGTTGGCAGCTTAGACTTCAAGAATACAGACAATGTCCCTCTTTGGCCTTCTGGTACCAGAGAAACAAGTCTGGAATTGTGCACATGGCCCCAGCGAGGACTCCCAGACTTTAATTTCAATCAAGGACATTACATCAAAGACAAAGGACAGTCCCTGTATTCCATTTATTACCAACTCTACTTCAACACCGCCCCCCCCAAATTCTTTCTTCCCCTCTGTATCTATTTATGCGTGTGTGCCTCGCATATGCATGAGAGCAGGGTTGCGTCGCGTATTTTAGTAATTTTAACCGGGTTAGAGTATAATGCGAATAAACTTAACATCTTTCTTGTTTAAACCTATGAAAACCTGTCTGATTGGTTCATTTGCAATTGTAATGAGAGTGCAGTGAGAAAGGACTCACTGAGGTGGTAAGCTAATATCACTGTGCATTAAAAGATAAACCCTGTTACGGCCAAACCAGAGAAGGGATAAGAGGGGAGCCTGAGATCCAACAAAGAACAAAGAGCAAAGAACATTACAGCACAGAAACAGGCCATTCAGCCCTCCAAGCCTGCACCAATCTTGATGCCTGCCTAAACTAAAACCTTCTGCACTTCCGGAGACTGTATCCCTCTATTCCCATCCTATTCATGTATTTGTCAAGATGCCTCTTAAACGTCATTATTGTACCTGCTTCCACCACCTCCCCCGGCAGCATGTTCCAGGCACTCACCACCCTCTGTGTAAAGAACTTGCCTCGCACATCCCTTCTAAACTTTGCCCCTCTCACCTTAAACCTATGTCCCCTAGTAACTGACTCTTCCACCCTGGGAAAAAGCTTCTGACTATCCACTCTGTCCATGCCGCTCATAACTTTGTAAACCTCCATCATGTCGCCCCTCCACCTCCGTTGTTCCAGTGAAAACAATCCGAGTTTTTCCAACCTCTCCTCATAGCTAATGCCCTCAAGACCAGGCAACATCCTGGTAAACCTCTTCTGTACCCTCTCCAAAGCCTCCACATCCTTCTGGTAGTGTGGCGACCAGAATTGCATGCAATATTCTAAGTGTGGCCTGACTAAAGTTCTGTACAGCTGCAGCATGACTTGCCAATTTTTATACTCTGTGCCCCGACCGATGAAGGCAAGCATGCCATATGCCTTCTTGACTACCTTATCCACCTGCGTTGCCACTTTCAGTGACCTGTGGACCAGTACGCCCAGATCTCTCTGCCTGTCAATACTCCTAAGGGTTCTGCCATTTACTGTATACTTCCCACCTGCATTCGATCTTCCAAAATGCATTACCTCACATTTGTCCGGATTAAACTCCATCTGCCATTTCTCCGCCCAAGTCTCCAACCGATCTATATCCTGCTGTATCCTCTGATAATCCTCATCACTATCCGCAACTCCACCAACCTTTGTATCATCCGCAAACTTACTAATCAAACCAGCTACATTTTCCTCCAAATCATTTATATATACTACAAAGAGCAAAGGTCCCAGCACTGATCCCTGCGGAACACCATTAGTCACATCCCTCCATTCAGAAAAGCACCCTTCCACTGCTACCCTCTGTCTTCTATGACTGAGCCAGTTCTGTATCCATCTTGCCAGCTCACCTCTGATCCCATGTGACTTCACCTTTTGTACCAGTCTGCCATGAGGGACCTTGTCAAAGGCTTTACTGAAGTCCATATAGATAACATCCACTGCCCTTCCTTCATCAATCATCTTTGTCACTTCCTCAAAAAACTCAATCAAATTAGTGAGACACGACCTCCCCTTCACAAAACCATGCTGCCTCTCGCTAATAAGTTTGTATGTTTCCAAATGAGAGTAAATCCTGTCCCGAAGAATCCTCTCTAATAATTTCCCTACCACTGACGTAAGGCTCACCGGCCTATAATTTCCTGGATTATCCTTGCTACCCTTCTTAAACAAAGGAACAACATTGGCTATTCTCCAGTCCTCTGGGACCTCACCTGTAGCCAGTGAGGATGCAAAGATTTCTGTCAAGGCCCCAGCAATTTCTTCCCTTGCCTCCCTTAGTATTCTGGGGTAGATCCCATCAGGCCCTGGGGACTTATCTACCTTAATGCTTTGCAAGGCACCCAACACCTCCTTTTTGATAATGAGATGACTGAGACTATCTACACTCCCTTCCCTAGACTCATCATCCACCAAGTCGTTCTCTTTGGTGAATACTGATGCAAAGTACTCATTTAGTACCTCGCCCATTTCCTCTGGCTCCACACATAGATTCCCTTCTCTGTCTTTGAGCGGGCCAACCCTTTCCCTAGTTACCCTCTTGCTCTTTATATACGTATAAAAAGCCTTGGGATTTTCCTTAATCCTGTTTGCCAAAGACTTTTCATGACCCCTTTTAGCCCTCCTGACTCCTTGCTTAAGTTCCTTTCTACTGTCTTTACATTCCTCAAGGGATTCGTCTGTTCCTAGCCTTCCACCCCTTACAAATGCTTCCTTTTTCTTTTTGACTAGGCTCACAACATCCCGTGTTATCCAAGCTTCCAGAAACTTGCCAAACTTATCTTTCTTCCTCACAGGAACATGCTGGTCCTGGATTCTAATCAACTGACATTTGAAAGACTCCCACATGTCAGATGTTGATTTGCCCTCAAACAGCCGCCCCCAATCTAAATTCTTCAGTTCCTGCCTAATATTGTTATAATTAGCCTTCCCCCAATTTAGCACCTTCACCCGAGGACTACTCTTATCCTTATCCACAAGTACCTTAAAACTTATGGAATTATGGTCACTGTTCCCGAAATGCTCCCCTACTGAAACTTCGACCACCTGGCCGGGCTCATTCCCCAATACCAGGTCCAGTACGGTTCCATCCCTAGTTGGACTATCTACATATTGTTTCAAGAAGCCATCCTGGATGCTCCTTACAAATTCTGCCCCATCTAAGCCCCTAGCACTAAGTGAGTCCCAGTCAATATAGCGGAAGTTAAATTCACCCACCACTACAACCCTGTTACCTTTACATCTTTCCAAAATCTGTCTACATATCTGCTCCTCTACCTCCCGCTGGCTATTGGGTGGCCTGTAGAGAACCCCCAAAATCGTGACTGCACCCTTCCTATTCCTGAGCTCCACCCTTCGTCACTTGGTCGAAACACTGTCCTTGTCCTGCAGTGTTCTAATGCAGCTCAATGTAAGCTCAAGGAACAGCACCTCATTTTCCTATTTGGCACTTTACAGCCCCATGGCCTTAACATTGAACAGAGGGAGAGGTGCAGAGCATGATCCATTTGATTCAGAGGCCGGTGGGGTGGGAAGTGAGGACAAGGGGAACCCCATCATGGTTCTCAGAGGGAGGGGAAGGGGTGAGAGCAGAAGTGCCAGAAATGGGGCAGACAAGTTCAAGTCAACCACGGTGAGAGTAGGATTGGCGGGGGGGGGGTGGTGGGGGAAATCTTCCATTGAGGAAAAAGGAAGAAGTATCAGAAGCACTGGTATGGAAGATTACATCATCAGAACACATGCGACGGAGATGGAGAAACTGGGAGAATGGACTAGCCCTAACATTGAGTTTGTTAACTTTAGACCTAAACGACTGCTCCTATTTTCTCTCAGACAGCAGGTGCTGGTAATGGAGGATGGCTGCACCAGAGCCACTGGGAGTGGATGAGGTGTGGGCTGATGTTTGGGGTGGGGATCCCCTAGACCAGCAGGGTGATCCCTTCATCTGGGGTCTGCTTGCCTTTCTTCCACCACATTCCCAAACTATGCCAACCCTCACCACTTTGCAACATTTTCCATACTTCTCTCCCCTGCTGCTATTCTGCTGTAAACATGTACATCTTCTCTGCACCCATCTTTTGTTTCTATACTTGGCCCATGATCGCCTCCTTTTGTCTTGCACCATCATCACTTTTGTCATTTAATTACTCCTGCCCTCCACCCAGCACAGTCCTTTCCCTTTTGTTCTTTGCCTGCAACCCCTCCCCCTTTCCCTGGCTTTGTCTTTGCTTAGAAGCTGTTCATCTCTAAGATCTTCCAGTTATGATTAAAAGCCATTCGCCTGAAAAACTGTTTCTCTCTCCACAAATGCTGCCTGACCTGCTGTGTGTTTCCGGCATTTTCTGCTTTTATTTCATCAAACAAGGTACTTTGCATTTTATTCCACTGGAATTCACAATGTGTACTTTGTGTCGCCTATGCTGCTGTCTGCAAAATTACATCTGAAACAATACATGTTGTTTATTCCTTTGCAGTAGAAGGTGGTCTTCAATAGGTGCTATCAGAATACAGTAAGTAAAACCACTTACTGGCTATGTACATGCAACTCTAGAAAACTAGCAAAAGCTAATGGAACCACTTCAAAAAGCAGATATAGTCATCAAGAAGCTAACAATCTAAGAATAGGCCTGATTATAAGCCAATTAGTTACAAGACATGTAACTTAAAGAGCAAGTGTACCAAATGATGCTTTAATTATATTACAGGGGGAAAAAATGTAAGAACATGAAAGCCTGAAGGGAGAAATTCAAATATTGAATATGCAAATTGATGAATTTCTAGGAGGCATGACAGCCACACTCCCCTGGAAAACTTTGCATTGAGAACAATGCATGCTCATTAATTTTAAGCAGTTTTATACTTCAGAATTGATAGATCTTTAATCTAAAAAAAGAAACAAAAGTAACATCTGGATTTTTAACAGGACAACTGAACCATTACTTCCCAAACATACTGTTGGTCGGCATCCTTCCATCTAGGAAAGATGATGGACGTGCAGCAACAATCCATTTAGATGGGATGTCTTCTCTTGGTGCACCTTTGTTGACGGCTGTGAAGGTCAATCCTTGAGAGGCAGGTTCTGCCACAAGTGCCACACGTGTAGCTGCCAAGTGATGCTGTAAGTTGTTGTTTTCAGTGTTGGTGCCTGTTGCCAAGCTGTTGTAGCCACTGGTCATCTGGTAGTGCATGCCAGTCCACAGAATGTGTCGCCATTTCCCTCTTTCTCCAGCTGGTGACTCCCAAGTGCAATAGTCGATGTTTAGAGCCTTCATGTCATGCTTGCAAGCATCCTTGAAGCGGAGCTTTTGGTCTGACTTCAGCTACTTCACCATGCAGAAGATCCTTGAGTCTGACCAGTAGGTAGGTCATTTGTCTGAAACAACAGTTTCTCGGAGGGTTGTTGGATTTCAAAGACTTTCTGATATACTCAGTTTGGCGGGGGGGTGGGGGTTGGTGGAGTTTGGCTCTCACAAAATCAAAGGGCTGTCGATGTCTTTTTATCACTATAGACAAAACACTCTTGCTAATTGAATCAATGAGCACTCCCATTGTCTCTCTACTCGACTGTCTCTCAGCCAGTCCTTGTCTCCTCAGAATGCAAATGTGCAACCATGTTTTCAGCTGGTCAGTTCGTTTTTTTTAAACAAGTTATATGCAATGTCCAGTAAAAAGGTTTCAAGCAGTGTCCCATATGACGAAATTAATATGTTTCCATTTGGCAGGTGTGATTTCCGTCACAACTGAGAGGGCAGAGTGAGAGTGAGATGGAATATTTAACTGGCAAGCAACAGGAAGCTCAGGGTCAGGCTTGTGAACTGAACGGAGGTGTTCGTAAATGATCACCCAATCTGCATTTGGTCTCCCCAATGTAGAGGAGACTGCATTGTTGAAAGGAATGCAGTATATTAAATTGGAAGAAGCACAAGTAAATTGCTGCTTCACCCGGAAGGAGTGTTTGGGGCCCTGGATGGTCCTAAGGGAGGAGGTGAAAGGACAGGTGTTGCAGCTCCTGCACTCTCATGGCATGGCGCCAGGGTAGGGGAGGAGGTATTGAGGTGATGGAAGCAGTGACACTAAGGGACTGGTCCCTTCAGATTGGTGAAAGGGGAGGGAGGGAAGATGTGCTTGTTGGAGGCCTCATGCTGGAGGTGGCAAAAATGGCAGAGGACGATCCATTGAAAATGGAGCCTAGTGGGGATGAAAGGTGAGTACAAGGGGGACACTATACTGGTTTTAGGAGCAAGCGGAAGGGGCAAGGGTAGAAGTGCATGAAATGAGACAGAAAAGTTTGAGGACCCTTTCAACCACAAGTGGAGAGCAATCCTTGGCTGAGGAAAAAGGAAAACATTTTGCGCGCACTGATGTAGAAGCTGGCATCATTAGAAATCATTAGATGCCATGGAGAAAGTGGGAGAATGGAATAGAGTCCTCTGTGACTGTGTGACAGTTCCGATGAAAGGTCACACAGACCTGAAATGTTAACTCTGTTTTTCTCTCCGCAGATGCTGCCTGACCTGCTGAGTATTTCCAGCATTTTCTGCTGTTACAATAGTACTTCTAATAGTACTAATATGTTAATGTTAATTGTTTGCCTTTGCTCCATGACCTTTTGGTCAGCTATGTGGCCTTGTCCAATCTACACCTTCTCCTTTGTTATCTCTTGCCCCACCCCCACCTCACTTGCTTATAACCTGTGACTTTTCTAATATTTGTCAGTTCCGAAGAAGGGTCACTGACCCGAAACGTTAACTCTGCTTCTCTTTTCACAGATGCTGCCAGACCTGCTGAGTGGTTCCAGCATTTCTTGTTTTTATTTTGGGTATTATAAGATAATGGACACACATTTGTATTATGGAGAATGGGTAAGTTGATTGAGGGTAAAGATTGTTTAGTTGAATGCTTTAGCTATCTGCTTCAGTCCAGAAGGCTGTCCATTATTCAACTGCTGCATTTATAACATAATTTTAAATTACTGTGATTTCTTTCAGCACTATTTTTAGCATCATATGGTGTGCAGATTCTGAACATGATACCATCTCATAGCATGTTTTGGACTTGCCCAATGGTTTCATCAACCAGTTTAGCAGTGTAGAGCCAGTATTTTCTGAACAGGTTATCCTGCTTGCACCTATGATAAAATTATGAAGGACGTGCCTTTCGAGAGAAATATTTTATCAGCAATATGTGAATAGGCTGATATTTTACCTGAGGTATTTAAGTAGTGAATGGGCCACTTAACGAGAAATTATGCAGTACTAATCCCCTGCACATTATTTTTTAAGCTGCTTTTTCCCAAACCATTTATGCAACCTGCTGCAGTCATCCCCAACAATGGTCGATGAGTTCATTTTTCAAAAAATGCTCATTTGTGACTAGTCCATGGACTTTTGGGACCCATTAGTGATCAAGGTATTCCCATTCAAAGAATTCAACTCAAGCATTGACTATTGCAGCCAAAAACAACTTTAGAAAATATTCAGTGATGAATACTGCACAACAGCTTTAGCATTATTGAAAAACTATCGCTTCGCCATAGTAAGGATAGCCACGCATCTACTATGAAAACCCTCATATATCAGAAAGAAAGTAGTTAAACAGAATCTCAGGATTGAGATTCTCTACCTTGGTTAGGCTGCACTTGGAATACTGTGTGCAGTTTTGGTCCCCCTTACCTTAGGAAGGATATTATTGCCATAGAGGGAGTACAATGAAGGTTCACCAGACTTGTTCCCGGATGGCGGGACTGTCCTATGAAGAGAGATTGGGGAAACTGGGCCTGTATTCTCTAGAGTTTTGAAGAATGAGGTGATCTTGATATACTTGGCAGTTTCCCGGAAGGGCAGGGGCCCGTCCCAATGCTGGTAAAATGCTGGTGGAGGTGGAAAGTGATCATTAATTGGCCAATTAATTGCATTAATTGGCTGCCCACTTCCAGTCGCCAGGTGGCTGCATCGCTGCTGTTGACAATATCCCATGACAGCTGGAAGACATTGGGCTCCCCTCCCAACGTTTTCCGCCTCCATTTTATGAAGCCTCCCCCCCACCCAGCCTGTCTCCAGAGGGCTGGTAAAATTCAGCCGAGGGCTGGATTTTACCAGCCCTATGGTGACAAGCTGGAAGGTGGGAAGAGTTGTAATATCATGATGAAAGGGGAGGGAAGCCTGATGTCTTTACATCACAACTGATGTTCTGAAGGGCGGTTGGCATGGTGGGAGGACATTGTGCTGAAATGTGGAGTAATAAAATTAAACCTGTTTAACAGGCAATTAACTGCTATTTTACTAGAGATTTTTCAATTTTACAAAACGTATACAGGAACAACGGCGCTTCAGAGCCTCGCCATGTATAAGGAGGCAGTGGATTAGCAGAAGGACAGTATTGGCTCCAGACAGCAGCTATTGTGAACGGTAGAGTGGCTTGGCAGGGAGGGTGGAACAGTGTGGACATTGGCAATGGCAGTTGGGAGCAGGGACAAACTTGCCAGTGTAGCAGGGGCATACTGCTTGAGTGTCATGTCGGAATGGCAATTGTGCAGGGGCAGGGGAGGGGTGGGGGGGGGGGGGGGGCGCGAGCGGCCCTGGAAACTGTGTGCAGCTATCTGCCATGGTCCTCATTTACTGAGGCTTTGAGACCTCCAGTAAGGAGGAGCATCAGAGAGGGTGAAAGCTGCAACCACGGAGGGCCAGCAGCAACTGGAGGGCTGCCTGGACCTTCAGCCTCGGAGGGGTTACAGAGAAGGAGGGTGCAGAAGGGCACACAACCAGCTTCTTGTGTGCAGAAGAGGTTATCCACCAGAGCAGATCTACCGTCAGAGACACAACTTCCTGCATATGTCAGAGCAGCAGTGTTGCCAAAGACTGTGCCTCTCCAGGGAGGCAGTAACAGAGCTGTGCACCATGATGGAGGCTGAGCTGAGCCCAATGAGAGGTGGTGTACACCCAAAGCCTGTGGTGCTAAAGGTCACCGTGGCGCTGAATTTTTAAACAGTATCATTGCAGGGATCTTCTGGAGATATGTGTGGGATCTCCCAGTCTGCGGCTCATTGCTGCATCAAGATGCTCACCAATGCCATCTTCAAGAGGATCAGCCCACATATATGTTTTCATACCGACCTGGAAACCTGAGAGGGCCATTGGATTTGGGGCCATCGCTGGGTTCCTTAGGTGCAGGGTGTCATCAACTGCATGCATGTGGCCATTAAGGCTCCCACAGACCAGGCAGTAGCCTTCATAAACAGGAAGGGCTTCCACTTTCTCAATGTACTACACCGCAAGTGTGTGTGCACGGTTCCCAGGAAGCAGCCAAAATGCCTATATACTAAAGCAGTCCCAGATGGCAGACCTTTTCAGACTCCCCGCACGCCTTCCAGGATGGATACTAGGTGATAAGGGCTACCCACTAAACACATGGTAACTGATGCCTGTGAAGAACCCAAGCATTGATGCAAAGAAGAAGTGCAACACCTGCCACAGGACAACTTGAGTTACAATCAAGCAGGCCATAGGCTTCTTAAGATGCAGTTCATATGCCTAGATTGATCCAGTGGAGCCCTTCAGTATGCCCCAGCAAGGTTCTCGCGTATCATGGTGGTGTGCTGTGCACAGCACAACCTGGTGCTACAGAGGAGAGAAGCTTTGAACAATGAGGATATTGTGCAGCATGATACCTCCTCTGATGATGAGGACCTGGAGGAACCTACTGACCAGGCACTGAATGATGAACAACCCCAGGGACTGCAGGGAAGGTGCAATGAGATATGCGCTAGGGAGGCTTGTGATGTGCTAATACAGGCATGTTTCAGATGATACTTCATGACTGATCCATGCAATCCAATAAAGCTACAGCTTTCTGCAGCCCAGTTGCCATTTCCTTTACTTCCCTTTACCAGTTTCCTGTACCCATTAAAGTATTAGACAGCGGCTTGGGGAATGCATTGACATCACGCAGTGAGGTCCTTTCCATCACATCCTTTGAGGGAGCCAAGGTACTTCTGAAGGCCCAGTGGCCTGCAAGAAATGGAAGGATTCCTCTTGTCTTGCACCATTCCCTATTTATTGGGAAACAAAAAGATTGCAAGGCAGCATGCATTAACAAAAAAATAAACCCATGAACCCCAAGTACAGCAAGGTGCTCTCCTTAAATCTCTTACATGTGCTCCTATGTGGTGCTTCCCCTGTGCTGTGAGCTGAGGTGAAAATATGCTGCTGACCTTGGTGCCCCATGGCTTTTGATGACCTTGGCGGTTGTCAACTGGATGCCTGATGCCTGGAGGGCCCCAGCTTATTGAGGGCCTCCAGCACAAGTGCAGGTGCCACCTCTGTCATCATGGCTACATGAGGCAGTGGTATCACTGAAGGAGAGGCTCAGGAGTCACTGTCTATGCCAGGAGAGCCCTGAGACAAACCACAGATGGCATCAGGCAGCTGCTCCTCAACCCTTTCAGGACACACGCCCCTCCCTGCTCACCTGATGAATCCAAGGACCTGGCTGTGTGTCCTGGCAGTGCCTCACCCCACACTCCCCCCCCCCCCCCCCCGTCACCCAGCCATTGCTCATGGAGGTGGTGATGGCATGTAGGTCTGCACGCATCTCCGGCATACACTGAGTGGTCTTCTGGATATGGCTCTCCAAGAGGGTCACCACTCTCTCCATGGAGGAAGCAAAGTGTGCACAAGCCAGAGACATGGCACCACTCATAGCCTGGATTAACTCCTCCATCGTCCGGGCTGGTGTGTGCATATCCTTTGGAAGCTCTGCCAGCTCCAGCATCTTCCGCCTTGTTGACGATTCCAGAACATGTCATCAGCCTGAAGCTCAGCATCACCTTAGCCTCCCACAGTCCTCCGGGTGTCAGTGGCCTCGGCTGTCATAGCCTCTGATAGCTGCTCGTCTGCGGTGTGCTCACCAGGTTGTGATCCCAAATCTATGCGCAAACGGATACTGATGTGAGGGTATGATGGAGGGTGCGGGGAATAATATGATGGTGCACCCTCTGAGGTCTCCTCCTCAGAGGCGGATGGCTGTCCCCTGGTCATTGCAGTTGTCTTTGATCTTGTCGTTGACCTGCGTGAGAGATAACAGTGATTAGAAGGTAATGCACATTCCATCTTGTCCTTCAAGCATGGAACTCCATGGGACCAATGGTGGAGATATGAACACTATACCTTGTGTACACCAGAGGCTCTTTTGTGCCCATCCATTAGGCCACTCACACTCTCGGGCTCCAATCCTGTCTCACCATCAGCTGTGGATCAGTCCACATAATGGCCTCGAGGCCCAGAGCCTCTTCCTCCATCGGCCTATCAGGATGGTCAGATAAGGGATGATAATGCCCATCTTGGTCCTTTCTTTCGCATTGTGTCACAGTCTTCTCCTGCAGCACCTAAATGTCTATTGTTAGCTGCTCACCAAAGACATGCACAACGCCTAATCTGGTGGCAGTCTGACTGTCCATGATGGTGCCATAGGAATGCCTCCTACTTGCTGTCTCTCGGAAGCGGCAGTGCAGGAGTCAACTCTGGACCGGGCCTTTCACAGAGAGGCTGACATGTCCCTGACAGGCAATGCTGCTGCCTGGCCATTGCCAGTGACTGGGCTGCCATGCCCTTTCCAGCAATCTCATATTCACCCTAGTCACAAGCAAGGCTGTAAGGTGTGCGATATGTGATGCGCTCATCTTGGCGGATCGCATGAGATCATTAACCCACTTGTGGCACTGCAACCAGGCTTGATGGATGACCCCAAGGCTACTGACCTCCTCTGCAATCTCTGTCCAGTCTTGCTTCATCTGCCTGGCCAGTCTCCTCCTCCATTCCCAGGGGAAGAGGACCTCCCTCCTTGCCTGAGCAGCCTGGAGGAGAATCTGGAGGGAGGCATCACTGAACTGTGAAGCCAACCTGGATCTTCTTCCAGCCATTCCTCTTGTTGCCTTCTTCTTCAGGGATTCAATGTGTGCTGCCTTTGTGGATTGATCGGATTGACATGCTGCCAGCACTTCCAGTGGCTTGGTCTCACACCACCTGCACCGCCTGAGTGGACAACTCCTCCGCCTCCCGGCAGTTAATTAGCCGACTGCGACTGAATCATACTCGAACATGCCCCCTGCCTTAGCGGCAGCAGCTCCTGCTTCCGATCCCAGTGACAGGACCTTGGGCTTTTCCGGTAAATTCAGCCCTATATTTCAGGGTCTTAATATAGTAGCCCCTCATGCAAACACAGTTATTACCAAGATCTGTGCTAAAGTATATTATTTATTGAATGTCACAAACAAAGAAAATAAAAGTCCTGAATTTAACTTAACCCACCTGACGGGAGGGGGGAACTTGGGTCAGATGTCCATTTTACCCCACGCCCAATTTTGCTTGCCATTGACTTCAACTGTTAAACTCTCAAAAAATACAAGACTTTTATGTATTTTCCAAAAGGATTCTTATCGGTCTGAGATTGGGTCTACTATGTGTCAGTGATAATAAGATAATTTAGCAGCACAGATACATAATACTTATACTCCTGGGTCAGAGTATTATTTAATTCATTACATCTAGTAGAAGGGATGTGCAATGTAAAACAAAAGGGTACCTATTAAAGAAAAGCAT
The DNA here is from genome assembly GCF_036365525.1 of Heterodontus francisci. Taxonomy (NCBI): domain Eukaryota; kingdom Metazoa; phylum Chordata; class Chondrichthyes; order Heterodontiformes; family Heterodontidae; genus Heterodontus; species Heterodontus francisci. Next base: position 73,486,358 of record NC_090374.1, read on the forward strand.
TCTATGCCAACTAGGTCAATTTTCTTTTTTCCAAGTCCATAACCTTGTCATCTTTAATATTTGATATGAATCCTTTTATAATTCAATGGTCCATACTTATTGCTGGTTTTGTCCTACAAAAAAAATTGCATCTCAGCATCTCAAAACTAAATGGCAAGTAGGATCTGAAGGACCTCTATTGTTAATGATTTCACTGAGGCTACTGCAAAGCGATGATACTTTTGCAATAGCTACTTTTCTGGTATTATCACAATTTTCAAATATCTTGTGTTTAGTTTCATCAACTAACCTATAATTATACTGCCTAATTAGAATTATTCATGGTTAATTGTTCAAAAGTGGCACATCTTTAGAACCCACATCATTTTTTAAAAAATGTGTTGAGAGAAAAGTACAAAGTTCAAATTGCAGCAAAAATAATTTTTTTTTCTAGAGCTCCAATAAACCCTACTTTTGCTGCTTTGAAATTTCAACGATAGAAGTCACGTCATTAGATAGAGTGTTTCCAAGATGGATAAATGACAATCAGGTTTAGGAAAGTATGATCATGGTAGTGGAGAAGAATTAGATTAGTACGTTCATGGTGAATATAGTACAAGATTGCATTTCAACCTATCATCCATGTACAGGCACACAGCCTCATTACCAAATTAAAAGTACATTTTATAACTAAAAACCTACTAAAATAACAAATGACACTGGTGTTGCCAATTCTGCAATAACGTTGCTTCTTTTGGAATATGGTTATTCGGGTAGTAGTCCTATTCAGGGAATATTACCTAAAGCCTCATGTAGCCCCATTTTTCCTGGTGTCAACCACCGCAATGAATCACTCAAGCTTGTATCTTTGTTAAGTAAGCTAACAACACTTTGTAGAAGAGATTAATATTGCTGTCAATCATATGCTATCAATACCACCAGCATGTCTATTGTCACCTCCCAACTTGTCTACTTTTCGGCCACTTGTTGAGCAAAACTCTTCAGAATGCACATTGCTTATCTAATTTGTTTTCTGATTAAGCAACTAGGTAATAGTGACTTGTTAAATTGATGTATTGTTCTAAGATCAAGTAACAGCCAGTGCATTTTTGCCTGCCTTGTAGCTTCATGAAAATGTCATCTTCCCTTTTCAAACTAGCATCATGGCCAGAGCCACACAGCAATATAGACTATGGTCAAATAACATAGAAACATAGAAAATAGGAGCAGGAGTAGGCCGTTCAGCCCTTCGAGCCTGCTCCGCCATTCAATACGATCGTGGCTGATCATCCAAACTCAGTACCCTTTTCCCGCTTTCTCCCTGTATCCCTTGATCCCTTTAGCCCTAAGAACTATATCTAACTCTTTCTTGAATATATTTAATGATTTGGCTTCAACTGCTTTCTGTGGTAGAGAATTCCACAGGTTCACCACTCTCTGGGTGAAGAAATCTCTCCTCATCTCAGTCCTAAATGGCTTACCCCTTATCCTTAGACTGTGCCCCCTGGTCCTGGACTCCCCCGCCATCGGGAACATCCTTCCTGCATCTAGTCTGTCCAGTCCTGTTAGGACTTTGTAGGTTTCTATGAGATCCCCTCTCATTCTTCTAAACTCTAGTGAACACAAGCCTAATCGACCCAATCTCTCTTCATACGTCAGTCCTGCCATCACAGGAATCAGTCTGGTGAACCTTCGCTGCACTCCCTCTATAGCAAGAGCATCCTTCCTCAGGTAAGGAGACCAAAACTGCACACAATACTCAAGGTGTGGTCTCACCAAGGCCTAGTATAATTGTAGCAAGACAGCCCTGCTCATGTACTCGAATCCTCTTGCTAGGAAGGCCAACATACCATTTGTCTTCTTAACTGCCTGCTGCACCTGCATGCAGCATTCAGCGACTGGTGCACAAATGTATTAATTACTTGCTGAGCCAGGAGTTTCAGTGGATGTGTGATTCAGCTCTCCTATGTGATTTAATAAAAAATGACAGGAGATTATAGATAAGTCATTCTGAATATGTCGTACTTTTGGTTTCTTTTTTTTTTACCCCATGTGCCATTAAAATGGCCTTGGTCTTTCATTACAAACCATGTCCATGTCTCAGAAGTTAGACATAATGAATAATATTCCCACAGATCACTGAAAAATTCTGCCCCTATGCTTTCCTGCTGTTACAAATGGTCTTAGCTGTTGAAGTCTCACTTATCACATTTAAATGAAGTGGGAAGATATATTTCTGAATGCCAAAGGGATCAAAGGATATGGGGAAAAAGTGGGAACAGGGTACTGAATTAGACGATCAGCCATGATCTTTTTTGAATGGCCTACTCCTGCTCCTATTTTCTATGTTTCTTTTATGGAAGCATCTCCTTGTAGGTACGAGTAATTTCATGTCCTCACTTCAGATAACTGTCAAACATTTTGCAAGGACAAGAAAAAAGTCAACTTTGCTATAATGTTTTACCAAATATATTTCATGGCAAACACACATGACATTTCACATTCAAGGATTATATTCCAGTCAATGCTAGAAAATATTATGAATGGTTCATTAACGTGTTATTATGGCAGCAGATGGGAAGAACCCTGTGGAAACTCAAGGCCTAGATTTCCAGGAATGGCAGGGAATGAATTAGATACCATGCAAATAAAAAAGCATATGGTCATAGAAAAGTTAATACTCTTAAAAATAAAGAAAGTATGTGGTCCATACAACTTGCTCCCACAAGTCTGAAATGAGATGGAGACCAAAATTAATGAAGGGCAGGATGCTCCTGCAGTCCCTTTAACAAGGAACCACCTTAAAAATATATTTTAAATTGACCCAAGTCTTTGGGGGCCAAGGCCACAATCATGTGTGTGCTCCCAGGTGTGTCCTACATTCACCCCTTGGTTGGCAGTGTATCCCTGCCTCATCAGGTATACCTGCACCAACCGTAAGCCCGATTCAAATGAAATTCTGGGGTGTTCCTTCTCCCCAATGATGGCCTTGTAACGGGAGTGCAATGAGCAAAACAGGACCATCACAGAAAGTTCACTGTTAAGTTACAGTCATGGATAATCAGTGATTAATTGTTTAAGGTGAATTATACTTCACAGCATGGCCTTTTTTGAAAAGACATCACTCACTACAATTCAATATAATCTATTGCATATAAAGTTCTTTGAGATATTAAGACGACTGTAGCCATGGAAGAAACATACATGTCACGGCATGTCAGGCTATTAATTATCCTGCAACTCCTTCCACTACTTCATACTATTCGACAAGGGAAGAGTGTGAAGATATGAAAAACATCTTTTGAGATGTTTCAGAGTAATGGAAGCCACATGTCACAACTTCTTGTTGGATAAAAGGGGCAAGGTTACATAGTGGAAACATACAAACTACTATAACATTGATATTTCTTGTACTAGGGCCATTGAATGGTTACGCAGAATTCTAAGTAGTTTGACATAAATGTCAAATCTATTCAGAATGGAAAATCTTTACATAAAAAACTGCAATACTGCACCATTCACATGTCCCATCGTATGAATCATAACCCTGATGGAATGACTTAAAGGTCAACCGGCAGATTTAATCATTTTTTACAATTTGATCTTTTTATTATTACCATGGTACAAAACATTTCAGATAATTGGCTAAAGCATCATCATATGTTTCAACATTTTTTTTATTGTTGTTTGCTAATTGAGATGAAACACTTTCAGAAAGTGAATGAAGCAGGCAACTGAACAAAGGTTACAGTTTGTTGGGATAGCAAATAAAAGCATTATCACTTTTTATCATTACATTTTCATAAGATACATTTCTATTTCGTTTTTGGAGCTCTTATTTGGAAAATTATTGCTCTGAGGATTAACTTTCAGCCACTTCTGTAATCCTCACCCAATAGTTTACTTCTATAGCCCATATTATACTTTATTAACTGTAAGAAAGTATTGGATTCGTAGTTGCAATTGTTAAAAGGATTTTCAGTTTCAGTATATACAGAGCAGACAACTAAACATTATAAGCGAGCAATGCATGTGCCCGATATTTGGATGCAGGGTCTATGATTTGCGGTGTGAATGCACCTGTGGAATGGAGGCACAAAATTTGTCTCCCCACCTTATTTGCATTATTGTAGCGTGGCTATGAGTGGCTCCAGCGCAGCCCCCATCTCTGTTTCAGTCCTCTGCACATTCCAGGGGGGCCAAGTAGTAGCATTGTGAAGAAACCATGTGCTCCAGGCAGCCTTCCCTTCTTAAAGGCACAGTCCCTATAAAAGGGGAAGTTGCAGCAATGCATTGCAGGCCACTGGATAATTGTTTTACGCCATTCAGGGAGAAGAAATGGTACAAGGGAAGGCGAGGGCTCCCAGATTTGATTACGCTGCCCTGAACTCACTCTATCGAGAGGTTTTGGTCAGGAAGCAGGACGTGGGCAGAATTATTTTTGAATCATATCGGAGGTGGGACTGGAGGCAGGAGGGCAGGAAAATTTGTGTTGGAGAGTGGCGTGCCAGTTGCCTCCTCTGGCCCATTTTGGTACAGACAGGTTTGCAGGGGAAGACGGTGGTGAGGCCTACACACCCACAAGTGGTGGGTAGTCTATTAGGCAAGTAAAGGGCCTATTAAGGCCAATGTTTTGAGGGCGATGGGAATTTCCAGTAAATCAGACGGCCCCCTGCATTGGCCGAAGCCCAGCTGATGCATGGAGGTGGTGTCCCGTGGCAAACCAGGCCAGTGCCCCAGCATCATTTTAAACCACCCCCCACCGCCCCGCAGCCAACATACAGAGATGGCCACAGCTGCAGCTGCAGGCCTCCCTGTGGAGGGGTTCCCCTTCCACATTGGCAGTCATACATCTGTGGCCACGCTTTGCTTTTAAAATTTTTTAAAAGTCTTCAGAGGGCACCTCCATCTTGGGACGTCCTCTCTTTCACCTACCTACATCGGTGGTTCCCACCTCTGATGGCGGAGTTGCCGATGTGTCAGTGCTGGAGGGCATCCTTAATTGGACGGGGCTCCAGAGGCGGCCACTTAATTGGCTGCCTCCTCAAAAATTGCCCTCTGAGTCCTGGCACTGACAACTATGGGTTCCGGACCTGCATTTTCTCCTGACGCTAAGATCGGGACCTGGGATGAAATTCAGCCCCATGTTTTTGGCAAGGGGCAGGAAACCTTCCAGAATAACCCAGCAAAGGAATGGAAGCAGGTGGTGAGGGTTGTGAGTGGCAAGAGTGTGGCACCACGGGGCATTCTCGGCGTCGGGGTCGTGGCTTGGCCGTTCCCGCAAGTATTTTACGGGCTCCCCCAATATGACCCCCCAAGTCGAGGGGCTGGTAAAATTCAGCTCTAGAAATGCAGAGTTGACCCTGTTCTCCTCCCCACCACCCGCACCCCCCCCACTACATTAAGAATCCTAAGTTTCCCCCTTCCCCAGCTCAGTGGCGCCAGCTTTCCCTAGCAGGCAAAGGGAAGGTGCGTGAGTGCCACCCGTCATATGGAAGGTCCTGGGCAGCCGGTAAGATCGCATGGTATTAAAATTGATTCATTGCCTTTATTTAAATATTGGGGTCCCGTCGCCGAGCGACCGGGTGGGGGTGGGGTGGGGGGTTGCAGTGCTGCCACGGAGCCTTGTTGTCGCCGGGAAGTTCGGGTTTGGCAATTCCGGCATTGGGCCCTGTGGCGGGCCGCTGCCGCTGCAATCTTCTGGCCCCCACTGCCACGGAGCCCAACGTCGGGAGCTCAACAAAATCCCAGCCACTAACTCTATCAGCTATAGTTTTGAAAGAAGCCTAGGCAAGTTTGCCAAATTACATTTCACCTTTGTAAGACTGTGGAGTAATTGACGTGACATGTGGCAAGAATTATTTCTCAAGCTAAGAAATAGTATATAACTTATAGCACAAAACTAAAATAAAGAATAGAAAATGTTGTATGTAAAACATGAAGCTTGAATTCAAGATGCATCTGTATGTTACCCCGAATTTTCATCAATGATAGTTCAAAAGAACAGATTTACTTTCCTAATAAACAAAAGGCAAAATTATCAAGGTCTGAACAGATACAAATTCAGTGGGGCACTGGTCCCAATCCAGCAAGACAATGGCCTAAATTTGGGGAGTCAATGGCCGTATTATGGCAGGGCATGTTCAAAATTTGGTAGGGCAATGACCCAAATTTGGGGAGTCAATGGCCGTATTATGGCAGGGCATGTTCAAAATTTGGTAGGGCAATGACCCAAATTTGGTGAGGTAATTGCCAAAATTCGGCAGAACTATTCAAATTTGCCAGGGCAATGGCACAAGCTCAGTGGGACACTGGCCCAAATTTAGCTTTGGATCTCATTTAAATGCTGCAGGCAACTTGCCAATCAAGGAGGGCGGGAAATTGACTGGCACTCATGCAGGAGGCTGAGTCTTGGGTTGCACAGGGCGGCAGGGGGAAGCGATCCTGGGAGACAGAAAGGGAAAATAGTAGCAGAGATAGCTGCATGGAAAGGCTTTAGTTTTAAAGACAGATAACTCTATAAGCTGTTGATATTGGAGGTGATGGTGTGAGTGAAAAGGTATGAACATGCCATTTCTGATGGGTTGTTCTTACCTTCCAGGTTGTCCTGAAATAGTCTGTGGATTTGGCGGAGTTCCGCAAGGCATAGTAATGCTTGAAAAAATTCCAGCTTCTGGTGACGAATGGCGAGACCACTAATGCACCAGATTGTGTTCAAGTTTGCAGCTCTCTGCCTTAAGGGAATGAAGATGGGAATTATATCAGAGAGAATGATTAGGATAAGCGACAGTAACTGATTTGGAGGGACCAATTGCACCAAAGGCAGAGGTAAGGGAGCAATTGAGCAGGAAAACAGTGACAGCGTTACCATAGTTGTTAAAGAGCTAGAGAAGCGAGAGCAAAGAGATTTTTCCAGGGGCAGATAGTGAGGTAGTCGGGTTGCAGGAACGTAGCGATGTGAATGGTAAGAGAGATGATTTAAGGAGTCAAAATAGTCTTGTTAGTGATCAAGAGCTGAGGACAGAGAAGCTATGAGAGATGGCAAGGTCAAGGCAGTGACCATGTGTGTACCTGGCAGAATTTATGTCAAGGGTAAAACTGAGTGAGGACAGCAAGGGAAAAGTTGGAAAGACAGACGAGGGGTGCTTAGATATGGGTTGAAATCACCAAAGATGAGAAATTACACAGTGCAGAGGCTAAGGGAGAAGGTCTTTGGATAAGTCATCTTAGGACTTGGAAGGATGATACATGTTGAAGACATTGGCTGGAATTTTGTTGAGCTCCCGACGTCGGGCTCCATGGGCGGGGGGAGCCAGAAGATCGCAGCAGCCTGACGCCAGGATTGCCGGGATTGCCAGACCCGATCTTCCCGGTGGCAGCGAGGATCCATGGCAACGCCCCGCCGCTCGGCGACAGGACCCAACTTTAAATATTTAAATAAAGGCAATGAATCAATTCAAATACCATTCACCGGGATCTTACCAGCTGCCCGGGATCTTCCATGTGATGGGCGGCACTCATGCGCCTCACCTACCCAACCAGGGAAAGCTGGCACCACTGAGGCGGGGAAGGGGGAACTTAGGATTCTTAGTGCAGTGAGGGGGGGGGGTGGGGAACTCTGCATTTCTAGAGTAGGTGGGGAGAAGGGGGTGACCTCTGCACTTTGTGCAGTTGTGGGGAGGGGGAGAGAGGTCAACTCGGCAGTTTAAGTGTTTTGTGGGGGGAGGGAGGGCAACTATGCAATATAAGTGTTTTGGAGGGGGAACATGGCAACAATTTATTTGCGGTGCAGTGGGGGGGGGGGGGCAGTATGTCGTTCAACTCTACATTTTTTGTGGCAGGTCTGGTAGCCCTTTAAAAATGGTGGCAGCGCCGCCCCTGCCACATACTGGGGGAGGGAGGCCCACCCTGCATATTTAAATGAGCCGCTGCATGCTAGATTGCGGCAGTGTTGCGGCGTGCAGCGTGTGTGCGGGCCGCCATTTTTTTCGCTTGTCGCCAGAAGCAAAATAAAATTCAGCCCATTATGTGAGAAGCAGGAGGAATGAAAGAGAATGAGGCAACTATAGGTCAGTCAATTTAACCTCAGTGGTGGGAAATTATAAAAATGATAATCCGGGACAAAATTAACAGACACTTGGACAAGTGTGGATTAATTCAACAAAGCCAACAAGGATTTGGTAAAGGCAAGTCATGTTTAACTTGCTTGAGCTTTTTGATGAGGTAACCAAGAAAGTTGATGAAGGTAATGTGATGATGTAGTGTTCATGGACTTCCAAAAGGCACTAATAAAGTTGAAGCCCATGGAACAAAAAGGATAGTGGCAGCATGGATACGATATTGGCTGAGGAAACAGCGAGTAGTGGTGAACAGTTGTTTGTCGGACTGAAGGAAGGAATACAGTGAGGTTCCCAAGTGATCATTGTTTTTCTTGATATATATTAATAAGACTTGGAAGTACAGGGCACAATTTCAAAACTTCCAGTTGACACAAAACTTGGAAGTATTGTGAACTGTGAGGAAGATAGTGATAGACTTCAAGAGGACATAGACAGACTGGTGAAATGGACAGATGTAATTTAATACAGTGAAGTGTTAAATGATATATTTAGGGAGGAAGAATGAGGAGAGGCAATACAAAATAAATGGTACAATTCTAAAGGGGGTGCAGGAACAGAGAGACCTGGGGGGTGTACTTGCAGAAATTGTTAAAGTTTTGTGTTAAAGGTGGCAGGGCAGGTTGAGAAAGTAGTTAAAAAGGCATATGGGATCCTGAGCATTATAAACAGAGGCACAGGCTGGAATTTTCCAACCCCTTGGAGACGGGAAGGCTGGCAAAATGGCACGGGAAGGTGTTGGGGGGTGCCCGATGTCTTCTTCCGCCATGCCATTTTGCCAGTGGTGGGAAAGCTAGCTGACGTGCATCCCACTGAGAGCCCAATTGGCCAATTAAGGGCCTCTTCCCACCTCCACAGGCGTTTTGCCAGCGTTGGGGGGTGGGGTGGGGTTCTGCTACCGCTTGGTGAGACTGTCCAGTGAAAGCTGGCAGCCTCCCAGCAGGCTCCGGGGGTAGAGCCTCCAAAGGGGTCTCCTTTTTGGACACTCCAAGGCCCAAGGAGGGGTCCCCCATCGGCAATGCATGCCCCTACGGCAACGACACCTTCTCTCAGCGACCCCTGGCCCCGGCGACCCAGACCCCACTTACCTGTTTTCAACAGTACACAGCCATTGATGCGCTCTTATCCTGCAGGTGCAGCCCCAGCAATCGCCACTGTGATTGGGCCAGACCTTTCGGGGGACCGGGGGGGGTGGGCCGAGGGGGGAGAGTCCGCCATCCTTAAGAGGGATGGCAGCCCTGGTGGAAGCCACTTAATTGGTCACCAGCAAGAAGATAGAAGATGAATCTCTGGAGTCTGGGTCCTACCACTGGCCTAAGCGGGGTCATCTCCTGCTTTTGGCCTCAGCAGTGGGACCTCAGCCGTCCCAGTAAAATTCAGCCCATAGAATACAAAAGCATGGAAGTTATGATGAACCTTAATAAAACATTGGTTCAGCCTCAACTGGAGTACTGTGTGCAATTCTGGGCACCATATCTTAGGAAGGATATGAGGACTTTAGAGAGGGTGCTGAAAAGGTTTACGAGGATGATTTCAGGTGTGAGGGACTTCAGTTACGTGGACAGATTGGAGAAGCTGGGGTTATTCTCCTTAGGAAAGAGAAGGTTAAGAGGAGATTTAATAGAGGTTTTTAAAATCATGAGGAGTCTAGACAGAGTAGATAGGGGGAAACCATTCCCGTTGCCAGAAGAGTCGAGAACCAGAGGATACTGATTTAAGGTGACTGGCAAAAGAAGCCACAGCAACATGAAGAAGAATTCTTTTATGCAGGGACTGGTTAAGAGCTGGAATGCACTGCTTGAGATGCAATTGTGGCTTTCAAAAAGGAATTGGATAAGTACCTAAAGATAAAAATTTTACGGGGAAAGGGCAATGGAGTGGAACTAGCTGAGTTGCTCTTACAGAGAGCTGGCATGGACTCGACAGGCCAAATGGCTTCCTTTTGTGCTGTAACCATTCTATGATTCTAATACTTCAATGTCCAAAACCAAGAGTAGTTTGGAAGCAATACTTCCAATTGAGCTGGCCAAGACCTGAAGGCGAGAGCTGCCAGACCTGGCCTGAGGCAGGTGGTGAGAAAATCAACACAAGGGAAATCCTTCTTCACCTCGTTCTCACCAATCTACCTGTCGCAGATGCATCTGCCCATGACAGTACAGGTAATGACCACTGCACAGTACTTGTGGAGACAATGTCCCATCTTCACGCTGAGGACTCCCTCCAACTTGTTGTGTGGCATTACCACTGTGCTAAATGGGATAGATTCAGAACAAATATAGCAGCTCAAAACTGGGCATTCATCAGGTGCTGTGGGCCATCAGCAGCAGCAGAATTGTATTCTTTCACAATCTGTAACCTCATGACCTGGCCAATTCCTCATTCTACCATTACCATCAAGTCAGGAAATCAACCCTGATTCAGTCAGGAGTGTGCAAGAGAATGCGAGGAACAGCACCAGGCAGCCTTAAAAAAAAATGAGATGCCAACCTGGTGAAGCTAGAACACAGGATCACATGCATGCAAAACAGCAGAAGCAGCATGTGATATACATAGCTAAGCCATCCCACAACCAACGGATCAGATCAGAGTTCTACAGTCCTGCCATATCCAGTCATGAATGGCGGGCAATTAAACAACTAATGGGAGGAGGAGGCTCCATGAACATCCCCATCTTCAATGATGCCAGAGCTTAGCTAAGTGTAAAAGACAAGGCTGACGCGTTTCCAACCATCTTTGGCTTGAAGTGCTGAATAGATGATTCATCTCAGCTTCCTCCTGAGGTCCCCACAATCACAGAAGCCAACCTTCAGCCAATTTGATTCACTCTACACAATATCAAGAAATGGCTGAGTGCACTGGATACAACAAAGGCTATGAGCCTCGACAATGTCCTGATTGTACTGCTGGAGACATGCTCCAGAACGAGCTACCCCTCTAGCCAAGCTGTTTGAGTATAGGTATGACACGCAACAAAGTGGAAAATTGCCCAGGTATGTCCTGTACACAAAATGCAGGACAAATCCAAGCTGGCCAATTATCTCCCCACCAATCTACTCTTGATCATTAGAAAAGTGTTGTTGACAGTGCTATTAAGAGGCACTTACCAATAACCTGCTCACCGATGCTCAGTTTGGGTCCTGCAAGGACCAATTGGTTCAATACCTCATTACGGACTTGGTCCACAAGAACACAATAAATAGGAGCAGGAGTAGACCATATGGTCCATCGAGCTTGCTCCGCCATTCAATACGATCATGGCTGATCTTAGACGTCCACCCCATTTTCCCGCCTGCTCGCCATATCTCTTGATTCCCTAAGAGACCAAAAATCTATCTATTCAATGATGCAGCATCCACAACCCTCTGGGGTAGAGAATTCCAAAGATTCACAACCTTTTGAGTGAAGTAATTTCTCCTCAACTCAGTCCTAAATGATCGGCCCCTTATCCTGAGAGTGTGCCTCCGTGTTTTAGATTCCCCAACCAGTAGAAATTATCTCTCAGTGTCTACCCTATCCAGCCCCTTTAGAATCTTGTATGTTTCAATGAGATCACCTCTCATTCTTCTAAACCCCGGAGAATATAGGCCCAATTTACTCAGAATCTCATCATAGGACAACCCCCTCATCACAGGGACCAGTTTAATGAACCTTCGCTGTAATGCCTGCATTGCAATCTGGAGACTAAAACTGCATGCAGTACTCTAGATGTGGTCTCACCAAATCCCTTTACAATTCTAGCAAGACTTCTTTTTTCCTGTATTCCAATCCCCTTGCAATAAAGGACAACATGCCATTTGCCTTCCTAATTGCTTGCTGTGCCTGCATACTAACTTTCTGCATGCCTTGTACAAGCACACCCAAGTGCCTTTGAACATCAACACTTACAAGTTTCACACCTTTTAAAAAATATTCTGCTTTTCTATTCTTATTACCAAAGTGAATAACCTTACACTTCCCTACATTATACTCCATCTGCCATCTTGTTGCTCACTTACTTAACCTGTATATATCTCTTTGCAGCCTCTCTGTGTCTTCCCCACAGTTTACCTTTCCACCTACCTTTGCACCATCAGCAAACTTAGATACATTACTCTCTGTCTCTTCATCTAAGTCATTGATATAGATTGTAAATAGCTGAGGCCAAGCACTGATCCTTGCAGCACTCCACTATTCACTGCCTGCCAACTTGAAAATGCCCCGTTTATGCCCACTCTTTGCTTCCTGTCTGTTAACCAATCCTCTATCCATGCTAATACATTACCCCCAACTCCATGAGCCCTTATCTTGCTTCTCTTCTCTCTTTCTCTCTTTGGCCTCCTTGTCTCGGGAGACAATGGGTAAGCGCCTGCAGGTGGTCAGTGGTTTGTGGAGCAGCGCCTGGAGTGGCTATAAAGGCCAATACTAGAGTGACAGACTCTTCCACAGGTGCTGCAGATAAAATTGGTTGTCAGGGCTGTTTCGCAGTTGGCTCTCCCCTTGTGCTTCTGTCTTTTTTCCTGCCAACTGCTAAGTCTCTTCGACTCGCCACACTTTAGCCCCGCCTTTATGGCTGCCCGCCAGCTCTGGCGATCGCTGGCAACTGACTCCCACGACTTGTGATCAATGTCACAGGACTTCATGTCGCGTTTGCAGACGTCTTTAAAGCGGAGACATGGACGGCCGGTGGGTCTGATACCAGTGGCGAGCTCGCTGTACAATGTGTCCTTGGGGATCCTGCCATCTTCCATGCGGCTCACATGGACAAGCCATCACAAGCGCCACTGACTCAGTAGGGTGTATAAGCTGGGGATGTTGGCCGCCTCGAGGACTTCTGTGTTGGAGCTACGGTCCTGCCACCTGATGCCAAGGATTCTCCAGAGGCAGCGAAGATGGAATGAATTGAGAGGTCGCTCTTGGCTGACATACGTTGTCCAGGCCTCGCTGCCGTAGAGCAAGGTACTGAGGACACAGGCTTGATACACGCGGACTTTTGTGTTCCGTGTCAGTGCGCCATTTTCCCACACTCTCTTGGCCAGTCTGGACATAGCAGTGGAAGCCTTTCCCATGCTTGCTTATTATCTTGCTTATTAACCTTTTATGTGGCACCTTATCGAATGCCTTTTGGAAATCCAGGTATACTACATCTTTTGATTCTGATTTATCTACCCAACTAGTTACATCCTCAAAAAACTCTAATAAATTTGTCAAACAGAATTTCCCTTCAGTAAAACCATGTTGACTTGTTCTAATCATACTGTGCTTTACTGGGTGCATTGTTATTTTCCTTAATAATAGATTCCAGCATTTTCTCAATGACTGATATCAGGCTAATTGGCCTGCAGTTCACTGTTCTCTCTCTTCCTCCTTTTTTGAAAAGTGGTGTAACATTTGCCAACTTCCAATCTGATGGAACCGTTCCCAAATCTAATGAATTTTGGAAAATCATAGCTAGCGCATCCACTATCTCTGCAGCTATCTCTTTTAGAACTCTAGGGTGTATCAGGTCCCAGGTATTTGTCAGATTTTATTCCCTTACATTTCTCCAATACTTTTTCTCTGCTGGTATTAATTTCCTTAATTTCCTCACTCTTGTTAGCCTCTAGGTTACCGTCTATTTCTGGTATGAAACTTGTGTCTTCTACTGTGAAGACAGACACAAAATATTTGTTCAAAGCCTCCGCCATTTCCTCATTGCCCATGATAATTGCTCCTGTCTTTTCTTCTAAGAGACCTGTTTACTTTAGCTACTCTCTTCCTTTTGATATACCTATAAAAGCTCTTACAATCTGTTTTTATATTACTGGCTAGCTTACTCTCATATTCTATTTTTTCCTTTTTTATCAACTTTTTGGTGGCCCCTTACTGGTTTCTAAAACATTGCCAATGCTCAGACTTGCTACTCTTTTTTGCAACATTGTAAGCCTCTTCTTTTAATCTAATACTATCCTTAACTTCCTGAGTAAGCCACGGATGGTGTTTCTTGCTGAGTTTTTGTTTTTCAATTAAATGTATCGTTGGTGAACATTTTGAATTGTTTCTTTAAAGGTTTCCCACTGTTCATTTACCACCATACCTTTTAGTCTATTTACCCAATTTACTTTAGCCAGTTCTCCCCTCATACCTATGCAATTCACTTTGTTAAAATTTAAAATTCTTGTTTGTTATTGCTAAATATCACTTTCAAACTTAACATGAAATTCAGTGGTATTATGATCACTAATCCACAATGAGGGCTGAATTTAACCAGCCCCTCGGGCCATGGATCGCAGCGGGGGTGCGGGGGAGCCTGTAAAATTCTGCAGGGAGAGGCCCACTTCGACCCCCAACGTTGAGAAGGGCCTGCTGCATATTATCGCTGTCAGGGGGGACCTCGGTGCGACCCCCCCCCCCCCCGCCACTTGGTGGCAGGACCTTCATCTACACATTCAAATCAATCTAAATCCCAAGCCGATTTTACGGCTGCCGTTCATACCTCACGCGTCTTAAGCGAGAACTTGGTGGGGAGGGGGGAGGAATAAAATTTTCAGGGTGGGAGGGGTGTGGGAGCGGGGAAAATAATTTTTATTGACTGTGGGAATGGTGGGAAGGGGTTGACGGTTAAAGGGAAAAAATTTCAGGGGGGAAAGTTCAGGACACTAATAAAAGTTTACTATGGGGGCAGGGGGCAATTAATGTATAAATTACCCATTGGGGGCTGGGAGATGTGATTTACAGTTTAAATAACATTTTGTTTTTATTTCCTGAGATCAGGACCTTTAAATTTTAAAATGTAACTTAAGGGCTTGAAGCCCTTTAAAAATGGTGCTGGCGCCTGCGCGGTGGCACCGGACACCGTTGCCGGGGATGCGGCAGCTACCCCCTCTATGTCATCGGGGGTGGCCGCTCTGCCCTCTCTATTTAAATCAGCCCCCACACATAATATTGCAGAAGGCCGCCGAGTTCAAAGCACGCCGCTGCAGAGCACGGCGCACGAGTAAAATCCAGCCCTGGATCTTTTACTATGACATTGCTAATTAACCCTACTTTATTACATAATACTAGATCTAAGAGAGCTTGTTCTCTATTCGGTTCCACAACCTATTGCGCCAAGAAACTGTCCAGAAAACATTCGACAAACTCATCTTCTAGAACACTCTTGCCAATTTCATTGGCCCAGTCTATCTGAAGATTAAAATCCCCTACAATTATTACATTGCCTTTGTTACAAGATCCAATAATTTCTTGTTTAATGCTCTGTCCAATGGTATAACTACTGCTCGGGGGCTTTTGAACTACTGCCACCAGTATTTTCTGATTCTTGCTATTCCTAATTTCCACCCATACTGGTTCTACTTCATGATCTTCTGAGGCCAGATCCATTCTCACTAACGTCCTTATGTCATCCTTTACAATCAGGGCTACCCCTCCTCCTTTGCCATTCTGTCTGTCTTTCTGAAATATTGTGTACCCTGGAATATTTATTTCCCAACCTTGATCACCTTGTAACCATGTCTCTGTGATGGCGATTAGATCTAAATCATTTACGCCACTAGTTCATCTATTTTATTGCAGATGCTTCGTGCATACAGATAAAGAAACTTTAATTTCATTTTTTTTACTTCTATTTCTGCAATAACCTTATTTGCTCATGTACAATTTTTGTTCAACTCTCTGTTCCTTCCTGCTTGTCTTTACCCACAACAAATAGGGCGGCACAGTGGCGCAGTGGTTAGCACCGCAGCCTCACAGCTCCAGGGACCCGGGTTCGATTCCGGGTACTGCCTGTGTGGAGTTTGCAAGTTCTCCCTGTGTCTGCGTGGGTTTTCTCCGGGTGCTCCGGTTTCCTCCCACAAGCCAAAAGACTTGCAGGTTGATAGGTAAATTGGCCATTATAAATTGTCACTAGTATAGGTAGGTGGTAGGGAAATATAGGGACAGGTGGGGATGTTTGGTAGGAATATGGGATTAGTGGAGGATTAGTATAAATGGGTGGTTAATGTTCGGCACAGACTCGGTGGGCCGAAGGGCCTGTTTCAGTGCTGTATCTCTAATCTAATCTAAAATCTCCCCTCACCTGAACCTGCCCTCCCCAGCACTCTTAAGTTTGTATGCTCTGTCCCTTCCTACCACACTCTGATTATCAATTCCCTTATTGCTATCTTGCCTTCTTCTCTCTCTTTAAATTATCACATCTTCCCTTACTTGATCCCTTGCTCCCACTATTTAGTTTAAAGCCCTCTCTACTGCCCTAGTTATATGACTTGCCAGAACACTGGGCCCAGCATGGTTCAGGTGAAGACTGTCCCAACGGTACACCTCCCCGTACTGGTGCCAGTGCCCCATGAATTGAAACCCATTTCTCCCACACTAATCTTTGAGCTCTGTATTTAACAGTCTAATCTTATTTACCCTACACCAATTTGCTCGTGGCTCAGGTAATAATCCAGAAATTATTACCTTTGAGGTTCTGCATTTTAATTTATCCCATGCTGCTCATACTCCCTATGTAGAACCTCTTTCCTAGTCCTATCTATGTCATGGACATAGGTAAGGCAGATGAACTCAGATCATGGATCAGTCCATGGGATTGTGATATTACAGCTATTACGGAAATGTGGTTGAGGGATGGGCAGGATTGGCAGCTCAGCGTTCCGGGCTACCAATCCTTCAGGCATGATAGAGGTGGAGGTAAGAGAGGATGGGGTGTTGCACTATTGATCAGGGAGGACATCACGGCAGTACTTAGGATATCCCGGGGGAAATGTCCAGCAAGGCCATATGGGTAGAACTTAGAAATAAGAAAGGGGTGATCACTTTGATGGGATTATACGATAGGCCCCCCAATAGTCAGAGGGAAGTGGAGGAGCATATATGTAGGGAATCACAGATAGGTGTAGGAATTATATGGTTGTAATAGGAGGTGATTTTAACTTCCCTAATATTGACTGGGACTGCCTTAGTGCTAAGGGATCAAATGGGGAAGAATTTGTTAAGTGTGTCCAGGATAGTTTTCTGAAGCAGTATGTGGATGGCCCTACTAGAGAAGGGGCTACACTCGACCTCCTCTTAGGAAATGGGGCTGGGCAGGTGGTTGATTGTCAGTGGGGGAGCACTTTGGGACCAGTGACCATAACTCTATTAGCTTCAAGATAGTTATGGAAAAGGATAGGACTGGTCCTCAGGTTGAAGTCCTAAATTGGGGGAAGGCTAATTTCAATGGAATCAGACAGGAACTCTCAAAGTTGAATGGGAGAGGCCATTTACAGGTAAAGGGACGTCTGGCAAGTGAGAGGCTTTTAAAAGTGAGATAGGAAGAGTTCAGGGCTGGCATGTTCCTGTTAGATGGAAGGGCAAGGCTGGCAAGTTTAGGGAACCTTGGTTGACGAGGGATATTGAGGGTCTGGTCAGGACAAAGAAGGAGGCATATCTCAGGTATTGGGAGCTGGGATTGAGCGAGTCCCTCGACGAGTATAGGGGATGTAGAACTACACTTAAGAAGGAAATTAGGAGGGCGAAAAGGAGCCATGAGATTTTCCTGGCAGATAAGATAAAGGAGAATCCTAAAAGATTCTAGAAGTATATTAAGAGTAAAAGGGTAGCTAGGGAGAGAGTAGGGCCCCTTAAGGATCAGTGTGGCAATCTATGTGTGGAGCCACGGGAAATGGGCGAGATATTAAATTAATATTTCTCGTCCGTATTTACCGTGGAGAAGGTCATGGAAGCTAGTGAGTTCAAAGGAGGGAACAACGATATCCTGGAGCATATCAACATTACAAAGGAGGAGGTGTTGGAAGTTTTGAAGCGCATTAAGGTGGATAAATCCCCAGGGCCTGGCCAGGTGTATCCTAGGATGTTATGGGAAGCAAGGGAGGAGATTGCTGGGGCCCTGGCAGAGATTTTTGTATCATCGTTAGCCACGGGTGAGGTACCGGAAGACTGGAGGATAGCTAATGTTGTGCCTTTATTTAAGAAGGGCAGCAGGGATAAGCCAGGGAACTACAGGCTAGTGAGCCTTACATCAGTGGTGGGAAAGTTATTGGAAGGGATTCTGAGAGACAGGACTTATATGCATTTGGAAAGGCATGGTCTGATTAGGGATAGTCAGCATGGCTTTGTGCGTGGAAAATCATGTCTCACGAATTTGATTGAGTTTTTCAAAGAGGTGACCAAGAGGATTGACGAGGGCAGGGTGATGGATGTTGTCTACATGGACTTCAGCAAGGCCTTTGACAAGGTCCCGCATGGTAGGCTGGTCCAGAAGGTTCGAATACATGGGATCCAGGGTGAGCTAGCAAATTGGATACAAAATTGGCTTGGTGATAGGAGGTAGAGGGTGGCACAGTGGCGCAGTGGTTAGCACCGCAGCCTCACAGCTCCAGCGACCCAGGTTCGATTCTGGGTACTTCCTGTGCGGAGTTTGCAAGTTCACCTTGTGACCGTGTGGATTTTCGCCGGGTGCTCCAGTTTCCTCCTACAGCGAAAGACTTGCAGGTTGATAGGTAAATTGGCCATTATAAATTGCCCCTAGTATAGGTAGGTGGTAGGGAAATTGAGGGAAGGTGGGGATGTGGTAGGAATATGGGATAAATGTAAGATTAGTATAAATGGGTGGCTGATAGTCAGCACAGACTCAGTGGGCCGAAGGGCCTGTTTCAGTGCTGTATCCCTAAATAAAAAAATAAAGAGGGTGGTAGTGGAGGGTTGTTTTTCAGATTGGAGGTCAGTTACCAGTGGTGTGCCACAGGGATCGGTGCTGGGCCCTCTGTTGTTTGTCATATATATTAATGACTTGGATGTGAAAGTAAGGGGCATGATTAGTAAGTTTGCAGATGACACCAAAATTGGTGGTATAGTGGACAGTGAAGAAGGTTGTCTAAGGTTACAACAGAATATAGATCAACTGGGAAAGTGGGCAAGGGATTGGCAAATGGAATTTAACGCAGACAAGTGTGAAGTGATGCATTTGGGGAAGTTAAACCAGGGCAAGACATAGACAGTGAATGGCAGGACCCTGGGGAGTGTTCTTGAGCAGACAGACCTTGGCGTGCAAGTACATAGCTCCCTGAAAGTGGCAACACAGGTAGACAGGGTGGTGAAGAAGGCGTATGGCATGCTTGCCTTCATTCGCCGAGGCATTGAGTACAAGAGTTGGGACGTCATGTTACAGTTATACATAACGTTGGTTAGGCATTTGGAGTACTGTGTGCAGTTCTGGTTGCCGCACTACAGGAAAGATGTGATTAAGCTAGAGAGGGTGCAGAAAAGATTCACAAGGATGTTGCCTGGTTTGGAGGGCTTGAGTTATAAAGAGAGATTGGATAGGCTGGGTCTGTTTTCCCTGGAGCGAAGGAGGCTGACAGGGAACATGATAGAGGTATATAAAATTATGAGGGGCATAGATAGGGTAGATAGCCAGAGTCTGGTTCCCATGGTAGGGGTGACTAAAACTGGAGGGCATAGATTTAAGGTGAGAGGGAGGAGGTTTAAAGGGGATCAAAGGGGTAAATTTTTCACACAAAGAATAGTGGGTATCTTGAATGAGCTGCCTGA
Source organism: Heterodontus francisci (assembly GCF_036365525.1). Classification (NCBI taxonomy): domain Eukaryota; kingdom Metazoa; phylum Chordata; class Chondrichthyes; order Heterodontiformes; family Heterodontidae; genus Heterodontus; species Heterodontus francisci. Next base: position 73,505,962 of record NC_090374.1, read on the forward strand.
GGAGGTGGTGGAGGTAGGAACAGTAGCAACATTTCAGAGGCATCTGGATAGGTACTTGAATGAGCAAGGCATAGAGGGATATGGAATTAATGCAGGCAGGTGGGATTAGTATAGATAGGCATTATGGTTGGCATGGACGCGATGGGCCAAAGGGCCTGTTTCTATGCTGCACGACTCGATGACTCTGAGTAGAATTCCAGAGGTGAGTTCAGAGTGATTGATCTTGACATATTTGACCAAGTGTAACATCAAGGAACCCTAGTAAAATGGAGGTCAATGGCAATCGGGGGAAAACTCTCCACTGGCTCCAGTCATACCAAGCACAATGAAAGATGGCTGTGGTTGTTTGAGACCAATCAATTCAGCCCCAGGTCATTGCTGCAGTGTTCTACAGGGTAGTGTCCTCGATTCAACTATCTTCAGCTGCTTAATCAATGACCTTCCATCCATCGTTAGATTAGGAGCGGGGATGTTCGCTGATGATTGCACAGTATTCAATTCCATTCACAACTCCTCAGATTACGAAGCAGTCCATGTCCACGTGCAGCAAGACCTGGATAACATTCAGGCTTGGGCTGTTAAGTGGCAAGTAAGATTTACTCAACTAAAGTGCCAGTCAATGACCATCTCCATCCAACAAGAGAGGAGTCTAATTACTTCTCTTTGACATTCAACAGTATTACCATCGCTGAATCCCCCACCAGAAACTTAAATGGACCAGCCACATAAATACGATGGCTACAAGAGCAGGTCAGAGCCTGGATAATTTGCTGTGAGTAACTTACCTCCTGCCTTTCCACCATCTACAAGGCACAAGTCAGGAGTGTGATGGAATATTCTCCACTTGTCTAGATGAGTGCAGCTCCAACAACACTCAAGAAGCTCAACACCATCCAAGACAAAGCAGCCCACTTGAATGCCACCCCATCCACCACCTGAAACATTCATTCCCTCCCCCACTGGCGCACCATGACTGCAGTGTCTGCATCTCTAAGATGCCCTGTAGCAGCCTGCTAAGGCTTCATCTCCAGTACCTCTCAAATCTGTGCCCACTACTGCACAGAAGGAAAGGGGCATCAGGCACATGGGAACACCACCACCTGCAAGTTCCCCTCCATGCCATACACCGTCCTGACATCGAAATATATCATTGTTCCTTCATCGATGCTGGGTCAAAATCTTGGAACTCCATATAATAAGAGCACTGTGGGTGTAGCTACACCACACGAGCTGCAGCGGTCCAAGAAGGCAGCCCACCACTACCTTCTCAAGGGCAATAAATTCTGGCCTTGCCAGTCAAACCCACATCCCATGAACAAATAATGAATAAAAGTCTCATAAGAGGGTATCTTCCTGACTTGGAAAGAAAGGTATGAGGAAGCAGGAGTAAGTAACTTACAACACTGGGGTGGAAACTATAAATTAGAAATAGTACTTTTAACAAGAACTTTAATAAATATGGCATAAGAGGCATTTTTCAGGCCATGCTGGATTCTGTAGCTTGCCAACTTTGTTAAATGTAGCAGGCTGCATTGCCAAGAACAATTCAATGATTAGAAATACTCTGAATGCATCCTCCTTATGTATCCCTAATCATCAATTATTCTGTTATTAGCAAAATGCAGTCAATTTGACTTTCACATGTAAATAACCTTATTTATTTAAACAGTAATACAATTGACTACAAATCTATTCTTTTTAATATTGCAGATATATTTAACTCAATAAGTGAGTTAATTTTATTTGCGGGTGTGGTTGCTTCCAACCTAGTGGTATTGTTGTAATTTAATACTATTTATCAAACTAGTTAATATTTACCGTGCAGAATAGCACACTAATTATCACCCTGCTTAATTTATAAAATCAGAATTAGTTAAAAAGTTCAACTTTTTAAGAAACATTCTGACAGCCAAGGGAATGATTTTCTATCTCTGCACAATGTACTAATTCATTTCAAATTCTGCTGGATTAAGATTTGTTTCATCAGAATTCTCAACATCCACACTAATAGAATTGCAAGATGGGGCAAGTTTCTTAATTTAATAAGAATCAACTATGCCCCAATATTTGCATAATCAAATTTATCATTACATAATTCATGGTTTCAGATGATTGCTGACTTAACAAAAAGTATGCATCTGTGTTTCAGCAAGATACATATAATTGCCGAATTTGTTTTTCATATTTACAGATTACTTAATTAGTTTACATTGCAAAACAAATAAAAGGTCATCATCTAATTTTCACTTATTTGCAACATTAACTATGGAATTCCAAAGTATCCAATTTAACATGTTCAATAAACTAGAAAATTTTACCAATAATAATGAGTAATAATTTAAGATGATTATGCATTTTTGATACAATTAATGGATTATCTATATGTTGCATATTTTACGTGACAAAAGAGAATTAAATTGGCAACCATAATGAAATGCACTTTGCAAATTAAAAGCAATGAAACTGAATTTTTTCAGCCTCTTTAGGAAATAAACATTCCTTAACCAATTAAGCTGTATTGTAATAATTCCATGATTTATAGCAAGTTGCTAAAGTTTCAAAACTTGGCCAACCCAGATTAAGGTCACAATTAATCAAATCTTGTTTCGAAAACTAGCAAGTAATGACTGTTGTACTAGCTGCTTTTGATGATAGTATGAAAGAAGTATTAGCACTTGTCAACAAAACTGCTTACAACATTGCATTAGCATGCACGGACCAGTGTACCTATTTATTATTCCGGCAGCTTCATGCACAGAGCTACAAGCTTATAAAACATTTTGTCTGCAGAAGGCAATTGTACACTGTTTGGTTTGCTGATAGAGTGGCAGCACAAATGTCTCACTGACTTAGTTAGGTTTTAGAGCAAACAGAAATGTGAATTCTTTGGCCTGTACCCTCATTGATGCTGAGAAACACTGAATAATTCAGGATCTTTTTCTCCTATTCATGTCAATCACTGTTATCAATTACCCATCAATCTCCTTGTCAAAATAGAAAGGATTAATTTATCTGAAAACAAGACAAATAAATGGATACAATAACACAGGTGCAGAGTTGCCAAACTGTCATGGGTAAATCCAGGCAATGGTGATCACTACCACAAATGGGGCGTCTGGCTTAAGTTTGGAAATATTTCTCTATTATGAGCCAAGAATGCACTTAGCTTAACATAAATAATTAATCTGCCTCTTTTGACTACTAATACATCACTCTACCCAGTGATAACATACTCTGCAATCTGCACAATGTTCTTTCTTGTAATACGAGTGAAATTCAGATTTTCTGAAAATCTCCATAGTCATATCCAAAATAGGCCAATTGTTAAATATAGATGTACTTTTTGAATACTTGTTGTCATATAATTTCAAAAATAACTAGAATTGCTTGATGAGAAATAAATATTTTTTTCATAACTATATTTGAACACTGAGTAGAATTATTCAGAAAACTTGTAAATATGTTTTGAAGTATTTGTGCAAATGTCATGAAAAATATATCAATCCTTTTGAATTCAAACAATTGTTAGACTTAATGTAAAGTACATTTTTAAAGTTTATTCATAAAAAAAATCTTTTGGTAGCTATGTCAAATTAAGACAAATATTGAAATGGTTTTAAAACAGCTAAATTATTTTGCAGTAAGATGAGATCATCACAGAAATATATTTGGCCTTTGAATTATGAAGATCAAACTCTGCCTTTCTTCACTTCGGAATATAAAAATATTTTTGAATAACATTGAATACCACTTAAAAACAGTTTTTTGCACAAAATTAACAAAGTCAAGCATCAGAGATTTCTGTGCGGGTTGTTCTGATTATAACAATAACTTCAGCAGAAATCACCGTTCATGTCATTTCTGTGGGGTTTCTGCTGAAGTTAGGGTGAAAATCAGGAAATCCCCAAGGAAATTCTGCTCCCGGTACTATAAATTGAAATATGATGATGGTAATACTGAGAAAGCACAAATGTAGAAAACTTTTTATTTGTGTTGTCCATAGATTGAATCAGTAAACTTGTGATTTAAAGTTTGATTGAACACAAATTCCACTATAAGCTCCTGAGGTTTACAAGTGACATATAATTTAAAAACAATACTGTAAAGTAAGATTAAATTAGAATTGCAACATATTAATGGAAAGTACCTTGGCATTAATCACGCTTAATAAAAAATACCTAAGTTTAAATTTGGTTGCTTCATTTTCATATAAATGCCGCCTCAGTTTCATAAAATCAAAGAAGCAGGATGGGTAAATTATAAACTCTGTACAATTGAGAATGAGTCCATTCAATGGTTATTGAATCATTTAAAGATGCCTGGTTACTGCAACCAAAAATGTGTCAAGGTCAAATAACATTAAATTACAGCAAAAGTGGGTCCCCTTATACTTATGGAGAAATAAATATGGTAGCTAGTGTCTCCAATGTATATTTTTAACAATAAGGATTTGGAGAATACTGTTATTTTACTAAAACAGTCTTATTTGCTTTTAGATTTTGCAATCAAAACTGCCAAAAAGTCTAATAGGAACAGGAGTAGGGCATTCACCCATCAAGTCTGCTTTGCCAGCAATTATTTTAAATCCCAGTTACATCGAGTCTATAGCACAGAAACATTCGGCCCAGTTGGCCCTTGCTGGTGTCTATGTGCCACAGGAGTCTGCTCCCATCCCTCTTTATCCAACCCTATCAGCAGACCCTTTTCTTCTTTTTTCCCCTCATGTGCTTATCTAGCTTCCCCTTAAATGCATCTATGCTATTTTTCTCAATTACTTCTTGCAGTAGCTTGTTCTGCATTCTTACCATTCTTTGGGTAAAGATGTTTCTTCTGAATTCCCTATTGGATTCTAATTCCCTATCTTTTCTTACATACTTTAATCCCTTACATCCCAAGTAAAGCCTTGAATTTTGTGGTTCAAACGCAGCTGGCGCAGCGGACTGCTGTACAAGGAAGGAATCATGACTGTTGTCAGAATACTGGGCATTGACTTGCATGATACACTGGGTATGGACGTTGAGGGAGTAGAATAACTTGCAGTTAGGGTATATCTCAGAGTTGGCACGTGGCGCCCACAAAGGGATGTGCGTACACTCAATGGCACCCGGCACCATGATGAAGCCTGCAATTCTTGTGAAGCCACATGTTCGCTCTGCTTGCTTCCCGCTGTCGAGAGAGAATTAAATGTATTCAGCTCTCCTGGAATACAGAGCCTCAGTGACCTCACTTACGCAACAGCAAACAGTGAACTGGGAGATGTTGCAAAAATTGCCTGCCACAGCCTGGAAGGAGTCAGATGTATAAAATGTCATAGCCATGGCCAACTTCACAGCCATGGGCAAAGCTGTCCATGTCCTCCCCTGAGGCTACAGTAGGTGGCAGATTTGAGTGAGGACCTTCTTAGTGAAGCAGAGATGTCTGACACATTGTTCTGTGCTGAGGATGGGGTAGGAGAATTGTTCCCTGAACACTCTGGGTGAATATGTCCACCTGCTGCGACTCCTTTTCACCCTCCTCCTCCCTCTTCCTCCCTCTTCCACTTTCAGCGGTCTTGCTCTGTGTGGCCTTTGCTCATTCTCTCTGTCATGGTATAGTCCAAGGGGGATGCAAACTACTATACCCATGTCTGGGAGCAAATGGTTTGTACAGCATCCTTGAAGTCAGCACAAAATTCTTCAGTAATAAAAACAGAAAGTGCTGGAAATACTCAACAGGTCAGGCAGCGTCTGTGGAGAGAGAAGCAGAGTTAACGTTTCAGGTCAGTGATCTTACATCAGATCTTTTTTCAGCATGTGTCACACCACTCCCTGTAGACTTCAGCTACTTTGAAAAACTCTGGAAACCACCAAACACTTTTTCAATTGCAGCAAGAGTCAGTTGAAATCAATCAGCAGCTAACTTGAAAGTAGTTGATGATCCCTTTAAATAGTGCTGCTGAGCGGTCTTTCCTGCTGAATGCATGTTCACTTGTGCGTGTTTAAGAAATGGTGTTACCTGGAACGTTGAGCTCCAAAATGTCACCGATAGTGTCACAATCTGCACGTGCTGAAGCCCTCACCAAATGGGGTCCAGTGTGACTAGGACCTGAAGTGTGTGTGTGTGCCAAGGGTGCCATTTTAGAGGCAAAACGCCACTCATAGTACCGAAAAACTGGGTGTTATGGAGCTGAAATTTGCAGCCAAAGTATTCTGTATTTGTTTGAAAATGTCTCAGTGATCACTCAGCTCCATCATTCTCTCATACAGTTGCAGAGCTTCTGCTTCTGTTGCTATAAAATATGGTCAAAAGAAGGGTATGTCTTGCTTGGCATGAAAGAGAAATTTCACACAGGTGAACCATCTGGACTGTATGGGTGGAGATGGCATAAAGAGTTCACATGATGCCCAGCATTCAGAGAACCTCGGAACAGATGTGGAAGAAGTTCGGCAGTCTCAGAAAATCTGACAAGGTACGACTACTCAGAATTTCTCTTCACAAAGTAAATGGGAAATGCCACAGAGTTTCCTCTCAATCTGCACACCTCAATGCAGGCTGCATGTAAAGAATTCAGAGAACTGTACAACTCTTTCATGGCTTTACATGTGAGCCTTAACAGCAGTAGGGCAAATCTCCTAACTGCAATTTAAAACTGGAACTAATGTCACATTACAATCTGTAAAAGTGAGCTCAGAAAGTGAGCTTCCAAAAAAATTAGCTGCATGATGCATGCTCATTTACTCACAGACATGGTGGTGGCTACTTAGGTGTTACTCTGTGCTTGTCAAATTTCCAACATACCAGCACAACCTTGCTGCTTTCAGAACAAGACAGAGGTGATGAAAACTGCATGGGAGGAGGTTGCTGCAACTTAAATCCCTTAAAATCCTTTGAAGGAACCTCTCTCTAAACCGTGGGGCTGAAGAGTACACAAAAACCACAAAAGGGCTACAAAAATCTTAACATTCACAAATCCAACTCTCAGTAATCCTACGTTAAATTCCACAATCAAAAAATCTCCTGTGAAATGTTCAGCGGGTCAACCTTCAAGAATCACTTGCTGAAAGGCCACAATATGCTTGACCTTCATTGTCCAATTTATATGAGCAACCTGAATGCATAGTGTATTCCCCATGAGAAAATCAGGGAATCACACTAGTATTCTTTACCAAGTCATTCACATATATTTTAAGTGTGTGAGAGCACTTTAGGTGAAGTTTGTGTGCTGCACTAATTGGGTTGGGATCCTGTGAAAGGAATTTCCCTCCTGACATCTGAGTCCCTACGAGTGCATTTTGCACCTATGGGACTGATCCCACACACGAGAAAATATAACCTACTCTTTGCGGTCAACTGCTTAGCTCCTTGAAAAAAAACTAGACAATAAGGCGGTCACGAATCTGTCTCCCTGGCTGGAGCAACTGATTTGCTCCTGCTGACTGATGTGAACCATCCTCCTCCTGGCCCTTCATTTTTCATGATGCTCCTCATCAAGAGCATGGTGAGGCTTCTGTTTGTGCCTATATGGTGCAGCACACAAAATAATGTTCTACTTTTGTTAACCTTCTTTAGGATAGTAAGCACATATGAAAATATGCATTATTTTCCTGCCTGGGTTGCCTCACATTTACAAACTAATAAAATAACAGCCCTATATATTTAAGTATCCTATGAATTATCGGTAGACGCACAAATGGATGTATACACCAGTCAATAATCCTATGTCTCCATGGCATAGCAGAAATGATGGTAATATTGTAGGTGCCTTTGGTGTTACTGTTGGTGATCACTGCTGATCTACTTGACAAAGCATGATGTCAGTTCCCTACTGAATAGAATAGTGGGCAGCACCGCAGTTGATTCCTCTGAGGCCTTCTGTTGATTTGGTGCATTGGTGTTTTTGACTGCCACAAACAGTGCAAGGTGGATGGTTTATTTTACTTGCAAGTCATTGACAGACCAGCTCAGGTGCTACAGCTCAGTTACAGGCTCCTTATTGAACTTAGTCTCCTCATTCACTAAGCCATCTTCATGCTCAGGTAGCTAACTGTAACCCTACTTTGCCTGAAAACTACACATGGTTTTGACTTCCATGCAAACAATTAACAAGAAATTACCAAGTAACGTAATAAAAGTAATATTTCTACTGATTAACTGACCACCTTATGTCACATCCTCTGCCATACTCCTCTGCCAAACTTAATTACCAACCAGAAAATGACCCATTTATGCATACTCTCTGTTTCCTGTTAGCTAGCCAATCTTCTATCCATGCCAATATTTTCTGCAATAACCTTTGATATGGCACCTTATCAAATGCCTTCTGGAAATCTAAGTATAATACATCCACCGGTTCCCCTTCATCCAGAGCACATGTAACTCCCTCAAAGAACTCCAATAAATTGGTTAAACATGATTTCCCTTTCACAAAACCATGTTGACTTTGCCTGATTACCTTGAATTTTTCTAAATGCTCTGCTATACCGTCTTTAATAATAGCTTCTAACATTTGCCATAAGACAGATGTTAAGCTAACTGGCCTGTAGTTTTCTGCTTTCTGTCTCCCTCCCTTTTTGAATAAAGGAGTTATATTCACTATTTTCCAATCTAACAGAACCTTCCCCGAATCTAGGGAATTTTGGAAAATTCAAACTAACCTCTCAACAATCTCACTAGCCAATTCTTTTAACACCTTAGGATGAAGTCCATCAGGACCCGGGGACTTGCCAGCCCGTAGCTCCAACAATTTGTTCAGCACCACTTCCCTGGTGATTGTAATTTTCTTGAGTTCCTCCCTCCCTTCCATTTCCTGACATACTGCTAATACTGGGACGTTACTTGTATCCTCAATAGTGAAGACCGATGCAAAATATCTGTTCAATTCATCTGCCATCTCCTTATTATCCTTTGTTAACTCTTTTCTTTTTAAAATATCAATAGAAACTCTTACTATCTGTCTTTACATTTCTAACTGGCTTTCTCTCGTACTCTAATTTTACCTTCCTTATCAATCTTTTAGTCATTCTGTCCAATCTTCTGACCTGCCTCCCATCTTTGCGCAATTATTGGCTTTTTCTTTAAGTTTGATACGATCTTTAATTGTTTCAGTTAACCACAGATGGCGGGTCCCAGCCTTGAAATTTTTCTTTTTCGTTGAAATGTATCTATTCTGTATATTCTGAAATATCCCCTTAAATATCTGCCACTGCATCTCTATTGACCTATCCCTTAACCTGATTTGCCAGTTCACTTTAGCTAGCTCTGCTTTCATGCCCTCATAATTACCCTTATTTAAATTTAAAATACTAGTCTTGGACCCACTCTTCTCTCCCTCAAACTGAATGTAAAATTCAATCATATTATGATCACTGCTACCTAGGGGCGCCTTAACTATGAGGTCATTAATTAATCCTATCTCATTGCACAATACCAGGTCTAGTATAGACTGCTCACTGGTTGGCTCCAGAACATATTGTTCCAAGAAATTACCCCGAAAACTTTCTATGCACTCCTCACCTGGGCTACCTATGCCCATCGGAATTTTCCAGTCTATATGTAAGTTAAAATCCACCACAATTATTTCTGTACCTTTCTGACAAACTGCCATTATTTCTTCCTTTCTACCCCATCCTACAGTGGGGAGAAGGCAGGTAATTACTTCTATCCTTATTGGTGGGGGGGGGGGGAGGTGCAGTCGTGGGAGAGGATCAGGATCACTATTTAATTTTTAAAAATCAGTATTCCTATAAATATTTAAATTGCAATGTAGGGCTCTAAGCCCTTTAAAAATGGCATCAGCACCTGCACAAAGGCAGCTGATGCCATTGCTGGGGATGGACCGCCTGCCCCCTTCATGTCATCGGTCGGGGTGGGAGCTGTCTGCCCCAGCCATTTAAATGAGTTGCCGCATTTAATATCGCGGTAACTCCATGATGTGCAGTCTGCACGGGCGGACCGCTATTGTTTACATCCGCCACCAAAATGTAAAATCCAGCCCGCAATTTGGGGTGGAACCTTGATCCACCGGATGTCCACCCTATTTGTGTTAAGCTGAAAATGCTGTCATGGAGTTGTGGTAGTGTGACACGCTGCTGCCATAGACACTATTCCATCTACAGTTTGGGCATGTGTATCTAAAGGAGTTTCTGATTGCCCTGCAATTTTCTCCCTTGCCTGCCCCGCTTATCCGCAACGTTCTCACGCTTGCTCGCAATAGGCATTGTGGGCCTACTAAAATCTCCAAAGATGTAAAGCGCAACGGAAGGATGTATTCACAATAAAATATCATAGCACTAAAATTGTTTGACTGTGGACATTGTTTTTGCTGAGGTGTGATGCTGCTTTCATTAGGCAGCATGGTTCATGGTTCCCAAATTTAATGGATTTTTGAGTTTTATATGATGGAGTATTTAGGTGTGGAAGTGGAAGACGTCAACATGATCATTAAAGGATTCCCCACATATGGAAGACAAAACCTCCTGTATGAGAGAAGCACAAATGTCTTTTGAAGACAAGAAAAGGTTTTCCTCAGCTACAAGTTGCTGCTTCTCCTCTGGCTGGTTCCACTTGAGTACCATCCTTCCCTGAGGCTTCCATGGTGAAGCCCATTTGTGAGGCAAAGTTATGCAGTACCCATCATACAACTACAATCCCTGTACCGATGATATTACAAAGCACCCCAGATTGTTCCTAAAGCTGTCTTTATATGTTAACGTTGTGCTCAATTATGACTCTGCTGGTTACTTGGGCCTTGCTGTACTGCTAACCTGGTGCCCAAGGATGCAGCATAGATATTGTCAGGCATGGCTGCAAATGATGGCCGAGATCTCACAAGAGCATACCCAAAGTAACTCTTTCAGAGTGGAAGAGTGCTGATTGACTTGGTTACCTTAAAATAATCATTCATTCTGGCAGCTGGCAGGAAGTGAACATGGTTAAATCACAATCAGGGGTCAGCAACGTGAAGGTACATGGACACCAGTGTGTGTGGTAAAAGATTTTGAGATCTATGATTGGTAATTTCAGGGATGATAAACTTCTCATTGGCTTCTTCTTTCCGACCAGACCGTCAGCTGACAGGTGCTGAGAGGGAACAGCAATTTCTCAACTTCGGACAGCTTCAGGGATTTCTGGTGGGTTCCGATTTTTTAAAAACTTCGCCGGAAAACCCCGTTTCTGTCCAAAGTTCAGAAACTGCTGTTCCCGCTCTCAGCAACAGTCAGAGAGGAAGTGAGAGAGAGGGAGGGGCCGGGGGTGGACAGAGAGAGGGAGAGAGAGAGGGGAACGCAGAGGGACAGGGGGACAGAGAGACGGAAAGAGAGAGAGGAGGGGGACAGAGAGAAAAATGGGGGATGGAGAGAGAGAGAGGGGGAGTGGACAGAGAAACGGGGGGGGGGGGGTGGAACGACACAGAGGGGGAGATAACACAGAGAGGGAGGGGGAAAGAGAGAGGCAGAGGGGGAAAGAGAGAAACAGAGAGAGAAGAGGGAGAGAGAGCGATCAAGATCATTCCTGACATGCGAACATCTATCCGGAATACTCCACATCGCTACAAGAAGTGTGTGGCCAGACATTAACTACTTGTGCAAGCACAAAAATGCTAGGTATCTAACTAAATCAGTGTCCAACATAGTGACAAGAAAATAACTCAATAAATTAGTCTTCTTATTTAAAGCTTCTTCAGAAAAATGCACATACGTTGTTATTTTGATTAATAAACTAAATTTTTAATGCCTTTATCTTTCTGAAATTATCTCAGCTACCCCCTAAGTAAGACAAAAATTGTAATGTGGCCCATCACGCAAAAAGGTAAGACACCCCTCTCTCTCTCTGTCCTCCTCTCTCTCTCTGTCCTCCCTCTTTCTCTGTCTCCCCCCTCCCACTCTCTCTCTCCCTCTCTGTCTCTTTCCTCCATTCCCTAGCAGATAGGTTATTTTAAAACACAAGTTTAAAGGCCTGTTTTGTGAACTCATTTTAAAATGGCAAAAGTCACTTAGGGAATGTCTCGATTTCTATGTTCTGGCACACATTACTTTCCCTTGGGACACAAGCTCAGTGACAAGTTGACAGTTGCTGGACTTTTACTTCTACATAGAAGTCACAATTCCACTGCTATCCCTTTGGAATCACATTGTTTCAGAACTTGTACTGAGGGGAAAACAGGTAAGAAAATCCAAGGAATCTCCAGAAGTTAGCACTGTAAGTTCCTCATGAATACAATAGGACGGTGCAATGGGCCTGAGTGATGTCAAAGTATGTCAAAGATCAGTAACTGCAATGCGCATCATTTACTATCTAGTTTGAGGGCAGATAACCTGAGTGGCCAATGTAATATGAAAGTTGTCTGTATCATACAATTACATTACGTTGAAAGTGCACCTTTGCTATCAGGTAAGAGATTTGGCTTGCAGATAAATTAGTTAGTCTGGAGCACAATCTTACAGATAGTGACTGAGCATTTTATAACTGAATGATACATGCAGTAACAACTGCTGAACTTTTTGCAGAAAAGCTTTTTGTTAATAATTATGTCAGAGCTGAATCAGAATCGACAGTGACAGACTGAGATAAGGACATAAATGAATTCAAGAGAATCGCTTTATTGGAGGAACTGAAGGGCGCTCTTTATTTGTAATTGTGTTTATCTAATTTTGTCACTAGCTTCAGTGAGTAAATGACATTTTGTTGCTGGGAGATGCTATTGTTTCTGTATTTTAGAATCAAGGAGCTGGTTTAACAGCCTGTCAAGAGGAATAAACTAGTCTTGGCTATCTACCATTAATCTCCCTGTCCCTTCCTGTCCCACTCTGCTTTTCTGTTTTACATGATTCTTCTGAAGTACTATCTGCTCCATCCTATAAAATTCTCCTGATTTGGAGATCACAGCCATTTTGTTGGCTGCCCTGTCTTCAGACACATATTACAAGCTGTTATGTCTTGTTTTCTGGTTCCCAGATGTTGGAAATAATCACACTTTAAACTTGGAAAGGCTTGAGGTTTTCAGATATTTGTTCAGCCACTATGCTGCCTGTGATAGGACTGCTTTTCTACTACTGAGGTTAGACTGACTGCCCTGTAATTATTCAGTCTATACTTCGCTCCCTTTTTAAACAGAGGTACACATTAGCAGTTCTTCAATCCTCTGGCACCAAACCTGTATCCCGTGAGGACTGGAAAATGATGGTCAGACCCTCTGCTATTTCCTCTCTTGCTTCTTTTAACAGCGTAGGGTACATTTCATCTGGCCCTGGTGATTTATCAACTTTCAAGGATGCTAATCCCATTAATACGCCCTCTCTTCCTATGTTTATCACATCCAATACTTCACACTTTTCCTCCTTAACTACAATATCTGCATCGTACCCGTCTTTTGTGAAGACAGACGCAAAGTATTCATTAAAAACCAGACCAATATTTACCAGCCTTACACATAGGCTACCTTTTTGGTCTTTTACAGGCCCTACTCTCTCTTTAGTTATCCTCTTACTCTTAATGTATTGAGAAAACATCTTTGGGTTCACCTTGATTTTGCTTGCCAATATTCTTTCATGCCCTCTCTTTGCTTTCCTAGTTTCCTTTTTGATTTCACCCCTCCACTTTCTATACACTTCTCGGCTTTCTGTAGTATTGAGTTCTTGGTGTCGGACATAAGCTTTCCTTTTCTGCCTTATCTTATCCTGTAGGCACCTTGACATTGTTTACAGAGGCTCGCCTTGTGACAATGAGGTCCAGCTGGTGCCAACAAAGTGATCTTGGGTGTCTCCATGAAACCTGGGTTTAGTATGAAAGAACGAGTTGGTGATGCAGAGGTTGTGATAGGTACACAACTCCAGCAGTCTCTGTCCATTCTCATTCATCCTTCTAATGCCATAGTGCCCAAGGCAGGAGGGCCACAAGTCATGGTCGGCCCCAACCCTGGCATTAAAGTCCCCCAGCAGGAACAAATGTTCAGTATTAGGAATGCTACTGATGATATTATGGAGTTCCTCGTAGAACTGGTCTTTAACTTCAGGTGGGGACCAGCTGGACCTCATCGTCACAAGGCGAGCCTCTATAAACAGTGTCCAAATCACACGCAGCTTCCACAGTGCGGACTGCGACACCGACCACTCCCTGGTATGCAGCAAAGTTAGACTCAAACCTAAGAAGCAACATCACTCCAAGCAGAAGGGCCGCTCGTGCATCAACACTAACAGAATTTCTTATCCACAGCTGTTACATAAGTTTCTAAATTCACTTGAAAAAGCCCTTCAAAACACTCCTGCAGGGGATGCAGAGACGAAGTGGGCCCACATCAGAGATGCCATCCATGAATCAGCAATGATCACATTTGGCAAACATGAGAAGCAGAATGCAGACTGGTTTCAATCTCACTTTGAAGAGCTGGAACCTGTCATAGCCGCTAAGCGCATTGCACTGTTGAAATACAAGAAAGCCCCCAGTGAGTTAACATCCGTAGCACTTAATGTAGCCAGATGCACTGCACAAAGAACAGCCAGGCGCTGTGCAAATGACTACTGGCAACACCTATGCAGTCGTATTCAGCTGGCCTCCGATACCGGAAACATCAGAGGAGGCATGAAGAGAGTTTTTGGGCCAACCATCAAGAAGATCGCCCCCCTCAAGTCTAAATCAGGGGAAACAATCACTGACCAACGCAAGCAAATGGACCGCTGGGTGGAGCACTACCTAGAACTGCACTCCAGGGAAAATGTTGTCGATTGAAAAGATTGATCGTCGTTTTGGCAAGAAGTTGGAAGATTGCCCCAAAGCTGTGAAGTCTGGAGATGCAGCCATTGTAGAGATGATTCCAACCAAACCCATGTGTGTGGAGAGCTTTTCAGAATACCCACCTCTTGGACGTTTTGCTGCCCGTGACATGAGACAAACTGTGGCTGTAGGTGTGATAAGCCCATTTTCTTCCAAATGGGAATAGATCCCATCCCTCAGTATCTTCTCCAGCAGCTTCCCTACCACTGACGTCAGGCTCACCGGTCTATAATTACCTGGATTATCCCTGCTATCCTTCTTAAACAAGGGGACAACATTAGCAATTCTCCAGTCCTCCGGGACCTCACCCGTGTTTAAGGATGCTGCAAAGATATCTGTTAAGGCCCCAGCTATTTCCTCTCTCGCTTCCCTCAGTAACCTGGGATAGATCCCATCCGGACCTGGGGACCTGTCCACCTTAATGCCTTTTAGAATACCCAACACTTCCTCCCTCCTTATGCCGACTTGACCTAGAGTAATCAAACATCTGTCCCTAACCTCAACATCCGTCATGTCCCTCTCCTCGGTGAATACCGATGCAAAGTACTCGTTTAGAATCTCACCCATTTTCACTGACTCCGCGTGTAACTTTCTTCCTTTGTCCTTGAGTGGGCCAATCCTTTCTCTAGTTACCCTCTTGCTCCTTATATATGAATAAAAGGCTTTGGGATTTTCCTTAACCCTGTTTGCTAAAGATATTTCATGACCCCTTTTAGCCCTCTTAATTCCTCGTTTCAGATTGCGCCTACAATCCCGATATTCTTTCAAAGCTTCGTCTTTCTTCAGCCGCCGAGACCTTATGTATGCTTCCTTTTTCCTCTTAGCTAGTCTCACAATTTCACCTGTCATCCATGGTTCCCTAATCTTGCCATTTCTACCCCTCATTTTCACAGGAACATGTCTCTCCTGCACGCTAATCAACCTCTCTTTAAAAGCCTCCCACATATCAAATGTGGATTTACCTTCAAACAGCTGCTCCCAATCTACATTCCCCAGCTCCTGCCGAATTTTGGTATAGTTGGCCTTCCCCCAATTTCGCACTCTTCCTTTAGGACCACTCTCGTCTTTGTCCATGAGTATTCTAAAACTTACGGAATTGTGATCACTATTCCCAAAGTAGTCCCCTACTGAAACTTCATCCACCTGGCAGGTAGTCTACGAGTCTACTAGTCCTCAGATTACTAGAAAAGATCGATGTCCATTAAAGCTATTAAGTATCATCACTTCATTCCATGACAATATGAAAGGCACAATTCAGCATAGCAGTGCCTCATCAGACCCCTTTCCTATCCTGAGTGGCGTGAAACAGGACTGTGTTCTCGCACCTACACTGTTTGGGATCTTCTTCTCACTGCTGCTCTCACATGCGTTCAAGTCTTCAGAAGAAGGAATTTTCCTCCATACAAGATCAGATGGCAGGTTGTTCAACCTTGTCCGTCTTAGAGTGAAGACCAAAGAACAGAAAGTCCTCATCAGGGAACTCCTCTTTGCTTACGATGCTGCATTAACATCCCACACAGAAGAGTGTCTGCAGAGACTCATCAACAGGAATGCGGCTGCCCGTAACGAATTTGGCCTAACCATCATCAGCCTCAAGAAAACGAACATCATGGGACAGGACGTCAGAAATGCTTCATCCATCAATATAGACGACCACGCTCTGGAAGTGGTTCAAGAGTTCACCTACCTAGGCTCAACTATCACCAGCAACCTGTCTCTCGATGCAGAAATCAACAAGCGCATGGGAAAGGCGTCCTATGTCTGCTATGTCCAGACTGGCCAAGAGGGTGTGGGAAAATGGCGCACTGACACAGAACACAAAGGTCCGAGTGTATCAAGCCTGTGTCCTCAGTACCTTGCTCTACGGCAGCGAGGCCTGGACAACGTATGTCAGCCAAGAGCAACGTCTCAACTCATTCCAACTTCGCTGCCTCCGGAGAATCCTTGGCATCAGGTGGCAGGACCGTATCTCCAACGCAGAAGTCCTCGAGGCGGCCAACATCCGCAGCATATACAACCTACTGAGCCAGCGGGGCTAGTGATGGCATGGCCATGTGAGCCACATGGAAGATGGCAGGATCCCCAAGGACACATTGTACAGTGAGCTCGTTACTGGTATCAGACCCACCGGCCGTCCATGTCTCCATTTTAAATATGTCTGCAAACGCGACATGAAGTCCTGTGACATTGACCACAAGTCGTGGCAGTCAGTTGCCAGTGATCGCCAGAGCTGGTGCTCAGCCATAAAGGCGGGGCTAAAGAGTGGCGAGTCGAAGAGACTTAGCAGTTGGCAGGAAAATAGACAGAAGTGCAAGGAGAGAGCCAACTGTGTAACAGCCCCGACAACCAATTTTATCTGCAGCGCTTGTGGAAGAGTCTGTCACTCTAGAATTTATAGCCACTCCAGGCGCTGCTCCACAAACCACTGACCACCTCTAGGCGCTTACCCATTGTCTCTCTAGACAAGGAGGCCAAAGACAAGGCTCCTTGACATCCATGGGGCTCTAGATTTGGCCGTCTCACCCTTTTTCTTTGTGGGAACATATTTCCTCTGAACCCCTTGAATCTCCCCGTCGAATGCCTCCCACTATTCTGACACTGATTTACCTTTAAGTAGCTGTTTCCAGTCCATTTTCGCCAAATCACTCCTCAGTTCAGTAAAATTGGCCTTGCCCCAATTGAGAACTCTAACTCCTTTTCCATCTCTGTCCTTTTCCATAATTATGTTAAAACTGACTGAATTATGATCACTACCACCAAAATGCTCTCCCAGTGCCACTCCCTCCACCTGCTCATCTTCATTTCCTAAAACTAAGTGTAAAACTGCGCCCGCTCTTTTTGGACTTGCTACATACTGGGAATAAAGGTTCTCCTGAATGCACCTCAAGAGTTCTGCTCCCTCAATTCCTTTCACACTAAAATATCCCAGTATTGGGGTAGTTAAAATCCCCTACTCTTACTGCCCTGTTGTTCTAGCACTTCTCCGAGATTTGCCTACATATCTGCTCTTCTATCTCCCTCTGACTGTTTGGGGTCTATAGTACGCTCCCAGCAGTGTGATTGCCCCTTTTTTGTTCCTTAGCTCAATCCATATGGCCTCATTTGATGAACTTTCCAACATATCCCTCCTCACAGCTGTAATAGTTTCCTTGACCAAAATTGCCACTCCCCTTCCTTTCTTATCCTCCTCCCTAATGCGTCTGAAAGCCCTGTAACCCTTCTCAACTCTCTTTCATCTCTTGGGGCTTCCATCCCAGAGATGGCTGAGATTCTTTCAGGACTCGGCTTGACTCTTTCAGGTGTGTACACCATTCCGAAGAACTAGCATTCTGTCACTTTCACTGCATTTGTCTGCATTTAGCTTAATCCCTACTTTCCTGGTTCTCTCCATGGCTTCATGTTGATGGCTGTCATGATCTTTTCCATCAACACCATACATCTGCTATGCCAAATGCTCCTTTGCATCCCCTGTATGTCTCATCTATTTCCTGTTGGAACACATCCAGGCTCACTTCGAGGCCAAAAGGTAGATGCAGGAATTTGTACCGTCCAAAGGGTGTGTTGAATGCTGTCAACAATGGAGAGTCTGTGTTTAGCTTCACAGTCCAGTAGCCATTTCTGGCATCAAGCTTGCTGAAAACTTTTGCCCCTGCCAGTGCCAGTCTGATTTCTTCCAGTGTGGTTAAGATCTTTGGGATCTCGGCAAATTCTTAGCCATCCATTTGGCTTCTCTCTCATCACGATAGAATTTACCCAATCTGTAGGCTCTGTGACTCTGGCAATCACCTTCTTTTCTTCCATTTCTAGGAGCTCTCTTTCAAGCTTTCCTTTTAGTTCTACTGGTCCATTATGTGGGGGATGAATCACTGGTTTCATCGCTTAGTCAATCGTGATGTGATACTCAAAATCTTCAAAGCATCCAACCATCTCATCAAAACACTCTGGGTACATGTGTACCAGCTCTTCTTTGCTTCTGATTGGAGGGTGCTTTTCAATGGGTGTACAGTCTTCAACCCTCAGTGTCGCCTTCGTCACCTCATGGTTTACTGAGATAATCTCCAGCTCTTCACAACTGCTCAACCCCAGGATAGCTGGACCATCTGTTTCAGTGACGTAGAACATACAGTTAACATCTTTTCCTTTGTGTGTCCCTGTGATTTGGGTTGTTACTAGCTGTCGAATCTCAGTTTCCCCCGTATGCTGTTAGCATGACATTGTTTGATTTCAGAGCACCTTTCCTTGGATAACCATTTTCCTCCAAATTTTCAGGAAAGATCTTCTGGTATAGTCTGAGCAGGATACTCTGCGCTCCAGTATCAATCTTCACCTTCAGATTTATCATTGTGGACTTGTTTCTCACCCTTTTCCTGTTCTGAATGGTTGTGTGAATTTCTTTTCTCTGGGAACTGTCACATCCTGACATTTTGTGCAATTGTATGCTTCCTAGGTCTATCATGTTCTCAAACCCATCGTCATCTTCCAGGGTATGGATGTTTTGGTTTCTTTCACTACTCATTCGCCCTGTTACTCTGGCTCTGGTGACTCGTCTACCACCTTCTTGCCTTGTACTGCACATCTTTTCCCATTTGGTCTTTCTGCAAGCTCTGCAGATTGATCCATATGCCGGACATTTCCTTCCGTCTGTCAGTTCGTGTAGTCGTCCACATCTCCTGCACGTCTTTCTCTCTGTCTGGTGTACATTCTTTCATTGTAGTTTCACAGCATCAACCCTGCTGCCTTTCTCTTGGCTTAACTGAAGGCTAGCTGTTTGGGTAATCAGTGTCTTCATCTTCTGCTCGTGGCTTCATGTGCTCTGGCAGTGTCTACAACCTGCGATATTGTGAGCTTGTCCTTTCCGATTAGAGCTTTCTGTATTTCAGGATATGCAGAACCTCCAAATGAGCTGATCTATCAGCCTTTCATCTGTGTCCTTAAATTTACATTTTCTGACTGCATTTTTTAATCTTGTTACGAAAGTGTCAACAGGCTCACCTAGTTCCTGTCTAAGGCCTTGAAATTCATATCGGTATATCCGATGATTTGACTTTGGTTGGAGATGGGTGCTGAATATTTCAAAAATTTTGTCTGGGTTTCTGCTGTCCTCTTCACTTAGGTCCCAGCTGTTAAATACATTTAATCCTTTATCTCTAGCCCACAGAAGGATATAGCTGACCCTCTCCTCTTCACTAGTGCCTTTTAGGAAACTACTGAATGTCAATCTGCACTTTTGTTTAAACTTCTCAAATGCCTCTACGACATCATCAGCTTCCCAATTCATTATGGGCTGTAGCTGTGCACTTATTCCTGTCCCAGCTGACATTTCGTTTTTCATTTTCGCACGAGTTACACAGTTTTTCTTTCTCTCTCTCTAGCACTAATTTGGGTCAATTTTCCCAATCTAATCCTTATAAAATGCTCTAGGTTTACTTACAGACACTCGCTGTCACCATGTTACATCTTCTTGTTGTTTTCTGGTTCACAGATGTTGGAAATAATCAGACTTAAAACTTGGAAAGGCTTGAGCTTTTCATTTATTTGTTCAGCCACCATGCTGCCTGCTATTGGACTGCTTTTCTGTTACATATCACATGACTTTCCAGTGCAGCCGTGAATGTGGCCCCACTGGAACACTTACACAAAACAACCTAGCTAATTAGTTCCTAGCACTGTACAGCACTGTACAGAGAATATAACAATATATAACACAATATAACACAAGCAGGTCAAGAAGTTGCACAAACAATGAGCATCACGGGTTAAATTGTCTCGTGACAACAGCAGAGTGAGATATGGTCCATCTTACTATTGCTGATTTTTCTACTAGCCTCAGCTCAATAAACAAAATAACAATCCTCTCCTTGAGTTTCATGGTTTATTGGATGAATTTGCACTGCTGACATAGTGTGAATCCACAGAGGTCATCGATAAGGTCCATCTATCACCCCATGACATGATGACATGTTCTATTCTGTCAACAAAAGTAATTTGCATTGGCATTACATACTATTGTGCTTGCTAGGTAGCTAATACAGTTGTGCTGCTTTCCACTGATGTTTGTATGCTTAGCCACTTTATTCAAAGGGAGAAATATGTTTTAAATCAGACTGTGTTTTGATGGCATTAGATTGGCTATACACTTTATATACAGATTAATTGCCCCATGTCCGTGGCTGAGTCAATAATTTTGTGAAATATCCGTGGTGCAACAAGTTGGTGCCTATCCCTGGTCACAACAGATTTTTTGTTAGACTAAGGTATTTAGTCAGAAAGAACAAATGGAGTTGAAGTGTTGAGGTGCAGATCTAACTGAATGGCAGGACTGGCTCAAGGGCTGAATGGCCATCCCCACAACCAATCAGAGTGGTTTCCCCCGCTCCTGCACCCCTCCTGACCTGAAGATTTCACTGCTCCCCCCTCCCCACCAATGTCACGTCTCTGAACTCCAAACGGAGTTCCGAAGGCGGGGGACTTGCATTTGGCGGCCATAATATTGGCGTGGGGCTGCCGCCGGGACATGATAAGTTGATGTAAATTTATTTCCATTCATTTTAATATGTAAATGTAGGCCCCGCTGCCAAGCGGCAGGTGGATGCACCAAGGCCTTGCTGCCGCCGGTAAAATACGGCGGGGCCTTGTCGGCGTCCAGGGTCATGATGGGCTGCTCCCGCAAATATTTTACGGGCTCCCCCACCACGATCCCCGTCATCGAGGGGCTGGTAAAATTCAGCCCTAGTACTCCAAATGAGACAAAAGCAAGAAGTTCTGATGAAAGGTCATCAACCTGAAACACTGGCTGAATTTTCCTGGCCTCATGGAAATGGGGAAGGAGGGGGAGGTGGAGCCAGGAAAATAGGGGGGAGCCACATTGGGAGGCTCCACGACACATTCCTGCCTTGGGGCAGGCGGGCAAGAAAGTCAGCAGTAATAAAAGCAAGAAATGCTGGAAATACTCAATAGGTCTGGCAGCATTTGTGGACAGAGAAGCAGTGTTAACGCTTCAGGTCAGTGATCCTTCATCAGAACTGGCAAAGGTTAGAAATGCAATAGGTTTTAAGCAAATAAAGTGTGGGTGGAGCAAGAGATAACAAAAGTAAAGGTGTTGATCGGACAAGGTCACAGAGAATAACTGACCAGAAGGTCATGGAGCAAAGGCAAACAGTATGTTAATGGTGTGTTGAAAGACAAAGCGTTAGTGCAGAGAGGGTGTTAATGGACAGAAAAATGAACAGCCCTGGCCCAAAGCTCAAACATGAAAAAAACAGTGGGCAGACATATGATAAGAAAAATGAATGATGAAACAAACTAAAGTAAAATAAAAATAAAAAATATAAAAAATTGAGAAACTAAAAAGGGGGGCCCCATCATGCCCTAAAATTATTGAACTCAATGTTCAGTCCAGCAGACTGTAGCGTTCCCAATCGGTAAATGAGATGCTGTTCCTCGAGCTTGCGTTGATGTTCACTGGAACATTCCATCAAGCCCAGGATAGATATGTGGGCATGAGGGCGGGGTGGGGCGGGAGGGGTGGGGGGTGCTGCGTGTTGAAATGGCTAGCAACCGAAAGCTCGGGGTCATACTTTCAGACTGAGCGGAGGTGTTCCGCAAAGTGGTCACCCAATCTGTGTTTGGTTTCCCCAGTGTAGAGGAGACCACATTGTGAGCAGCAAATACAGAATACAAAATTGAAAGAAGTACAAGTAAATCGCTGCTTCACCTGAAAGGAGTGTTTGGGACCTTGGATAGTGAGGAGAGATGAGGTAAAAGTACAGGTATTACACTTCCTGCGATTGCATGGGAAGGAGCTATGGGAACAGGACAAGGTATTGGGGGTAATGGAGGAGCGGACCAGGGTGTCACGGAGGGAACGATCCCTTCGGAATGCTGACAGTGGAGGGGAGGGGAAGATGCATTTGGTATTGGCATCACGCTGGATGTGGTGGAAATGGTGGAGGGTGATCCTTTGGATGTGGAGGCTGGTGGGGTGGAAAGTGAGGACAAGGGGAACCCTGCCGCAGTTCTGGGAGGGAGGGGAAGGGGTGAGGGTAGAGGTACGGGAAATGGGCTGGACACGGTTGAGGGCCCTGTCAACCACAGCGCGGGGGAATCCTCAGTTGAGGACAAAGGAAGAAAGTCAGCAGCCTGCTCCAACGAGGCGGGCAGCCAATTATGCCACCTAAGAACCCAATTGTGGGGCCATGTTCTGATAGAGATGGGATCTTCCTGCCGTTGGAGTCACTCCCCCCACCGTAGGTTGGGCCCACCAGCTCTCCAGAGACAGCTACCAGGTGGCAGTGGGGTTGGGCGGCGACATCGACGCTTCCTTTCAATCCACCCACTGAGCCGCGGGGATTAGCGTGCCACAGCCGCAGGCCATCCAGTGGAGGGAATCCCCCTCCATAATGATTGCCTGGCAGCTGTGACCACACTTACTTTTAACAATTTAAGAAATCTTCAGACAGCGCCTCCATCTTGAGGTACTCTCATGGACCCCACCTACATCGACATCGCCGACCTCTCTCGGTGGAGTGAAGCTGCCGGCTGACCACAGTCTCGGAGCTTCCATTGGCCCTTTTGCCTGTGCAGCCCACCTGCTGTCCCCTAATTGGCTGCTCCAGAAAGATCGCACAGGTGGATGAGACTCAAACACCATTGGGGTCTGGACCTGCATATGGTCTTGACGCCCGCTGGAAAAGTCAGCCCATTATCTCATTTTCTTTCTCTGCGGATGCTGCCAGACCAACTAAGCATTTCCAGCATGTTCTGTTTTTATTACTCCAAATGAAAGATGTCCTTCAACCAATGCATAAATATGAGAGTCCTGTCCCTTGCATTGTCATCATTCTCTCCAATCTAGTGTGACTGCAAATTCTCAAAAAAAATTTTTTTTAATTCATTCATGGGATTTGGCCGTCGCTGGCCAAACCAGCATTTATTGCCCATCCCTAATTGCCCTTGAGAAGGTGGTGGTGAGCTGCCTTCTTGAACCGCTGCAGTCCATTTGGGGAAGGTATATCCACAGTGCTGTTTCGGAACGGAGTTCCAAGATTTTGATCCAGCGACAGTGATGGAACGGCGATATAGTTCCAAGTCAGGATGGTGTGTGACTTGGAGGGGAACTTGCAAGTGGTGGTGTCGAGCTTCTTGAGTGCTGTTGGAGCTGCACCCATCCAGGCAAGTGAAGAGTATTTCATCACACTCTTGACTTGTGCCTTGTAGATGGTGGACAGGCTTTGTGGAGTCAGGAGGTGAGTTACTCGCCTCAGGATTCCTAGGCTCTGACCTGCTCGTAGCCACGGTATTTATATGGCTACTCCAGTTCAGTTTCTGGTCAATGGTAGCCCTTAGGATGTTGATAGTGGGGCATTCAGTGATGGTAATGCTGTTGGATGTCAAGGGGAGATGGTTAGATTCTCTCTTGTTGGAGATGGTCATTGCCTGGCACTTGTGTGGAGCGAATGTTACTTGCCACTTATCAGCCCAAACCTGGATATTGTCCAGGTCTTGCTGCATTTCTACACGGACTGCTTCAGTATCTGAGGAGTCACGAATGGTGCTGGACATTGTGCAATCATCAGTGAACATCCCCACTTTTGATCTTATGATTGAAGGAAGGTCATTGATGAAGCAGCTGAAGATGGTTGGTCCTAGGACACTACCCTGAGGAATTCATGCAGTGATGTAGGGCTCCTTGATGCCATACTTGGTCAAATGCTGCCTTGATGTCAAGGGCAGTTACTCTCACCTCACCTCTTGAGTTCAGCTTTTTTGTCCATGTTTGAACCATGGCTGTCATGAGGTCAAGAGCTGAGTGGTCCTGGCGGAACCCAAACTGAGCGTCACTGAGCAGGTTATTGCTAAGCAAGTCCTGCTTGATGGCACTGTTGATGACACCTTCCAGCACTTTACTGATGATTGAGAGTAGGCTGATGGAGCGGTAATTGGCCGGGTTGGACTTGTCCTGCTTTTTGTGTACAGGACATACTTGGGCAATTTTCCACATTGCAGGGTAGATGCCAGTGTTGTAGCTATACTGGAACAGCTTGGCTAGGAGCGCGGCAAGTTCTGGAGCACAGGTCTTCAGCACTATTGCCGGAATATTGTCAGGGCCCATAGCCTTTGCAGTATCCAGTGCCGTCAGTCGTTTCTTGATATCACGTGGAGTGAATCGAATTGGCTGAAGTCTGGCATCTGTGATGCTGGGGACTTCAGGAGGAGGCCGAGATGGATCATCAACTCGGCACTTCTGGCTGAAGATTGTTGCAAATGCTTCAGCCTTATCTTTCGCACTGATGTGCTGGGCTCCCCCATCATTGAGAATGGGGATATTTGTGGAGCCACCCCCTCCAATTAGTAGTTTAATTGTCCACCACCATTCACGGCTGGATGTGGCAATACTGCAGAGCTTAGACCTGATCCGTTGGATATGGGATCGCTTAGCTCTGTCTATCGCATGCTGATTACGCAATTTGGCACGCAGATAGTCCTGTGTTATAGCTTCACCAGGTTGACACCTCATTTTGAGGTATGCCTGATGCTGCTCCTGGCATGCCCTCCTGCACTCTTCATTGAACCAGGGTTGGTCTCCTGGCTTGATGGTAATGGTAGAGTTGGGGATATGCCAGGCCATGAGGTTACAGATTGTGGTTGAGTACAATTCTGCTGTTGCTGATGGCCCACAACGCCTCATAGGTACCCAGTTTTGCATTGCTAGATCTGTTGGAAATCTATCCCATTTAGCACGGTGGTAGTGCCAAACAACACAATGGAGGGTATCCTCAATGTGAAGGCTGGACTTCGTCGCCACAGGGACTGTGCGGTGGTCACTTCTCTCAATACTGCCATGGACAGATGCATCTGCGGCAGGCAGATTTGTGAGGATGAGGTCAAGTATGTTTTCCCCTCTTGTTGGTTCCCTCACCACCTGCCGCATACCCAGTCTAGCAGATATGTCCTTTAGGACTCGGCCAGCTCGGTCAGTAGTGGTGCTACTGAGCTACTCTTGGTGATGGACATTGAAGTCCTCGCCACCCTCAGTGCTTCCTCCAAGTGCTGTTCAACATAGAGGAGTACTGACTCATCAGCTGAGGGAGGGCGATAGGTGGTAATCAGCAGGAGGTTTCCTTGTCCATGTTTGATCTGATGCCATGAGACTTCATGGGGTCCAGAGTCGATGTTGAGGACTCCCAGGGCAACTCCCTCCCTACTGTATACCACTGTGCCACCACCTCTGCTGGGTCTGTCTTGCCGGTGGGACAGGACATACCCGGGGATGAGGATGGCAGTGTCTGGGACATTGTCTGTCAGGTTTGATTCCGTGAGTATGACTATGTCAGGCTGTTGCTTGACTAGTCTGTGGGACAGCTCTCCCAACCTTGGCACAAGCCCCCAGATGTTAGTAAGGAGGACTTTGCAGGGTCGACAGGGCTGGGTTTGCCGTTGTCGTTTCCGGTGCCTAGGTCGATCCCAGGTGGTCCATCCGGTTTCATTCCTTTTTATTGACTTCATAGCGGTTAGATACAACTGAGTGGCTTGCTAGGCCATTTCAGAGGGCATGTGAGAGTTAACCGCATTGCCGTGGGTCTGGAGTCACATGTAGGCCAGACCAGGTAAGGACAGCAGATTTCCTTCCCTAAAGGACATGAGTGAACCAGATGGGTTTTTACAACAATTGACAATGGTCTCATGGCCATCATTAGACTAGCTTTTTAATTCCAGATTTATTAATTGAATTCAAATTCCACCTTCTGCTGTGGTGGGATTTGAACCCATGTCCCCAGAGCAATACCCTGGGTCTCTGAGTTACTAGTCCAGTGACAATACCACAACGCCACCGCCTCCCCAAAATATATTTGCCACTAATAGCTGAGGCTATCAAGTACCACTGAAATATTATTCAAGCTCTTAAATTAAAAAACTGTAGCCATTAATTTTGTTACATCTGGACAAAAGGTCCACTTGTGTGAGTGAGTTCTGCTCTGATTCAGGAAGTCTACTATGATATTGTAGAGAGATATTTGGTGGTGACATCCATCAGTTCACATTCTGAACAACATTCCCAGTTCCAGTAGCAAAATTCACGACCATACTGTCTCATACTATACTCTTTCTATGCTATTTTTAATATTTACACAAGACCATTTTTGCATATTTGACTTATCAGTTGATTCTTATCTTAATTTGGTTTAGTCTTTTTGATTGAAAAAAATTGACGATTGGACCAACTGAGGGATATGGCACTAAAAGAGTCGGCTACATAACAAGTGTCAGAAGAACATACAGACGACTATGACATGACTGGCTCATTCATTGACATATGTAGCAAAATATAATTTTCAGAATGAGATAGACCCTACCATCGGCTAGTAATCAAACATTTTGCAATCCTGATATGAAATTTCCATTGTGCTTAAGAACTTCTATGGGCATAAAAACAGTGGACTGAATTTTTCGGTGGCGGCTGACAGCCTGCTGCCAGGATCGAAAGTGGGAGCTGACCCTGCATCAGCTGGCAGCGAGACACTGGGGCAGCATTTTGAGGATGGCGGCTTGCCCCCCCAAGAGCTGCCAACCGGCAGCTCAGCAGCCTCAACAGCACCATCACCAGCAGTAGCCAGTGTTCATTCTGCATCACAAGGGGGAGGACGCCTCAATGCTGAGGCCCCCTCAAAGACATGTGAATTGTTTTGGGAAAGCTGGAGCCAGGCAGGCAGCCCCTGGCAATTGCGGGGTTGGGGGTGCTGTTATGGCTGTGGGGGCAGTCATTGCCACCGGGGTGCCTCTCTGTGGGCCAAGGGGCGTTCCCCCAGGAACCCACTGGGAGGTCACCATGGTTTATCTAACAATCTCCTCACTCAACGTTGGGCCCTCCCGATGTGGGCAAAATGCCCATGAGGGCACGAAGTGGGCCTTAATTGGGCCATTAAGTGACTAAATTGGCCGCCCAGTGGGTTGCTGCACTGCTAAGGTTCCCGCTGCTGGTAATATGTCATAGCAGCAGAAGACACTGGGTTCCCCTCCCAACACCTTCCCTTGCCATATTGCCAACCCTCCTGTCTCTCAGCCCATCTCCAATGGGCCAAGAAAATTCAGCCTGGTACTGCTGAAAAGCATGATGGACTCAGTTTGACGCCAACAAAAGTAACATGTTATCACTGAGAGTAGCTTTGACTGTTTTAAACTGTTGCCAGAATATCTTACTTTCTCTACTTCCTTGAAAGGATGATAAAACCTCAATTTAAATGCTTGCTTACATAGCTTAAATGGCATGGCATAAATGCAGTCAAGTTTTCAAAATAGTAATGTTTTTAAAGAGTATGTATGCTCTATATATTTGACAGCAGGTCTGAAGATGAGCTAATTGGGCAGTTATGAACTCTTTAAATAAAAACAGAAACTGTTGGAAATACCCAGCAGGTCAGGCAGCATCTGTGGAGAGAGAAGCAGAGTTAACGTTTCTGATGAAAGGTCACAGACCTGAAACGTTAACTCTGCTTCTCTCTCCACAGATGCTGCCTGACCTGCTGAGTATTTCCAGCACTTTCTGTTTTTATTTTAGGTTTCCAGCATCTGCAGTATTTTGCTTTTAATGATGAACTCTTATTGGTTTTAGGCTTTTGTGCATAAGATTTTTTCTGAGTCCAACACAAGACCTCCATCATTCTATACATTTTTCTATACATTTTAACAAGCTTTTCATGTAGTATAAAATAAATACAGAAAATGCTGGAAAAACTCAGCATATCAGGCAGCATCTGTGAACTCTTTCTCCATTGATGCTGCCTGCCCTACTGAGTATTTCCAGCACTTTTTGTTTTATTTCAAGTTTCCAGCATCTGCAATATTTTGCTTTTCATAAAATACATTGTAATTGTTGCTGGTATTATTATGGTGATGTACTAATTAAATAAATCATTTTTCCACAACATTATATTACAGAATTGCATCAATTATTGGAGGTTAAATTGTGGAAAACACAATTGCCAAAAAAGGCTAAAAAAGTTATTGAACTATTATGATGATAAGCACTACATTTTCTTGTTAGATAATCCAAAATATCCAGCAATTAGCACTATTAGGACAACTTTGTAGGGATTAAATTGTATTGTTTTTAATTTAATATGTCAAGATTCATGAATGAATATATTGCTGCTTCTTATGACAATGTGGGGAAACTAATTAATGCTCATGTGAGCTTTAACATATTGCATTATTTATAGTTAAAGGGAAAGTGGTAATCTAGCTGCAGAGTTAGTTACTAAAACTGTTGCTATGTAACAAAAACATAATTGCTTTTACAAAATAAGCATTGCAAAATTCTATCTGGTCATGCAAGCTAAAGTAGGGCCTATATACAATTTAAAAATTGGCATTGTTAATGAAAATGTAAAGTGCTAACTCTATTTTATTCAGTATGGCAGGTTAGGAATCCCTATGAAGCGGCATGGAAGCAATGATTGTATTAATAATTTAATTTAGTTCAGAACTGTGCAATGGGGGCAGAATAAGCTTTTATTCTGTAACTGGCTGCTGACCCTAATATAGATCAGCCAATTAGATATCTCCATTTAATTGTTGGGTGACCTATCTAAAACACACAAGGCATTTTAACTACAAACAAAGCTTGATGGCCTAAAAGAATCATAGCTATCCCCTTGGTAAAGCCTGTTGCCTTGACTGAGGCACACAAGGGAGTTGGGCAAAGGAAAGCAAAGCAAGATCGTTTTAGGCCACATTGAGTAAAAGAACATCTTAATATAATGAGCCTTTTTCATTCTCCCTTGGCAGCACATCAGTCCTCTCAGATAACCTCACATAAAGCAAATACCCAACATCTGAAGTTACATTTGCTGCTTGTTATCACAACTTATGCCACTTAATTCATTATTCAGCACATTTGCTTTCTTGTTTATTAGATACATCATATCCATTTATCCCTGAAGGCCATGTATGCAGAGGATTCCTTGTAATCCTGTCACCTCGAAGATTTCTAAGGCTTAAATCTTTCCAAGATAATAAAACAAAGTAAACCACCCAGATTTGTTCATGCTGCCAATGAAACAAAACCAGCATCTGAAAGTACTGACAGAACAGTTTGAAATCTTCCTCTTTTGTAGTAATGTATTTAATCACTGATAAAAGGTCACTGACATTATTGCCATCTGAGATTTTATTTCTTAATCCTATTATGAAGAATCATACATATTTAAAAACACACAAAAAGCCACTTCTTTGTTTAATATGCAGCCCCAGTACCGAAACATACATTTCAAACATCAAAGCAGATTACCCTTAACAAATTGTATGTATTTTGTTAGATTTATAATAATATTCTAACCTGTCCTCCTACATATGAAGACAAGAACTCCTGAATGTTCTGTTTTTCTGCACATATTGTTCTCAAATAGAGGAGCCTACATTAACACTTTACTTGACATTGTTTTACTGCAAATGATGAAAACATCATTTACATTTAAAAAATGCTCAAAAGAATCTTTGAAAGGTTACCTTCTGTTATTAGCCATTTATTTATATATTTAATATGTTTACTATAGCTTAATAAGTTCCATGACCAAACATACAAAAGGCTGTTAGGGACCGTTTTATTACAACAATCAAACTGCTCAAGTAATCCAACATAATATTATTACAATTTAAAAGCTACTACTGAGGAAACAACATTTGTTTTTTCTTTGTTATTAATTGTTCAATAACAAATATATCTATAAATGCAAAAGAATATGAATTTTCCTATCAATATACAATTGAAAGTGAGAATAAAGGACATATCAAAATGCCTAAATGTAAATGTTTCATCTTGTAACCTTTATTACATAACTTTCTCGAAATGAAGGAATGTGAAATATTCAGTCGTTGAATTGGAGTTATAATTCTCCTGAAAAATATCAATAATATTGGAATTCTTTAGCCATGATAGTCATGTGTTAAGCTATTCGGTTCTGAATAAAAAGGAAGTGCATAAAACTAACATAAAAAATACAGAATCACAGAATAATACAGTGCCGAAGAGGCCCTTCGGCCCATTGAGTCTGCACTGATACATTAAAACACCTGACCTGTCTACCTAATCCCATTTGCCAGCACTTAGCCCATAGCCTTGAATGTTATGACGTGTCAAGTGCTCATCCAGGTACTTTTTAAAGGACGTGAGGCAACCTGCCTCTACCACCCTCCCAGGCAGGGCATTCCAGACCGTCACTATCCTCTGGGTAAAAAAGTTCTTTCTCAAATCTCCCTTAAACCTCCCGCCCCTCAACTTAAACTTGTGACCCCTCGTAACTGACCCTTCAACTAAGGGGAACAGCTGCTCCCTATCCACCCTGTCCATGCCCCTCATACCTTGACTCGTATCCATTATTACATAAAGGGGAAAGAAAGTGAAAATATGGGCATATTCCTAAAAACTGAAATATCAGCTGCAAGTTATGCTGCACTGAAATTGGCAAGGTTATGTAGATTCAGTATAGTCATTAGCTTACTTCACATTTTATAAAAAAATTTATGTTTCAAATGTTTTAGCTATATCTAGCTAATCTAGATAACTGTGTTATATTTTTCTTTCTGGCTGAAAATGACAAGAATACTGAATCAGTGCCTGAGTTAAAGTAATTGACTTGGTAATATTTGTTAATTAAAGAGTTTTCATCTGGTTCTGTATTTTGTAAACATGCACAAGTAGGTGTAACACAACCCAACATCAAATGCTGTATCTGTCATATCATACCAGTGATCAGAATCTGGTTCATGAACTCTTTATCTATTGATAACATTTTCAGTTTGTGGAATATGTTCCATCACATTTTCTCTTCTATAAAGTTCCGTTTTTCAAGAACAGAAAGGCCTGGATTTTCTTCTCCCGCCACTGGGAAGATCGAGCCCGGCACTCCTAGCATTGGGCTCCCTGGCGGGCTGCTGCCGGAACGATCTTCCGGCCCATCCTGCCATGGAGCACGATGTCGGGAGCTCAGTAAAATCCTGGCCAATGTTTCAGAACAAAACAGGCATAACTGCAACTGATAGATTAACAGCAACTTTCTATTATATAGTGCTTTTATCATAGTAAAATATCCCAAAGCACTGTACAGGAGTGTTATCAAATAAAATTTCACAAAAATAGTGCATACTATCTATATGTAATACATTCAGAGGAAAAATAAGAATCATATTCTTGAATAATTTTTGATAGCGCTGGAGTACTTGCTACAGTCATCAAAGAGTTAAAATGATATCCAGTTAAATTCACAATACAAACTGATTGTACTTTGTGATTTGTGTTTTCTGTTTTTGTTTGAAAGGTTATTTGGTGACAAAAACTCATTATAACATACCAGGGATATGTACTAACAATGTACAACTCAGTGGTGAAAAGAAATATTTAAGTTGTCAGTATAAGCTGCCTCCGTTTTCATTTTGCATTTAATTCAATGCCAGATTCACAGCATAAATTTTTCACCACCTGCAACGCTATGAATAAAAGATTAAAAAAGAACTGAGAAAAAAATGTGACACATGCAGTGCATGCTGCAAGTTGAACACGCAGTTTGTATAACTAGATGTTTAATTTTCATCATTTTCTTTAACTTCAGGAGCATTATTATCTGACTTAATAAACCATGAAACTAAATTATAGCAATCCAGTCCTAGAACATGTACTTGTAAAAGAAATGTGGTAATTTTTAACCCTCTCTGCACTATTTTTGTTCTTACACAGTTTATTACTGTGTCAAATATTGTACCAATTTTGGGTAGCCTTATTCTGTTCACTGTAACGATCACAGTCCATCATAGTCAGTACAAACACAATCTATAAAATGATGAAACTTCTTTAGATACAGTACATTAAATGCTGTACCTACTTGTTTTTCCAAATAAGCATATTGACGAATGGCACATGAAAAGAACAGTGAGTTACTAACAGAATTGCTCTTTTATATTAGTCAAATTGACTGACAGCAGATTTTTCATTCAGTATAGTAGTATGTAAACATTTTACAGACATATTTTTATTCATAGCTATGTATTTATTCATTGTTAAGTATGAAATAAGTTATATTGTGGGTTAACTTCTGATAAAAAGTTAACTAATGAATAACAGGTTATACTATTTATATTTTTAATGCCATTTACAGATGTCCTTACATCAACTTACCTCTGCAAACCTTTCAACAACTTGGGAGTAATAGAAAATGTCTGTGATATCAAGTGCTGATGCCATTTAGAGGGAGTGCATAAAGCACATGAGCCCACATTGTTGCTTTGAACTCTAATCCCATTTCCCTGTCCTTTCCCATATCCTTTATTTTCATTCAAATGTTCAGCTAATCTCCTTTTAAACATTGTGATTGAGTTATTGTCAATAGCCACTTATGGTCTTATAAATCTGTTGTTGGGACGTGGATAACATTGGCAAGGCAGTATTTATTATTCCTAATGCATTAAGAGCCAAAAACATAGGGATGGATGTTAATGTGTGGGCATGCTGGGAGTGGGAAGTGGGGTTCAATGGCATGTGAGAAACCCAGAAATTTATCAAGCATATCTGTCAGTGGCTTTTTAACTTAGCCACCTCATTATCATTTTCTGTCCAGGTTTCCTGTCCAATCAGCAGCCGCAGGCGTGATCTGGACCCAGTTTAAAGGGACACTTCGAACATGCAGTTGAAGGAGTTGGAGCTGGCTGTCAGAGAACTCCAAGTGTTGCAATGGAGTTGAGACTTTACCAACGCCTCCCTAGATGTGCTGCCGTGGGCGGAATAGCCAGAGGCAGCATGGTGACACACTCCTGGATTCAATGCAGAAAATGGTTCAATGGCCGAGTCAGAGCAGGAAAGGCGAGTACAGTGCCACATTCACCTACATCCTCAGAGAAGTTGACTCCTTCTGAGGATGCACCATCACAGGACTCATGCATGCCATGCATCAGCTCAGATACTCACACTTCGGTGTGCACACTACGCCATGAATTTAGTCCCCTTCTCAAGCCTATTCTATCACATCAGTTCTCACATCCACTTAACGTGCAGGTGCACCCATCTTTCTGTTGTATCGACTTCCTCACATCCGCATCTAACCAGCCCACTCACACTCATACCTGTCCCTCATAGTCACCATCACCAAATGCACTCCATCCATCAGATGAACACACCCCATTACACTCACTCATATGTCTTTTCTTTCTCCCTTTGCAGGTAAACAGAGCACAGAAAACCAGTGAGAGGGACAGAAGTGGAGGGGGCCCTCCAGAGATGACGCAGCTGACAACCGTAGAGGAGAAGGATCAGTGGAGTTATGGCATCCCTGGCTGCCAGATGGGCAGCTCTCAGCTACCTGGTGATACAATTAAATAAAAGTCATCCATATATCATGGGCAGTCTGACATGTTGACTTGGTTTCAGCAGTGAATGAATATGATCATCTTCATCATGATAACTTGCAATATTCTTAATTTGCCATGACTAATTCTCTCACAGGGCCTAAATGTGCACAGTAGGAGATGTTGAGCTTGGCAGGTGAAGAGTCCTCAAAGATGTTGACTCCTTCTGAGGATGCACTGTCACAGGACTCATGCATGCCATGCACCAGCTCAGATACTCACACTTCGGTGGGACCAGTAAGGACCTTGTGACTCACACTTCACAAGTGAGCAAGAGCAGATGGTGGAAACAGGGACAGCAGTGGAAAGTCCATGTCAGAGGGCACAGCCCTCTCCAAATTCTGGCTCAGCAGGATATAGATGCTGTACCTCAGGGACCATTGACAAAGAGAAGAATCATTGAGCAGCAGCAGACAATGTACGACACACTGAGAAGCCTTCAAAGCACACCAATCATAACTGCAGAGAGATTGGATGAGCCCACCTCAGACATGAGGGAGATGATGCTGCAGGCCATTGAAATGTATCTTCTTCTATGGATAGAGTGGCCAGCACCATGGACCATCAAACACTCCAATCAAATGAGTCCCTACACGTCTGAAACACCATCCTTCAGACTCTTGATGCCAAGATGGTTGAAACCTTAAAAACGTTGACAGATACCTTAGATTTGGCCTTACAAGGCTGCACTGATCTGCACCAAAGTGTTCTAAAGCACAGTGGTAGCAGTGAAGTATGGCTGGTCCATGGGAGGGATGATGGCGATAGGGGACTTCTCACCCACAGCTCACTTCTCAGTCAGTAGTCCACATTCTGCTTCGTCTACTTGTGGTTGAGTCTGCCCCCTTCACAGCTGCAGGTAGAGCAGTCTTTTGTGGGGCCCTCACGGGCTCCAAAACCCAGTGGACATCAGGCAAGGCACTTCAGCAGTGACCGCAGGGATCTGAGAAGCCTGCCTAGACCTCCGCTGAAGCTACAGGAGTTGCACCACATAGGAGTAGAAAGAAAAGGAAGAATTAAGTTTTTAATTGCATAAGGGTATGCATATGGGTGTCTGAGAAAATCTTGTTAGACTTTTGCACCACTTTTGTTTCTCGTCCATTCTTGGGTGCTGGGTTGTAAGTGGCCTTCTAAGTTTTTTTTCATTCATTCAGGGATGTGGGCGTCGCTGGCCAGGCCAGCATTTATTGCCCATCCCTAATTGCCCTAAAGAAGGTGGTGGTGAGCTGCCTTCTTGAACCGCTGCAGTCCATTTGGGGTAGGTATAACCACAGTGCTGTTAGGAAGGGAGTTCCAGGATTTTGCCCCAGCGCCAGTGAAGGAATGGCGATATAGTTCCAAGTCAGGATGGTGTGTGACTTGGAGGGGAATTTGCAGGTGGTGGTGTTCCCATGCATTTGCTGTCCTTGTCCTTCTAGTTGGTAGAGGTCACGGGTTTTGAAGGTGCTGTCTAAGGAGCCTTGGTGCATTGCTGCAGTGCATCTTGTAGATGGTACACACTGCTGCCACTGTGCGTCGGTGGTGGAGGGAGTGAATGTTTGTAGATGGGGTGCCAATCAAGCGGGCTGCTTTGTCCTGGATGGTGTCGAGCTTCTTGAGTGTTGTTGGAGCTGCATCCATCCAGGCAAGTAGAGAGTATTCCATCACACTCCTGATTTGTGCCTTGTAGATGGTGGACAGGCTTTGGGGAGTCGGGAGGTGAATTACTCGTCGCACGATTCCTAGCCTCTGACCTGCTCTTGTAGCCACGGTATTTATATGGCTACTCCAGTTCAGTTTCAGGTCAATGGTAGCCCCTAGGATGTTGATAGTGGGGGATTGTTGTTTGATGATGAATGTGAGGATATGAATTGATGGCGAACAATGAGGGAATTTTGAAGGGGTGGTTAGTTGATTGGCAGAACTGCTTTGCGTCTGTGGAATTGGTGTGGGGGGAAGCAGAAAGAACGGTTGGTGCAATTCCTTGTGACATGGGTCCACTGTTGCAGGCTAAGTGAACCTTAAAAAGAGTATTCCTGGCAGCAATGTGAGGAGCTTGGGTGCATTGTTCTCGCCACCCTCCTCCTACTTCTCCTCTCCATTCTCCTCCCCCTTCTGAAGCATCTGAGAAGGATCTGAGCTCTTTGCCTTGTTCCTCCTGCAGGTCCAACTGTCGCTATTGTGCAATGTTGTGCAGAGCACAGCACACCAAAACCATTCTGGAGACACTGGCTGTTGCAGACCGAAGGGCACCTCCAGATCTGTCCAGGCACTTGAAGTATAGCTTCTTTAAGTCAATGGCCTTTTCTATCACACATAGATGGTTATATAGCATTCACTGTAGCGCTGTTGGGTTTCATTGATCGAGTTTCTGACAGTTTCACAAGCCAAGTGTGCAGTGGGTAATCCTTGTTACCTTGCAGCCACTCCTTAAGTCTGCTTCCAGGTCTGAAGAGATCAGGGAGTTTGGACTGCCACAGGATGACAGCATCATGGCAGCTGCTTGGGAATCTTGTGTACTTTGATAGGATGGAAGCCCTTACTCATGATTAATTTGGGGTTAATTGCCACGTGTGTGCAGATGATGGCACCCTATACCTGTCGGATGCAAGCCAGACCTGAAAGCCATGCAGCTGCTCATTCTGACTGGCATCATCAGTGGCAAAGTTGACACAATTGCCGACCCTGGAAAACAAGCCATAATTCACCTGTCAAATGCATTTGTAGGTGGCCGACTGGGAGATCTGGGCTATGTCTGCGGCAGGGTCTGGAAGGATCTGAAGTAAAGAAAGTTGAACATCGTGGTCACTTTGACAGCCACTGGAAACATGTTGCCACCAGGTCCAGCAGGCACCAGATCTTTTTCTAGGAAGCTGCAGATGGCTATTATCACCTCAAATGACATCTGAGCCTCCTGAGACAATAGGTGTTCAGGCATGTCAAGGCAACTCTGCCTCTGCCTTTAGACCCTGTTTCATGCATAATGCCTTTTGTGAGCTGCATCTCTGCTAGTCGCTTCTCTGCTACTCACCTCCATGCTGCTGCCCTCTGTCCTGTGGTGCTACAGGTTGTGAGCAGCAGGAAGCTGCAGATGCTGTTGATGGTGATCTTGGTCCTCATCAGAGGTTCAATCAAAGGCAGTATAAATGGCACCTATCCTGATGTGATAGAGCAAACCTCCAAAGTGCAGAAAGTAATCTTTCAGCAAAAGTACTGTCAACAAAACCTTTCCCACAAGCAGTTAAGAGAGCAACTACAAGTACTGAGTATTAATTGGCACACTTCCCTGAGATTGATTCAGCTCCCTCAATTGCCATTGTGTCCTCCCCTTGCATTCACTGGTGAATCTTGAGAAACCAGTGGACCCGACATTAAATGCAAAAGTGTGTGTTAATATTGCTCTAACTGAATACTTAACATATTGTAATTTGCAACCATCTTCTCCTGAGGGGGTTGCTTGCATACATCCTGACATGCTTGGATTAAATGTGGAAATCAGTGGGTTGGAGTCGGCTTTCCAACACGGTGGCAGTTTTTTCCGGCTTTAACTCCCCACTTGCACCCACATTCACAATGTCGTCCGGGTTAATATTCAGTCCATATTGTGAAGACTACAGTCACTTACTTTACTGAAGGTCATTGTGAACCCTTCTAATTTTTGCAACAATCTAGAAGCTGTTCCCTTTTTACAATCATCAAGTCATGGAAATAATCTTTCTCTATTTATCCAATTAAAATCTTTCTCACTTGGAGCACTTTTATTAGAATCCTTCTTCATTTTCTGTGCACTATGGAATGCAACCTTGGTTTTTCAAATCTTTCAATTTTACTATATCCTCTCATCCTTTGTGTCATCCTGGTGAATTTACAACACATTTTTCCATGGCTTCAAAATCCTTTCACAATAAGGATGTCCAAAACTGCAGGACCACGTGTACTTCTGTGGTGTGTTTCACATCAAAAAAAGATTCTAAGAAATTTGACAGGGGCATCAGGGAGCTGAGCAGAAAGAGGGAGGTGGGTGAATACACAAACAAAAGGGAACAATTTAAGGAGGGTTTTGAAAATAAGTAGAGAGATAGCATGGTGACAGGGTTTAGGAAGCAAATTCCAGAGTGCAGGGGCATAGTTTCTGAAAACTTTACCATAAAACATGAAGTAGATAGGACCAGTGTCAGAAGAATTGAGAATAACAGCTGGAACATAGCGTTGGACACGATTACAAAGATGGTGAGGACCAATGTTACACATGGGCTTAAAGATTAAAATTTTACGACAATCTGCAAGGTAGGGGGGAGCCAATGGACATCAGGACTGACGGCGGTGATAGGAATGCAGGATTTAGCATGAGATGTATTGCTTATGATAATGTAATGGTGGCCTCACGTACATCTTGCACAGATTCATCATGTTTCCTTGCTTTTGTACTTCATACCACCTCCAGGCGCGTATCCATTGTCTCTCGAGATAAGGAGGCCCAAAAGAAGAACTCCATAATATAAAACCCAAGATCAATTTGTACTTCTTATGGTTACTTTCCACTTACAATCCTGAATTTAAGAATCTGTACATCTACATTAATAGATCTCTCTGATCCTCCACTCCTTTGAGAATGTTTTCCTACTCTGTACTACTTCACATTTATTGACATTGAACTGCAATTGTCACAGGTGCAAGGCAAGAATGGAATTCTGCAAAATGAAGTACCGCTTTAGACAGTTAACTGGCTGGATGACAGTGTATTACATGTTAACATCTGGGGCTAGATTTTATTTCGGCGACAGAGGTCCTGACGATGGACCAGAAAGTGGAGGAATGGGGTGCGACCCTACCTCGGCTCTTTGTTGGACCCCCAGCCAAATTCAATGGCGGATACGTAGTTAACTGCCCACCATTGGGATGCAGTCCCCTTTAAGGGACAAGATCCCGCCTCAAGAGCTGCCGGCCAATCAGAGGGCTGCCAGCTCAGCAATCCCAGTAGCGCCACTGCTGGGTACAGTATGAGGCTCAGAGCAGTGACGATGGAGGATGCCCCGGGATCAAGGTAAGTGGGGTCAGCATCGGCGGGACCAGACGGGCAGGCCCAGGCAGGCGGGGTGAGGGGTGGGTTGATGAGGACCAGTGGTGGTGGGGCGGTCCTTCATCAGTGCCCCTACAGGAGGGACCCCTCCCCAAGCCTGCTAAGAGGCCGCCAGGTCTAAAGTTGGTTAAATGCCAGCGGAGGTGAGAAGCAGCCCAAGTAGCTCTTAATGGGCCATTTAAGTGGCTTAACTGGCCTTCTAGCAGACTTCCTATCCACCACAGTGCCCACCGGGGACAAAATGGCTTGGGTGAAGGGCAATTTTGGGCACGCCACCCAACAGCACCCCATGCCATTTTTTCTGCCCCCCGCCCCCACATCTCCCACCTCGTCCCCAAGGGCTGGATTTTATCTGCTGTCAGGTAAAGCTGGATGGAGCTTTTGGAAATATTTTTCTGGCATTCACTTGTGGATTTTCCAGTTTAACCAATTTGAATACTTTTCAGTTACTGCTGTAGGTTCTGCACTAAAGTTGCCTGCTGTTCCATAGTGTTGCTTCTATTCCCAACAAAATATATCATCCTTTTAAGCTGCTCCTGCAGCCTGTTGACAAGCAGCTGCACTAGCCAATTTACTGTTTCTTAATTGGAGGGCTGCCTATGATTTTATGCTGGTAGCTTGTTGACAGCATTATAACGAGGCCCAACCATGAAAGTTACACCAACCCCTCATTGACTCATCCAGGTTGCTCCTCTACCACAGACTGTCAAAAATCATACTCTCATGTTTTCCAGTTGGTTCATTGGTCAAAAGGCCAATTTTACCAATCGTACGCCTGGTGCATAGCCTCCATCAAGAGCACATAGTTTGACTCCAGGTGCACACACAATAATTTTCTATCCAATACATGTGCTCCAGCAGTTGAAGCTCCATCTCAGGAGTATAATTTTGGAGATTTGATCCTCAAATGTAGAACTTTTGTTATGGGAAACTGAAATTTAAAAATGAGATTTTGTTGTCCACACGTACAATGGGCGGCGGGTGCAGAAAATGGCGGCCCATCCGCACGATTCTGCGACAGGCAGCCACTTAGCATATTCACAGCATCCGCCCCCCCCCCCCACCCAATCATGTGGAAGGGGCGGCATTGGCAATGCTATTCACGGCATCACCTGATGTGGAAGCAGGTGCTGGTGCCATTTTTAAAAGGCTGCCAGCCCTGCAGACAGTTCAGCAAAATGCAGAGTTGACCCCTTCCCCACTTCCCCATACAAATAGTGCAGAGTTGACCCCTTCCCCACTTCCCTATATAAATAGTGCAGAGTTGACCCCTTCCCCACCTCGGTGGCGCCAGCTTTCCCTGGGTGGGAAAGTGAAGGTGCGTGAGTGCCACATGTCACACTGAAGATCTGGAACTGAAGGAAAGATTATTGCAGGTTATATTTAAATTAATGCAAACATCTAATTGGCTTATGGAAAGCAGTGTCCCATTGCAGAGTGGTGAAGGGGCTGCCACAGAGCTTCCCCGCCGCCGGGATCTGGCCCGGCAATCAATTCAATATGATCATGGCTGATCATCCACTTCAATGCCTTTTTTCCACACTGTTCCCATATCCCTTTATGTCATTGGTATTTAGAAATCTGTCAATCTTTGCTTTAAACATACTCAATGACTGAGCTTCCACAGCCCTCTGGGGTAGAGAATTCCAAAGATTCACAACCCTCTGAGTAAAGAAATTTCTCCTCATCTCTGTCCTAAGTGGCTTCCCCCTTATTTTGAAATTGTGTCCCATGATTCTAGACTCCCCAACCAGGGGAAACATCTTACCTATTCTACCCTGTAAGTATTTTGTAGATTTCAATGAGATCACCTCTTATTTTTCGAAACTCTAGAGAATACAGGCCCAGTTTCCCCAATCTCTTTTCATAGGACAGTCCCGCCAT
The DNA here is from genome assembly GCF_036365525.1 of Heterodontus francisci. Taxonomy (NCBI): domain Eukaryota; kingdom Metazoa; phylum Chordata; class Chondrichthyes; order Heterodontiformes; family Heterodontidae; genus Heterodontus; species Heterodontus francisci. The sequence continues at coordinate 73,547,039 of NC_090374.1, forward strand.
CCCGGAAACAAGTCTGGTGAACCTTTGTTGCATTATCTCTTTGGCAATAATATCTTTCCTAAGGTAAAGGGACCAAAACTGCACACAATACTCCAGGTGTTGCCTAACCAAGGTTCTACACAATTGAAGCAAGACTTCACTACTCCTGTACTCAAATCCTCTTGCAATAAAGGCTAACATACCATTAGCCTTCCTGATTGCTTGCTGCACCTCCATGTTAGCTTTCAGTGATTGATTGATGAGGACACCCAGGTCCCTTTGTCCATCTACACTTTCTAATCTCTTACCATTTAAGAAATACTCTGCACATCTATTCGTCTTACCAAAGTGGATAACCTCACTAATTTTCTAAATATTATTTGAATAAACCTACAAGTTATTATACACTTTATTGTCATTTCAACTGTGCAAAAACATTCACTGCCTTTTGGGTTAAATCAATGTTTTTACTTTTATACGAAAGCTATCTTTTTCCTTTCAAGTTATGCAGACAGACGGTTATATGAGTACTGTAATTCATTTTGTTCAGACAATCATAATAGTTTCCCATATGGATTACAGTTTCTTGATAGCAATTTAAAATAATTATTTTGAGATTTGATGCTAGACACCAGATTTTACAGTAGAATTACAATGAGACATTGTACCACAGACACAACATGGGTGTGAGAAAACTTCTTAATGACCCAATTTGACACCAAGGTTGAATTTTGCAGCTACAGTATCATCTTTATGGTGGTGAAAATCCATCAGGACATTAGGGAATCTGAATCCTTGATTAGACCACTATTTTGATCTTGTATGGTAGGGGAATAAGTTGTACAATTTTAGCTCTGCTTTTTCTACAATGAAAATTTTATGGAGTACGTAAAATACTATCTCAGCATCAAGATGAACTGAAACAGTATAAGTGATTTAGATGGTTTTCTAGACAGCTCCGATGATCTTCAGAATTCCCTGAAGTCCATCTGATACAGTAGATGTACCATTTAGCAGAAGATGTGGCAGAAAATGGATAGTGTAGTGTGATAATGCACAAGATTTACATTCAAGTCTAAGACACGTGTTTCTTATTATTAGGAATGTCAAATACAGTATAATAATCAGTCTGATTTCTAAAAAGCAGTGTTTTAGTGTAAATTGGTTACCCCAGGCAGGCTCAGAAGTTCTCAAAGAGGGTTTAAGCCTGTGCTGATTAATCATTTTACCTCAGTAACAGTAGAATCCTTTTGGAAATGTAGTTGAATCTATCTTAACAAAACTGATTTGTCATCTATTTATTATTCTTCAAGAAAAAAATCTATAACCATCTCCATAAAATTGGGGAAAAGAAAATATCATAAAATTCTAATCATCAACTCCTAAAAACATAAATATTAACTAGGACACAGATTCAATCAAGCACCTCCTTCAGAATCACATAGGTTAAACCTTTATCCATTTCAAATATAATCAATTTATGGGGATTAGCTTTCCTGCAGTCATAGGAAAGAAGTGGCTTGGCCTTCAGGTGGTTCTGTGAGGCACATCAATAGCATCATTTATACAGGCTATATCACGTGTAATGATGTGCAACATGGCATCTGCCACTGTGCTCAGCTAAAACAAAGTGCACCTTCCCCCGCATGGCATCCTGATTAAACAAATTAACTGTGGTGCTGACTGCAAATGTACACAGTGGAGTGCAGGAAATGAACAGATACAATGGCCAAGGCTGCATTTAATTTTAATTAAATTTCATTCTGTAGCTCAGTTTTGCCACATCTCCAAATGTCAGCAGGATTCAGGCAAATGGAGTGACATCTGCTATATCACACATTGCCTATAAAACCTATGCTGTGTGCACAGCTCCTGGATACCAGCCAGGAGCATGCATATCTCAGCACTGCATCTTTATCAACCTGCAAATTTTCTTATTTTAATACAATAAAGCCGTACCTTTTTTCAGTAGAGGCCTCTCCCCACCACACCAGTATGACGCAGTGTGGAGAGAGAGAGGAAAACAGAAATGTCTGGGCTATGATCCGCTCTAAGACAGCTGTCCCTACTGACCCATAATAAACCAATAGGAGGTATATTCGCACTGTAGGTAAGCTACAGCATGTCAGTTTTCCCTTCTGCAGGAGATGGCAGTGCCCCAGTAATTGCAGCCCAGTAGCAAACAGATAAAATGCACTCAGAACAGTGGCAGGTGGAGTCATTTGACTGGCAGGTCTGGAAGTCAAACTCACCTGGGAGACAGAATCTTTCTGCCTTTGTTACTGGACAATTAACATTTACTCTTATGCAATTGCCCATACATTCTGGATAGCGTTAATCTATAAGAAGATTTAAAATCCATTACTGATTGTTGAAAGTTTTTCTCCAGCTCTCCCTTTAGGTACAAAACAAGTGCACCTTTTCCCAAACTGAGGTACTTGCATCACTTTTTTGTGTTCTTCATTTACCATTTCTATTAAAACTGCTGACTATTACAACTGCTTGCTTATATTTACTACTGTGGAAATTTAGAATAATGGAAGGTCTGAGAGACCTCTGCTGAAATTCTGTGCTGTTCATTTATGGTGCTCCGTTTCTCATGCAAAAAGAGTAGCTTATGTGAATTTTGTGTATTTAAGCAAATATGCCTTAAATTATAGGTGCAGCTTGATGCAATATCACCTGATATTGATGCAACAGAGATTGAGTTGTTTTTTGTGGTTTTCTTTTGTATTAATTTTCAGATGTATGCTGATGACACCCAGTTCCACCTCACCTTGCTCGACGACTCTGTTGCCAAATTATCAGACTGCTTATCTACTGGTTGAGCATAAATTTCTTCCAATTAAATATTGGGAAGACTGAAGCCATTCTTTTCAATCCCTGCTCCAAACTCCATTCTCTAGCTACCGACTCCATCCCTCTCCCTGGCAACCATCTGAGATTAAGCCAGTCTGTTCACAACCTTGGTGTCACATTTGACCCTGAAATGAGCTTCAGATCTCATAATCGCATCATCACTAAGACTGTCTATTTCTACCTCCGTAGCATTGCCCGACTTCACCCCTGTCTCAGCTCATCTACTGCTGAAACCCTCACTCACGCCTTTGTTACCTCTAGGCTTGATTATTTCAATGCACTCCTGGCTGCTCTCCCACATTCAACTCTCCGTAAACTTGAGGACATCCAAAACTCTGCTGGCCATGTTTAACTTGCATTAAGTCCCTTTCACCTGTCACCCCTGTGCTCACTGACCTACATTGGCTCCAGGTCAAGCAACGTCTTAATTTTAAAATTCTCATGCTTGTTTTCAAGACCCTCCACGACCCTCTGAGATACCTGTGCTCCTCTAATTCTGGCCTCTTGAGCATCCCTGATTTTAATTGCTCCCCCATTGGTGTCTGTGCCTTCAGTTGCCTTGGCCCTAAGCTCTGGAATACACTCCCTATACCCCTCCCCCTTGTTTTCCTCCTTTAAGACAGTCCTTAAAACCTACCTCTTGTTTTGTAATTCCCCTGTGAAGTGCCTTGGGACATTTTATTACGTTAACTGTGCTATATAAATATAAGTAGTTGTTCTGTTTTTAAAAAATTTTCTCACTGAAACCTGCACTATACATGCACCAGAATTTTTTTAGGCCCCCTCGAACACATCCACACACACATTCACGACTAAGCAGCTGGAATGGACTCCCTTGGGTATACCCCTGTTCTGCATAATAACGGAAGGGGAAGAGGAGCAGTCGAGGCAAGAGGCTCTGAGAGTCGGACACCATGGCAAGAATACTGACCGAGTGAAATCATGAATACAACAACACAACGGCCGGGAAATTCCTTGGAGTGGAGTAGCTCCCACTTCATTGGCATTACTTCGCCAGAAGTGCAGCAGAAATTCCGTTTCCTCTGCTTCTAATTAATTCTGTTTGCTCTGCTTATAATTTTAAAAATACAAACTATATTATATGTACTGTACATATACAGTTATATATTTCATGCTTTTGTATTATTTGTCTGAATATCTCTCGTTAAATATCCTGCATATAGTGCTGTCCACAGGACATCATACACAGGGTGTCACCACACTTTAAATATGCATGCAGTGTCTTTCCAATTGGCTTAAATAACCAATATCTGTTCAGTTAACCATGCTAATTTGCTCAATTATTTGATTGTCACTGGCGATATTTAGGAATTACTAGACAGGTAGGAGAAGTTATTAATACCAATCATAGAACAGTGGCCCATAAAAAAACAACTAATCCAATTGCTACCAATATGGAATCACTAGCCAACACAAAATAAACCAATCAAATTGCTTTATTTTTCTATACTGGCTTCAGCAACCATTTCTAAAATATTTGAGAATAAACCTGCAAAAATAGTTGGAATTTTCTCAGAGCTGCTCCAGCTCCACTGCCAACATTTAGAACATGACAAGCAAATTGCATACCCATGCATTGGGTCCTCAGTTACGCTCTTACATTATCTACAAATTTTCTCCTACAATCTCCTTCATACTGTGATCGTACGTATTGTTAGATTGTTAAAATTCGATTACTTTTCCTCCCCGATTTTTCCATTTAAATTCAAGTCGGATTGTGCAAGCATGGCATTAAACCAGTGGGGTTGAGGTTTGACAGTTGGTTCCAAAAGACCATGTAGTGTCGGGCCTCCTTCTCCCTCTTCTTGCAGCAACTCCAGGTCCGTGGCTCTCCCTCCTGGGTGCTGATGCTCCTCATCAAGCAGCCCAGTGGCAGTGCCAACAGAACACCCATGGCAGCAACAGCTGTGCAGAATTATAAATGGAATATAGCTGCCACCCCTCAAAACATAAAGATATTTTAAAGTTCATCAATTGAAGCCAAAACCAGTCCAAAAAAACCCAAGCAGCCTGAAATGAGTAACCTGAGATTTATTTTAATGGTGAGAATCCCTTCAAATAATACTTGCGTAAGATGCTTCCCAACTGTCCCACTGTGATTTACTAGGCTTATGAACGGTGGAATCAATCACTGGAACAAACCAATTTCCCAAATGGGTCCTAAATCAGCATAGGATCCCTTATTATAATTGTTTAACTGGATCCACACTTAAGTTAGGCAGGCACCTGAAATATCTAACAGGCACTCACACCAATATGGCAACCGACACATTTCTGGGGCATTTTGGTTGCATGCGACAAATTGCCATTCTGTGCACTAAAGAACAGATGAAGCAAAGCCCTTAATGTTTCTGTCCTTATAAAACAGTATACCTCTGACTTATCATGCACAACTGCATGAGAGATTGGCTAGTATTTAACAAAAAATTCTGCTGATTTTGGCATTGCTGAAAAGGCCATTATTTATTGCCCATTCAAGTTTCCCTAGAGAAGGTAGTGGTGGGTTTGCTTCTTGAACAATGGCAGTTAGTGTGGTGAAGGTGGTGTAAAATAAGGAGTTCTAGGATTTTGACACATGTCCAAGTCAGGATGGTGTAACTTGGAGGAGCCACTTTGAGGTGATGGTGTTCCCAAGAACCTGCTCCCCTTGTTCTTCTCGGTGGTGAAGATTGAAGATTTGAGAGGTGCTGCCAAAGAATCCTTGGCAAGTTGCTGCAGTGCATCCTGTAGATAGTAAACGGTGCAGTCACGGCACCCTGGTCGTGGAGGGAGTGGATGTTTATCTTGGTGGACAGTGGTAGCTAACAAGCAGATTGCTTTATTCTGGATGCTGTCAAGTTTCTTGAGCATTATTGCAGCAGCACCCATCCAAGCAAGTAGGGAGTATTCCATCACACTCCTGACTTGTGTCCTGTAAGTGATGGAGGGGCTCTGGGGAGCCAGCAGGTGAGCCGCTCATTGCAAAACACCCATCCTTTGACTTGCTCTTGTAGCCACAACATTTATGTGGCTGATCCAATTAAGTTTCAGGTCAATGGTAACCCCGGGATAGTGATGGTGGGGGACTTGGCAATGGCAATGCTAATGGCCAAGGGGAGATGGTTACAATCTCTCTTATTTAAGATGGTGAGAGAGATGGTCATTGTCTGGCACTTGTGTGCCGTAGCTATTACTTGCCAGAATGTTGTCAAGGTCTTGTTGCATGCAGGCATGGACAGCTTCATTATCTGAAGAATTGCACATGGAGCTGAACACTGTGCAATTATCAGCAAACACTCCCACTTATGACCTTATGATAATCATTGATGAAGCAACTGAAGATAGTTGGGCTTAGAACAAGAACCTGAAGAACTTCTGCAGTGATGGGCTGAGATGAGTGGCCTCCAATGAACACAACCATCTTCCTTTGTGTCAGGCATGAGTCCAGCCACAATGAGAGTTTTCCCAATCCCCATTGTCTTCAGTTCTATTTGGGCACCTTGGGTGCCACACTTTGTTGAATGGTGTCTTGATGTAAAGGGTAGTCACTCTCACCTTATCTCTGGAAATCAGCTTGTGTCCATGTTTAGACCAAAGTTGTAATGAGGTCTGGAGCCAAGAGGTCCTGACAAAACCCAAATTGAGCATTGCTGAGCAGGTTATTTATTATTAAGTGATACTTGAAAACAATGGGCTGGATTGTAAGAGCCTGCCGCCGATCTCAGCAGCGAGCTCAAAAATGGCAGCCTGCACAAAGAGCCACCATAATCTCAAGCGTGGTGGCTCATTTAAATAGCTGGGGTGGCCCACCCCTCCAATCACATGGAGGGGATGGATTGTCCGTCCCTGGCAATGGCGTCAGCTGCTTGTGCACAAGCGCAGGCGCCATTTTTAAAGGCCATCCAGCCCTGCCACCCAATTTAAAATGTTAAAGTCCTATCCCCAAAATTAACTAAATTTCTAATGTCTCTTTCCCACCCTCCAATAACAATTACAATAACTATTTGCCCTTCCTTCCCCAAAACATTTACCTATTTCATCTGACCTTCCTCCCACAAACTGCACAAAGTTTAAGGTTCAACCCTTCCCGCCATTCCCTACACCCGTTACATATATTTGACCCCATTCCACCCCCGCACCGCACTGACAAATCTTCCTCCTCTCCGATCCCCACCAATGTGGCACTGCGTTTCCCCAGGCAGGGATCTGAATGTGCAGGAGTGCCGGCCGCCGCGCCGAAGACCGTGGCGGGCCCTCAAGATTGCAGGTAAGTCTATTTAAATTTAATAATTTTATTCATTTGCGTATTTAAATTGTGGTCCTGTCACCCAGCGCCAGAGGGGCACCACAGAGTCTTGCTGCTGCCGGGAGGATTGGACCGGGCCCTCACAGCGTCGAGGTCCGTGGCAGGCGTCACCCGGAGCCATCTTCAGGCCCTCCCCCCACCACCGCCACCCCCCCCCCACGGAACCCAACACCTGGGGAAGAACAAAATCCAGCCCAATGTTGTTGATTCCTTCCATTGCTTTACTGCTGATCAGACAGTAAGTGAATGGTTGGATTTGTCTTGCTTTTTGTGGACAAGGCATACCTGAGCAGCATTTCAGGTGCCAGTGTCTTGTAGCTGTACTGGAACAGCTTGACCAGAGGCATGACTAGTTCTGGAGCTCAGGTCTTCTAACAGTACAGTTGGGATGTTGACAGGGCCCATATCTTTTTCTGTGCCAACTGCACTCGGCTAATTTTTTATATCACATGGAATTAATCGAATTGTCTAAAGACTGGTTTCTGTGATTGTTGCGACCTCAGGAGCAGGCTGAGAAGGATCATTGACATGACACTTCTGGCTGAAGATGGTTACAAATGTTTCAGCCTTCGTTTTGCACTCAAGTGCTGGGATGTTTATGGCATCTTCCCCTCCCATAAGTTGCTTAACCGTCACAATTTGCGACTGGACCTGGCAGGACTTCAGAACTATAACTGTCACTGGTGGAGGGACTGAATGTTGAAGGTTATAGCTGGGGTGCCAATCAAGCGGGCTGCTTTGTCCTGGATGGTGGCAAGCTTCTTGAGTGTTGTTGGAAGCAGAGTTAACATTTCGGGTCTGTGACCTTTCATCATAGTCTATGTACTACTGCTTTGAAGCAATGCTATGTGAACATATTTTTACCCCAGTATCACAGTAACCATGTGAGAAACATACAAGTTATTGGGTTGCAAGACAGGTGATCAATTAAAATTATTTTAAATTAACATATTTAAAAATTGAATGTAATGAATATATAGGTCCCAAATTTCCATGGACCTTCCCCCATAAGTTAGGAGAGCGTGCAATGGCAGGCCCAGAAAATATACTTGGATCTAGATGTGTGAAGTCCCAATCTTCTCTGCATGTTCCCTGGGTCCTAATTTGGGGCAGAACTTCCATCTGCACTTCACAAGGTCACTTATGCCAAAGGCAGCATGGTGGGGTGGGGAGAATATTCCTCACTCAGGACATCACTGCAGGAGCTCCTCAGGGTAGTAACCTAGGCCCAACCATCTTCAGCTGCTTCATGACCTGCCCTCCAGCATAAGGCTAGAAATGCAGATGTTCACTGATGATTGCACAATGTTCAGCACCATTCGTGACTCCTCAGATACTGAAGCAGCCCAGGTGCATGTGCAGCAAGACCTGGACAACATCCAGGCTTGGGTTGATAAGTGGCAAGTAACATTTGCACCACACAAGTGCCAGGCAATGATCATCTAAAACAAGAAAGAATCTAACCATCTCCCTTTGATGTTCAATGGCGTTACCATTGAATACCCCACTATCAACATCCTGGGTGTCACCATTGACCAGAAACTGAACTGGACCAGCCACACAAATGCTGTGGATACAACAGCAGGTCAGAGGCTGCTAATTCTGTGGTGAGTAACTCACCTCCTGTCTTTCCAATGCCTGTCCACCATCTACAATGCACAATTCAGGAGTGTGATGGAACACTCTCCACTTGCCTGGATGGATGCAGCTCCAACAAGAAGCTCGACACCATCCAGGACAAAGCATCCCGCTTGATTGGCACTCCATCTACCACCTTCAACATTCACTCCCTCCACCAGCGACGCACCAGTGGCAGCAGTGTGTACCATATACAAGATGCACTGCAGCAACTCACCAAGACTCCTTCGACCACCTAAATAGACAAAGGGCAGCAGATGCATGGAAACACCACCACCTGCAAAGTTCCCCTCCAAGCCACACACCATCCTGACGTGGAACTATATCGCCATTCTGTCACTGTCCCTGGATCAAAGTCCTGGAACTTCCTTCCTAACAGCACTGTTGGTGTACCTACACCCCAAGCACTGCAGTGGTTCAAAAAGGCAGTTCACCACCACCTTCTCAAGGGCAATTAGGGATGGGCAATAAATGCTGGCCTAGTCAGCGATGCACATATCCCCCGAACGAATAAAAAAAAGGCTCATTATTAATTCAATTGAGTGGTCTAGTTCTTCACATCTGCAATTTTTCCAATGGCGCACAAGCCCCTTGGTGAAGCCAAAGCCCAGCCATCACCTGGAAGTGGCCTCCCAACAGCAGGCCAGGGTGGCCAGTGAGCCCTCCTTTAAAGCCCCCCTTCTCGCAGACCTGCGGGGATTAGCGGGCCACAGTGGCTGCATGCCATCCTACGGAGGGTAACCCTCCAAAACGATGGCCTGTCAGTTGTGGTATCACTTATTTTAAAAAGTTATAGAAGTCTTCAGAAGGTGCCTCCATTTTGAGACACCCTCATGGTCCCTTACATGCATCAACAGCACCCAACTCTCTCGTTTTACACCCGAACAGCAAGTTGAAACTCTATCCCAATAGTTCTTATCTGTTGTACTGGACTTAGCGCTTTTCTATATTACATTGATGCTGAAATGCCTGGTGAGAAATGGAGTAGTGCATGGAAAAAGTGGTTGACTACTACTGTATCCACTATGGACACTTGCAAACTTGCAAAGAAATTGAGGCTCAGTGGTGACCTTCATTTCCAATGATAATGCTTTGCACGTGATTGACTGCAGCTCTTCAGATGGCACATTTCAGTCACAGTCTCCCTTGTCAAGTCTGAGTCGCATCATTCACATTTCTTTGTTATATTCAGGTAACAGAATCTGTTGTATTTGGTATTTATTGTCCTGGGTACTTTGTTCTGCGGCTTGTACACCTTCTATGTTGCCCGCACTCAGATTACCGTATCTTTCTGCCCTTCCTGTACTGAGATATGATTGACAATGGTTGTTGCACCCTTGCTGTATATCTGAATACTTCACTGTACTATTAACTTTTGTATAGGCAGATAAGCATGTATACACATTAAACTAATGCAGTGGTTAATCAGGACGAGTTCAGTGTCTGAATGTTGTGACTGGCCGGACTCAATAACAATTTGTGGGAAGAGATGAGAAAGAAATGTTAACGAATGGACATGGTACATACATACAAATTAGGAGCAGGAGTAGGCCATTTGGCCTGCTCCGCCATTTGATAAGATGATGACAGATATGAATGTGGCCTCAATTCCACTTTCCTGTCTGCCCCCCCCGTAACACTTGACTCCTTTCTCTATCAAGAATCTATCTAACTCAGCCTTGAATATATTCAATGACCCAGATTCTACTGCTCTCTGAGGAAGCGAATTCCACAGACTAACAACTGTCTGAGAGAAAAAAAATCCTCCTCATCCCTGTCTGAAATGGGAGACCCCTTATTTTTAAACCTTGTCCCCTAGTTCTAGTCTTGCCCACAAGTGGAATCATCCTTCCACATCCACCCTGTTAAGTCCCCTCAGGATCTTGTATGTTTCAATAAGATCACCTCTCATTCTTCTAAACTCCAATGTATATAGGCCCAACGTGTTCAGCGTTTCCTCATAAGATAACCTCTTCATCCTAGGAATCAGTTGAATGAACCTTCTCTGAATTGTCTCTAATGCAATTAGGAGACCAGAACTCGACACAGTACTCCAGATGTGTTCTCACTAAGGCTCTGTACAGCTGTAGCAAAACTTCCATACTTTTATATTCTATTCTCCTTGCAATAAACGACAACAATCTATTTGCATTCCTAATCATTTGCTGTATCTGCACAATAACTTTTTTTGATTCATGTACCACGATACCCAGATCCCTCTGTACCGCAGAGTTCTGCAGTCTCTATCCATTTAAATAATATTCTGCTTTTCCATTCTTCCTGCCAAAGTGGACAAGTTCACACTTTCCCACATTATACTCCATCTGCCAAATTTTTGTCCACTTGCTTCACCTATCTAAATCCCTTTGTAGACTTTTTATGTCCTCTTCACAACTTACTTTCCTACCTATCTTTGTGTCCCCTGCAAATTTAGCTACCATACATTCGGTCCCTCCATCCAAGTCATTTATATAGATTGTAAATAGTTGAGGCCCCAGCACAAATCTCTGTGGCACTCCACTAGTCGCATTCTGCCAACCCGAAAATGACCCATTTATCCCTACTCTTTGCTTCCTGTTAGCTAACCAATCCTCTATCCATGCTAATATGTTACCCCCTACACTCTTGAACTCTTATTTTGTGTGGTAACCTTTGATGTGGCACCTTATTGAATGGTGCCATATAGTCTGGGCATTGGAAGGGATTTTGAAACATGGATACTACTATCTGATGAGAGTGAAGACCATGCCTCACAGGCACAGGTACTCATGTGGAAAGAACAATGAAAGTGTGCAGGTCCCTTTAAGGGAAGACTGTAAGAACACCAGTTAACATCATAAGTAAAGTATGTTAAGTAAACATACTCACTTGTTCATTTAGACATCATTAGGATGCACTGATCCAATAGAGTCACATTAGGGATCCACAATTAACCCAACAGAGATACGGGGCACCAAAGTCCCCTTAAGGACTTTGTTTAGTCTTGCTTACGTGAGCATAAGCAGTCAAGATGGCACACTTATAATACCTGATGAGTCCACTGCATGTAACTTGGTACCAATCCCATGAGCACTGCGTGTAATGGGTTGTATCAATGTTTGATGAATAAAATATGTTAATTAGACATCTTAGTGTTTCTTGCTCTTCGAACTTGTATTAATGGCAAGAACAAATTACTATCCTATAAACGCAACAACTTCTGTCAGTGCCGTGATGATATTTCAAAATATTGCCCTTCATTTAGCTGACTGTGATCTAACAGTAAATTTATTTTTCATTATATCCCTCCTTACCTATTTCTGTACAAATTTTCTATCATTGTCTTTCAACAAAACCTTAAGAAGCATGAAGTTTTAAAAAAAATCTAATTTCACTGAAGAATTTTTTAAAATGAGAAATATCCTTAAAACAGTGGTAAACATGGGCAAATTGTCTATTCACCCTGGTTACCGGTACTGCATCACCATTTACTATTTATTATAAAGAGGAACATATAGCCCGACAGTTGGAGCAAAGAATGAGCTTTCTCCTGAATTTGGCCTATTCTACTCTTCACCTGAAGGACCTGATGCTTGCAATGGTCACAAAAAGTAGAAAACCATATCACTCTTCAGCAATAGTATTGCTCACAATTGTAAGTTCATCTTCAGCACTTAAAAAAATATTAAATTATACTCTATAAATGAAAATCAAATAAATGCACAAACATTTCAATTTATTATTGCTTTAATTTATTGTCTTTCATGAGACATATGATGTTTGATTATACTTTTTATATTTGGATTCTGTGGAGTATTAGATTTTTATTTAACTATAAAATTTGACATAATTATTTAACCAAACTGTTTTATCACTTCTTTATCCAGTATCTGCTTTCCCACTCCACGCCAATTCTTCATTCTGAGATTATGTATTGAAAACCTGCAACATATAGCCTGTTGACATCTTTGCTTCAACCCCTACATTTTATGGAATCTCCTGTTGTACACTCTGTTCGCAATAATAAAACCTGGTCTATAACTATAACTTATTCCACTGACAGCATAATAGTTTTGAAATATTAGAATATCAAGGGTTACTTAAGATAACAACATCAACCTCCAGTAATTGGCTAAATTGGTGTTATTAGTTAACTGGGGGTAATCATCTGAGACTGTATTCAACCTTGATAAGAATACCCAGATTGGTCAACCATGGCTCAGTTGGTTCCACTCTTGTCTCTAAGTTACAAGATTCTGGGTTCAAGTCCCACTCCAGGACTTGAGCACAAAAATCAAGGCTGACACTCTGGTGCAGTACTGAGGGAGTGCTGCACAACAATCTCTTGGATGTGACATTAAACTGAGGCCCTGTATGCCGTCTTAGGTGGATGTAAAAGATCCCATGGCACTATTTCAAAGAAGAGCAAAGGAATTATCTCTGGTGTCTTGGCCAATATTTATTCCTCAATTAACATCACAAAAACAGATTATTTGGACATTATCATAATACTGTTTGTGGGAGTTTGCTGTGTGCAAATTGGCTGCTACTTCTCCAACAACAGCGACTACAATTCAAAAGTACTTCATTGGCTGTAAAGCACTTTGAGATGTCTGGTGGTCATATAAAGTGCTATATAAATGCAAGTCTTTTAGATTGGCATTAACATCATTTAAATGTTTTCTAACTGCTTACACTGCACTTTTTAGTATGGTAATAATTGGCCATAAAAAATTACTAATACCTTTAATTTTTGCCCTTGAAATGCAAACCTTACACTGTAGTCCTGCATTGCCTTTTAGTAATAACGATACTCCTCTATTATTGTTTTTCCTTAACCACCACACATTTAGACTGTACTTAACATCCAAGTCATGCAGATTGGAATTGACTCTCAATTATCCAGACTCTTTTTCTGGAGATGACATTTCAAATGCAGCTCAAATAAAACACATCAAGGATTAAAATGGGTCTGTTCAGCCCCACTGCCACTTCATCAAGGAACGAAATAATTCACTGATGTGTCGGTCTAGCCTAACATATGTTCTATTCACAGCCCGCGTCACTCTTCATTTGTAATTATTTCTCTTTTACTCTGTCTTGTAATGCTTTGCCTGGTTGAAGATAAATACCAAAAGGCTGGAGTGTTTGACAGTGTGATGACCTGTTCCAGGGTGTTAACCCCCTCTCAAGGTTTCATTTTCACAGAGGATACTGATGACATTCAAGTATCATGTCTTGAATTAGAGTTTATTAATTATAACTTGGGTGCAGTATGCTTGAAGGAATATCATTCCATTTAGAAAAGGAAACAGATAGAATAATGTAAAGAAATCTCTTTGTTTATGAATGTAGACATTTATTCTTACTGCCCTACAAGTTGCTATTTATGATCCAGCATTTATTTCAGCTTGAAAAACTAGAAAACAAAATGATGCAAACTAAAGTGCTGCATCTATCTGATGTCCTTTTGCTTTTAATGTATTTGAAATTAATCACTTATTGTCAATATAAGTGAGTGACCTAAACAATATGTAATATGAGCAACTGAAGGCAGGCAATATTAATTATTAGTAGCTTTAGAATATAATTTTTGTGCAACATTAATGTTAATGGTCACCTAAAGAATAGATTTACTTCAATACAAAGTTAAAAGAATTTGTGTATCTCACCGATACATAATAATTCACAGATAAGAAGACCTTCATGTAACAGAAATGCTTTTTGGCAAGCAACAGAAACAATAGCCTTTGTTTTCTGATCACTGTTATTTTAACACTAAGGTTAACCATTTATTTTGAAAGAATGAGTGCAGATGTTAAACTAAAATTGAGTTGAAAATCTAGGCCAACATGTTGATATACATGGCCAGTCATGTCACCTTTGACGAACTCTGTGACCAGAAAATGGTTAAACAATGGAATACAGTGCTTTCAAAACTCTGCAATGTTTGCAGGCTAAAGCCGATACAAACAACTGAAGTGAGTAGGAGAACAATTGGGAAATAACAACAATAACATATGATGTGAAAATGAAATGGATAGCGCAATAAAAGGAGGGTCCTGGACTAGAAAAAGAGGAAGTCAGTAAGATAAGAAGGAATCTAACCCAAATTAATTGGACAGAAAGGGCGGCACAGTGGCGCAGTGGTTAGAACCGCAGCCTCACAGCTCCAGGGACCCGGGTTCAATTCTGGGTACTGTCTGTGTGGAGTTTGCAAGTTCTCCCTGTGTCTGCGTGGGTTTCCTCCGGGTGCTCCGGTTTCCTCCCACCGCCAAAGACTTGCAGGTGATAGGTAAATTGGCTGTTATAAATTGCCCCTAGTGTAGGTAGGTGGTAGGGCTTATGGGATTACTGTAGGGTTAGTATAAATGGGTGGTTGTTGGTCGGCACTGACTCGGTGGGCCAAAGGGCCTGTTTCAGTGCTGTATCTCTAAATAAATAAAAATGTTAGCAAAAAGGGTTGCAGATCAATGAAGAGGGACTTTCATATATGGAATGGATAGAGTATTAAGTAGATCTATGGTTTTAAGGTAAAAAAAGGATGGATCAAAAAGTAGAGTTCTGTGGACAAGTAGAGAGACTAACACTAAAATGAAGTTAAAAGGGAGGCCCATGATTAAACCACAGGAAACAGTAGTAAAATAAATTATGAGGAATATAGAAAGTGTAGTTAGGAGGTGTAAAGGGAGATTAGATGGGCTAAAAGGGAATATAAAAGGGCTAGTAAATAATATAAAAGGAAATATTAAGACTTTTTATAAATATATAAAGAAGTAAAAGAATAGTTGAAAAGAGGGCAGATCCAATCAGGGATGAAGAAGGAATCTATTTCAGGAAGATAAAGTTATAGGAGAGACACTGGGGTAGATTTTCCTGAGCCTTGCTCCAAGGTACAATCCATTTCACTGAGGACAAAGGCTAGGAAAAAGGGCTGGATACCCATCTTGATGGGCTTTGCTTGGGGAGGGAAGGGATAATTATTTTTAGTATTTGTTCTTACATTATGGGTGACACTCTTAAGGTGTTATTTATCACCTGTCCTTAGTTGTTCCAAGATGTTGGCGATGGACCTTCTACTTGAATCTCTGCAGCCCTTATACAGTTGGATGGGAAATTCCAGGATATTGACCCAATGACGATGGGGCGGTGTTCCTGGCCTCCCACCTCTATCTTCCTGTTGGATTGATGGTTGGGCATTTAAGAACAGGGCCACTCAGAAAGCCATGCCCTCGAACCCTTGCTGACTGGAGGACATGCAGGAGTTCCAGCGTTGAAAATGTAAGAGTTTTTTTTAAAAGTTTACCCCTCCCTTGCACCCACCTAGAGTGTAGGCTAATAAAGACCTAAACATCTGAGGTGAAATGGTGATGGGTGGGGCGAGGGACAGGTTTAGAAGGTTAAATATCAGGGCATGGGCCTGCACTGAATTTGTCCCTGGACCACAGAAGACCTTGGACAAGTAATCCTGGCAGTCCTGGATCTGGTCATGCGAGCACACTCTGGAGGAGCAGATGAAAGAAAATCTACCATGTTATGTAAATATTTTCCATTAATATTTACAAATGATGGTGGAAATGAGAACATATTGTACGAGAGGGCAGTGTGGAATAATTGTTAGATATATCTGCAATAAGATTTAGTTAGAATAATATTAGCAGTGCTCAAGGTGCATAGGTCACCAAGCCCTGATAGCATGCATTCTGTATTGTTGAAAGGTCAGAGAGGAGATAGTAAAGGCTCTGATCACAATTTTTCAATCTTCCCATCATAACAAAATGTGGCAGAAGGTAGCCGATGTGTTCAAGAAGGAACAGAAGGATGCACTCGATAACTATAGACCAATTAGTCGAACTTCATTTGTGAACATACACTTTGGGCATAATTATCGTATCGAGGGTGGGAAATGGAAGTCTGCACTGTTTCCCGGTCCTCATCCCATCCCTGGGGAAACAGAATTTAGTCACAATTTTCACAGGGGCAGCCCCTTAACTGGTGTGGAGACGAGTTTGGCAGGCGGGAACAGAGGCAGGCCTTTTGAAATGCGGGCCTGATTTAAGCTCACCATGGTAGTCATTACTGTGGCTGCTACATGACTGGTGAAGGAGCGCAGAGAAGCTTCCCATAGAGCCCTGACATGGATTGCCGTCTTCCATGGTGTCCCAGGAAAACCAGAGGTCTGGCACCCGGGGCAGGCCAGCCCTCGGTTTTCTGACAGTGACCAGGAGGTCATGCTGGAGGCCGTGAGGGAAAGGAGGGAGGTCCTCTTCCCAGAGGGTGGCAAGAGGAGGCCACCCATTCAGACCAAACAGGCCTGGGTTGAGATCACAGCCACAGCAAAAGCGTTGTAAGGAAAATTGGATCCTATGTAGGACAAGGTTCAATGGCCTAATATGTTCTGGCAAGGTGAGTGCTACCCCCAACCCTCAGGACAGGCATCAGGGAAATCACCCACCAGCAGACACCCCAGCTGTGCAGCCTCTGGGTGCATGCTGCTCCTGAACATGGGAGGGGTATGTTAACTGAGGTAGAAGCCCATAGAGTTGAGGGCAAATTATTGACATGGTTAGGAAGTTGGTTGAGTGGTAGGCGACAGAGAGTGGGGATAATGGGTAAGTACTCCGATTGGCAGGATGTGGTGTCCTTCAGGGATCTGTGTTGGGGCCTCAATTATTCACATTATTCATTAACAACTTGGATGATGGCATAGTAAGTCATATATCCAAATTTGCTAATGATACAAAGTTAGGCGGCATTGTAGACAGTCTAGATGATAGCATAAAATTGCAAAGAGATATTGACAGACTAGGTGAGTGGGCAAAACTGTGGCAGATGGATTTCAATGCGGGCAAGTGTGAGATTATCCATTTTGGACAAAAGAAGGATACTTTCTAAATGGGAAGAGGTTAAGTACAGTGGATGTCCAAAGAGATTTGGGGGGTTCAGGTGCATAGATCTTTAAAATGCCACCAGCAAGTGCAGAAAATAATCAAAAAGGCTAATGGAATGCTAGCCTTTATATCTAGAGGATTGAAGTATAAAGACACAGAGGTTATGCTGCAGCTGTACAAAACCCTGGTTAGACCCCACTTGGAGTACTATGAGCAGTTCTGGGCATCACACCTTGGACATATTGGCCTTGGAGGGAGTGCAACGTAGGTTTACAAGAATGATACCTGGATTACAGGGGTTAAGTTATGAGGAGAGATTACACAAATTAGGCCTGTTTTCACTAGAATTTAGAAGGTTAAGGGGTGATCTGATCAAAGTTTTCAAGATATTAACAGGAAAAGACAGGCAAGATAAAGATAAACTATTTCCACTGATTGGAGATTCTAAAACTAGGGGGCAGAGTCTAAGTGGTAGAGGTTTGGAACTCTCTCCCACAAACAGCAGTTGAAGCTAGAACAGTTGTTAATTTTAAATCTGAGATAGATAGATTTTTGTTAAGCAAAGATATTAAGGGATTTGGGCCAAAGGCAGGTATATGGAGTTAGGCCGTGGATCAGCCATGATCTAATTGAATGGCAGGACAGGCTCGAGGGGCTGAATGGCCTACTGCTGTTCCTATCTTTCTATGTTCCTATGCCCAGGGCACTTACTTGCACCTCAGAATGGCTCAGAGCCATATTACTGCTGTGGACCTGCCAGAACTGGAACATGCACCCATCAAAGAATTGGAGCAGCTGCCATTGGCCACAGAGGACAGCAGTCATGCTCTCTTTTGTCCTTTCAAGAGATAGGCACAGAATGACTGCAAAAGGGCCCAAACTGGTGGAGGGGAACCCGTTCTTCCAAATCATAATGGCAATTGAGGACCGTGCCATAGAGATAGCCAGGATCGCAGACCAGGAGGAAGTCAGCTCTGGCGAAATGGGCACTCATGGTGGAGATGGTGACTTCAGAGGGAAAAACACTCATTAAGGGAGTGCATTGCACTCCACTCCATCTGACAGCATGCCAAATACTGAGTTGCACCGGGAAGCCTCAGCACTACAGAGGCTTTAGCTCTCCAAGGCTAGATTCTAATGTCTCCCACAGGTGCAGATGTCTAACCCTTTAGACCTTCTCCCTCTTCCACCATGGCCCCAGATGACAACTAAGGAACAGAGAAGCACTGTCACACCTTACAAGCACACCATCCACCAGGGCAGGTACTCTCACCTTGGTGGATCCTCACGGGTATTTAGATAGGGTGACAGGGTGAGGTGCATGGCACTAGTGGTGCAGGAAATGGTGCTAGAGGCAGAGGCAGTTGTGGGCAGTTCCCCTCAGAGGAGCGAGGACAGCCCTGCTCAGCTGGGCACAGATGCAGGGCCTCAGAAGTTATGAGAAAGAAGGTTCTACCTTGACCAGCAGCAGGAGATGTGCATTGACAGAGTAGCCAACCTTGGAGAGCCATACGTGACAGCACTGGAGCACATGCAGGAACTGTGCACTGACATCCACACTATGTAGCCTGAACTGATCAGTGGTGCTGGTGGTGCCGAAATGTTTGGAGGGGTGCCAGTTGTGCCGCAGCTGGTGCTACCCTCCAGCCATTTGGAGTGCCCATCAAGGTGAAGGAGATCAAGGGTTCCTCAACGGTGACGGTGAAGCCTTTGGACAGATGTGGACCTCCATTGGTGGTAAGTGTTTAGATGTTTCAGGTTGCATCTTCAATAGATACGTTAGCACAGGCACCTCAGAGTGAGTTCCATACCATGCCCTTCATCCTGGGTCAGAGTGCCTCAGTTGAAACATTCCTGGATAAGATGATCTCTGACATTCATGGCATCCTGACGAGACCTTCGTGCCCCGCACAGTACCCAGTCACCTCCCTGTGCAGCCAGAACACCTGGTGTTTTGCATTCTCCCCCTCCACCTTCTCGTCCTCTTCCTTTTCCTCTAACGAGCTTCTCCTTCCAGGGCCGCACCGTTCTCAAGGCCCACACTTCTCTGGAGGGACATGTTAGGAAAGCGCAACAGACCACCACAATGACCAAGGCCCTTACAGGAGTGTATTGCAGGGAGCCACCCAATCGGTCCAGGCACCAGAACCGCATCTTCAAAAGCCCAATGGCTTACTCAATGGTTCTCCTAGTGAACTGATGGCTCTGGTTGTAGATTCTCTGTGCCTCCATCTGGGGCTGCCATAGAAGGGTGAGTAGCCATGTCTACAAGGGATATCCCTCGTTCCTTAGGATCCATTCATGGACATTGGGGATGGACTGAAGAGCTGAGGTAGCCTGGACTGGTGGAGGACGGAGGAGTCATGGCAGCTGCCAGGAAAATGAGCACACACATGGAGGAAGATGAATGTTGAGGGAGTGGAAGCCCTTCTTGTTGATGAATGTGACTAGGTGGTCACTTGGTGCCTTTATGGCCACATTGGTACAATCGATGATGCCTTGCACCTGGGGGAATCCAGCAATGACAGTGAAATCCACTGAACCCTGTGCTTGTGAGGCTTCATCTGTCGTGAACGAAACGTATTGTCCAGCCCTGGCAAATAGGGCATCAGTAATCTGTGAGATGCAGTGGTGTGCAGTCATTTGCGAGATACGAATATACAAACTAGCAGCAGAAGTAAGCTATTCGGCCCCTCAAGCCTGCTCCACCATTCTATAGGATCATGGCTGATCTGTTTGTGGACTTAACTCCACTTTCCTGCCTACCCCGATACCCTTTGACTACCTTGTTTGTCAAGAATCTGTCTACCTCTGCCTTAAAAACATTCAATGACCCTGCCTCCACTGCTCTCCAGGGCAGAGAGTTCCACAGACTCAACACTGAGAGAAAATAAAATCTACTCATCTCTGTCTTAAATGGGAGATCCCTTATTTTTAAACTGTGCCCCCTAGTTTTGGTCTCTCCCACAAGGGGAAACATCCACCCTGTCAAGTCCCCTCAGGATCTTATATGTTTCAGTAAGATCACCTCTCATCCTTCTAAACTCCAATGAATACAGACCCTACCTGTCCAACCTTTCCTCATAAGATAACCCTCTCATCCTAGGAATCAGGCAAGTGAATCTTCTCTGAACTGCTTCCAATGCAATTATATCCGTTCTTAAGTAGGGAGACCAAAACTGTACACAATGCTCTAGATGTGTCTCTATGTGTATCTCCTGTACAACTGTAGCAAAACATCTCTACTTTTATATTCCATTCCCCTTGCAATAAATGACAACATTGCATTTGCCTTCTTAATCACTTGCTGTACTTGCGTCCAAACTTTATGTGTTTCGTGTTCCAGATCCTAGTTCTCCCAGCATCTCAAAGTTCTGCAATCTCTCTCCATTTAAATAATATGTTGCTTTTCCATTCTTCCGGCCAAAGTGGACAAGTTTACACTTTCCCATATTATATCTTTGCCCACTGACTTAACCTAGCTATCCCTTTGCAGACTCCTTATGTCCACTTCACAACTTACTCTCCTACCTATCTTTGTGTCATCAGCAAATTTAACAACCATACATTCTGTCCCTTCATCCAAGTCATTGATACAGATTGTAAATAGTTGAGGCCCTAGCACTGATCCTTGTAGCACTCCACTAGTTACAGCTTGCCAACCTGAAAACGACCCATTTATGCCTACTCTCTGTTTCCTGCTAGCTAACAATTCTCTATCCATGCTAACATGTTACCTCTATACCATAGGCTCTTATTTTGTTTAGTAACCTTTGATGTGGCACCTTGTCAAATGTCTTCTGGAAATCCAAGTACACCACATCTATGGATTCCCCTTTATCCATGTTGCTTTTTACTTCCTCAAAGAACTCTAATAAACTAGTCAATCACAATTTCCCTTTCACAAAACCATGTTGACTGCCTGATTGCATTGAAATTTTCTAAATAACCTGCTATAACCTCCTTAATAATAGATTCCAGCATTTTCCCTATGACCGATGTTAAGCTAACTGGCCTGTAGTTTCCTGCTATCTGTCTTCCTCCTTTCTTGAATAGCAGAATTACATTCGCTATTTTCCAATCTGATGGGACCCTTCCAGAATCGAGGGAATTTTTGAAAATTAAAACCAATGCATCACCATCTCAGCAGCCACTTCTTTTAAGACCCTAGGATGAAGTCCATCAGGACCTGGGGACTTGTCAGCTTTTCATTCTAAAACATTCCTCAATTTACCCTTTCCCTTGTGATGGTAATTGTTCTAAATTCCTCCCTCCCTTTCAACTCTTGATTCACAATTATCTCTGGGATATTATTTGTATCCTCTACATTGAAGACAGATGCAAAATATCTGTTCAATTCCTCCGCCATTTCCTTATTTTCCATTATTAATTCCCCAGACCCGCTCTTTAGAGGACGAGCATTCTCTTTCCTTAGCTCGAGGAACAGCACCTCATTTTCCGATTAGTCACTCTACAGCCTTCCGGACTGAACATTGAGTTCAATAATTTCAGAGCATGACTGGCCCTTTTTTATTATTATTTGATTTTGTTTCATCATTTTTGTTTTACCAGGTGCCTGCCTTAAACTTGGTTTTTCATGTTTGTGCTTTTGGACAGAGCTGTTCATTATTCTGTCATTAACAGTCTCTCTGCACTAATACTTTGTCTTTCACCACACCAGTAGCACACTCCCTTTGCCCTATGACCTCCTTGTCAGATAATCTGTCCTGCCCTCTGCCCTATCACACACCTTCCCTTTTATTCTCTTTGCCCCCCACCCCTGCTTTACTCGTTTAAAACATATTACATTTCTAACTTTTGCCAGTTCTGATGAAAGGTCACAGACCTGAAACGTTAACTCTGCTTCTCTCTCCACAGATGCTGCCAAACCTACCGAGTATTTACAGCACTTTCTGTTTTTGTTTCAGATTTCCAGCATCCACAGTATTTTGCTTTTATTCTGTTTTCAATGCCACAGTGACTTTGATGGCTATTGGCAGGGCATGGCGACCAGTGCTGCAAGGTGTGAGGACTTTTGTGACAAGGGCACAGATGTCTGATACCATCTGCCTGGAGAGTTGCAGTCTCCTGTGGCATTGGGTCATGGTTATGTCAAGGCAGCTCTGTCTTTGGTGGTAGATCGAATGCTGAGGGTATGGCCTCCATGTCCTTCCTGCCCCTCGGTCTTCTCCCCTGCTCCACTGATGCTTGGGGCTTTGTCCTTCCTGCAGAAGGTATTGGTCCTCATTGCCACTGTGCCCAAAATCCGAGAGTCATGCCCCCATTGTCAGCTGCTGTCTTCCTTGTGGTCAGATGGCCCCCCAATTGTCCTTGGCATCCTTACTCCCTGCTCTTGTGCCCCCATGATGCCAGTACAATGGTCACTCACTGACTGCCCACACTCCCCACCACCTGCACTGCACCAATGCCACCTGTTACTCAATGGCCGAGATCCCCTCAGCTGTTCACCTTTTTATGGGTCCGAGGTAATTCCCTAGGGCAGCCATGACTGGCTCCCGACTATGTACCCACCTCCCTTCACCTGATCTGCAGCCCATGTGCCCTGGTGAAAATCTCAGCCAGCACCCCCAATCTGGTGAACGAGCTGCTCAACGACCTTAATTGGGGATCGAGCGGGATCACAATCCTGCCCGCCACCCCCCCCATCCTGATGAACATGGCCGGTTCCGGGAACAGCATCCAAGAAACCAGCAGGCCGGCCTGCGTCTATATTTTCGGGCCCTGTCAGCCTCAAGTCCCCCAACAGGACACATAAATTCAGCCCTTGAAATCTATGGGTATGATTTTCCCTGCGGGCTTCTGAACCCTGCCATCAGGCTCAAATGTGGGTAAGAAGTCCGCACTGAGTGGTTAAACAGTTACATTATGATTTTCCACAGAGTGGCCAATTAGAAACAATAGAAAAATAGGAGCAGGAGTAGGCAATTCGGCCCTTCGAGCCTGCTCCGCCATTCAATACGATCATGACTGATCATCCAAACTCAGTACCTTGTTCCCGCTTTCTCCGTGTATCCTATCCATTCTACTAGTTACATCCTTTTAGCCCTAAGAACTATATCTAACTCTTTCTTTAATATATTCAACGATTTGGCCTCAACTGCTTTCCGTGGTGGAGAATTCCACAGGTTCACCACTCTCTGGGTGAAGAAATCCATCCTCATCTCAGTCCTAAATGGCTTGCCCCTTATCCTTAGACTGTGACCCCTGGTCCTGGACTCCCCCGCCATCGGGAACATTCTTCCTGCATCTAGTCTGTCCAGTCTGTTAGAATTTTGTAGGTTTCTATGAGATCCCCTCTCATTCTTCTAAACTCTCGTGAATACAAGCCTAATCGACCCAATCCCTCTTCATACGTCAGTCCTGCCTTCCCAGGAATCAGTCTAGTAAACCTTCACTGCACTCCCTCCATAGCAAGAACATCCTTCCTGAGATAAGGAGACCAAAACTGCACACAATACTCCAGATGTGGTCTCACCAAGGCCTTGTAGAATTGCAGCAAGACGTCCTTGCTCCTGTACTTGAATCCTCTCGCTATGAAGGCCAACATACCATTTGTCTTCTTAACTGCCTGCTGCACCTGCATGCTGACTTTCAGTGACTGGTGCACAAGGACACCCAGATCTCGCTGTGTCTTCCCCTTTCCCAATCTATCGCCATTCAGATAATAATCTGCCTTCCTGTTTTTGCCACCAAAGTAGATAACCTCACATTTATCCACATTATACTGCATCTGCCATGTATTTGCCCACTCACTCAACCTGTCCAAATCACACTGGAGCTTCGCTGCAACCTCCTCACAGCTCACACTCCCACCCAGCTTTGTGTCGTCTGCAAACTTGGATATATTACATTTAATTCCCTCACTAGTCACTGCCTGCTACTCGGAAAAAGACCCGTTTATTCCTACTCTTTGTTTCCTGTCTGCCAACCAGTTCTCTATCCATGTCAGTACCTTACCCCCAATCCCACGTGCTTTAATTTTGCACACTAATCTGTTATGTGGGAACTTATCATAAGCCTTCTGAAAGTCCAAATACACCACATCCACTGGTTCTCCCTTATCTATTCTACTAGTTACATCCTCAAAAAATTCCAGTAGATTTGTCAAGCATGATTTCCCTTTCGTAAATCCATGTTGACTTTGTCCGATCCTGTCACTATTTTCCAAGTGTTCTGCTATTACATCTTTTATAATGGACTCTAGCATTTTCCCCATTACTGATGTCAGGCTAACTGGTCTATAACTCCCTGTTTTCTCTCTACCTCCTTTTTTAAATAGTGGGGTTACATTAGCTACCCATTGGAACTGTTCCAGAGTCGACAGAATTTTGAAAAATGACCAGCAATGCATCTACTATTTCTAGCGCCACTTCCTTAAGTACTCTGGGATGTAGATTATCAGGCCTTGGGCATTTATCGGCCTTCAATCCCGTAAATTTCCCTAACACCATTTCCCTACTAATACTGATTTCATACAGTTCCTCCTTCTCATTAGACCCTATGTTCCCCAACATTTCTGGGACGTAATTTGTATCCTCCTTTGTGAAGACAGAACCAAAGTATGTATTTAATTGGTCTGCCATTTCTTTGTTCCCCATTATAAATTCCCCCATTTCTGACTGTAAGGGACCCACATTTGTCTTCACTAATCTTTTTCTCTTCACATATCTATAGAAGCTCTTACAGTCAGTTTTTATGTTCTCTGCAAGCTTACTCTCATACTCTATTTTCCCCTTCTTAATCAATCCCTTTGTCCTCCTTTGTTGAATTCTAAACTGCTCCCAATCCTCAGGTTTGCTGCTTGTTCTGGCCATCTTCTTTTTCTCCTCCTTGGATCTAATACTATCCCTAATTTCTTTTGTAAGCCACGGTTGAGCCACCCTTCCTGTTTTATTTTTACGCCAGACAGGAATGAACAATTGTTGTAATTCATCCATGCGCTGTTTAAATGCTAGCCATTGCCTATCTACTGTCAACTCTTTAAGTAACGTTCCCCAATCTATGATAGCAAACTCGAACCGCATACCTTCATAGTTTCCTTTATTTCGATTTAGGACCCTAGTCTCAGAATCAACTCTCTCACTCTCCAACTTAATGAAGAATTCCATCATGTTGTGGTTGCTCTTTCCCAAGGGACCCCGCAAAACAAGATTGTTAACTAATCCCTTCTCATTACACAATACCCAGTCTAGGATGGCCTGTTCTCTAGTTGGTTCCTCAACGTATTTGTCCAAAAAAACGCACGTACGCACTCCAGGAATTCCTCCTCTACAGTATTATTGCTAATTTGGTTTGCCCAATCTATATGTAGATTAACGTCACCCAAATTACAGTTGTACCCTTATTGCATGCGTCTCTAATTTCCTGTTTAATGCCATCCTCTACATCACCACTGTTGTTTGGGGGTCTATATACATTTTCAGCCCCTTGGTGTTTCTTAGCTCCACCCATACAGATTCCACATCAGGATTCTCTGAGCTAATATCCTTCCTCACTATTGAATTGATTTCCTCTTTTACTAACAACGCTACTCGACCTCCTTTCCCTTTTTGCCTGTCCTTCCTAAATATTGAATACCCCTGGATGTTCAGTTTCCATTCTTAGTCACCCTGCAGCCATGTCTCCACAATCGCAACTATATCATATCCATTTACATCTATTTGCGTGGTTAATTCACCTATCTTATTGCCAACTCTCCGTGCACTGAGACACAATGCCTTTAGGCTTGTCTTTTTAACATTCTTAGTCATCTGAGCATTATTTCGCACTATGGCCCTATTTGTTTCTTGCCCTTGATTTCTATGCCTTCCACATTTGCCTTTTTGTTTCCTGTCTTCCGTTTCTATCCTTGTTTCCTCCTCCTCAGTCTCCCCGCTCAGGTGCCCATCTCCCTGCCATTCTAGTTTAAATCCTCCCTAACAGCACTAGCAAACGCCCCTGCGAGGACATCGGTTCCGGTCCTGCCTGGGTGTAACCCGTCCCGCTTCTACAGAACCGGTCCCGATGTCCCAGGAATCTAAATCCCTCCCTCCAGCCACGCATTTCTCCAGCCACGCATTCAACTGGTCTATTCTCCTGTTCCTATACTCACTAACACGTGGCACAGGAAGTAATCCTGAGATTACTAACTTTGAGGTCCTGCTTTTTAATTTAGCTCCTAACTCCTTAAATTGATCTTGCAGGAGAACTTGATGGAGGCGCCATGTCTCCAACTTTTTTAATTTTAATCTATAAAGTGGCTTTTTCAGTCAGGCAACCATTATGGGGGGAGACCCTCAACATGGTGGCCTGTGGTTATGCTGCACCCAGGCAGGCAGGGAGGGCTTCCAGGCCTGCCACCAGGAGGCCACCTCCCAGCAGTCAAACAGGCCCCCGCCACCTGCAGGAACCTGGAGGATGACTGGAAAATCCCAGGCGGCTTCCTTTAACTGGCCTTTAGTAACGCTGAATTAGTTGGATCAACTACCTACCTCACGTGCACCACCCCCCCACCCCGTCTCTCTGAAAATGGCCTGGGGGTGGGATGAATCACAGACAAATTATGGCACAGAAGGAAGCCATTCAGCCCATCGTGTCTGCACCAGCGGGAAAAACTAACCTCCCAATCTAATCCCACCTTCCAGCACCTGGTCCGTAGCCATGCCAGTTACAGCACTTCAGGTGCATGTCCAGGTACCTTTTAAATGAGTTGAGGGTTTCTGCCTCCACCACCGTTCCTAGCAGTGAATTCCAGACATCCACCACCCTCTGGGTGAAAAAGTTTTTCCTCATGTCCCCTCTAATCCTTCTATCAATCACCTTAAATTTGTGCCCCATGGTAATTGACCTCTCCACTAGGGGAAACAGGTCCTTCCTGTCTACTCTATCTAGGCTCCTCATAATTTTGTACACCTCAATTAAGTTACCCCTCAGCCTCCTCTGTTCTAAGGAAAACAACCCTAGCTGATCCAATCTTGCCTCATAGCTGCAACTTTCAAGCCCTGGCAACATTCTTTTAAATTTCCTCTGTACTCTCTCCAGAGCAATTATGTCCTTCCTGTAATGTGGTGACCAGAACTGTACGTAATACTCCAGCTGTGGCCTAACCAGCGTTTTATACAGTTCCAGCATTACATCCCTGCTTTTGTATTCTATACCTCAGCCAATAAAGGAAAGCATTCCAAATGCCTTCTTCACCACTCTATCTACCTGTCCTCCCACCTTCAGGGGCCTGTAGACATGCACTCCAAGGTCTCTCACTTCTTCTACTCCTCTCAACATCCTCCCATTTATTGTGTATTCCCTCACTTTGTTTGGTCTCCCCAAATGCATTACCACACACTTCTCTGGATTGAATTTCATTTGCCACTTTTCCACCCACTCAACCAAACCATTGATATCATTCTGGAGTCTACAGCTATCCACTTCACTATCAACTACACGGCCAATTTTTGTGTCATTAGCAAATTTCCCTATCATGCCTCCCACATTAAATCCAAATCATTAACATATACCATAAACAGAATTGGCCTTTATAGCCACTCCAGGCGCTGCTTCACAAACCACTGACCACCTCCAGGCGCGTATCCATTGTCTCTCGAGATAAGGAGGCCCAAAAGAAAAAGAAAAGAAACAGCAAGGGTCGCAACACTGAGCCCTGTGGAACACCACTGGAAACCGCTTTCCATTTGCGAAAACATCCGTCGACTACTACCCTTTGTTTCCTGAAGCCGGAGAACCGGCATTAAGACCAGCGGCACTATTTTTGGCACCTATCTGCTTTTGTTCACGGCCGCAGCAGGGCCTAAAAATTAGGCCCTATAATTTGAGATCAAAATTAGTAAGTATTTAGAAGTGCATGAGATAATCAAGGACATCCAGCATGGAGATGTTAAGAGAGACGTGTTTGACAGAAGTAATACACTTCTGGAAGAAGTGGATAATTGGATAGATAAAGGGAATATAGCAGACTCAGTTGCAGAAAGAATTTCAGAAAGAGTTCAATCATGTATCTCATAGGATGCTTGTTATAAAACATCAGGAATATGATATAATAGAAACATAATAGCATCAATAAAAAGTTGACTGATGGATAAAAAAATAAGGGAAGTAAATGTAACTCAGATTGTAGAAAATTTCAAAATGACGTGCCCCAGGAGTCAGTGCTCTGTACACTGATGTTTCTGCATCTGCCCCCTTCTGTTGTGCAATACTGAAAGAGGTAGGAAAGCAAAGACAATAGCTCTACCAAAACTCTCGCCAGTTCTGCCTTTCCAGCGACCAATATAAAATACAACAGCAAGGAACTGGACCCCTGTATCTTTGAAAGCTGAGGCTTATAAATGCAGTTGTGCTTTGTGTCCCAAAATTTAGCACTCTGTGGCTGTAAATGTACAAGCTTCATTAAGGGCCCAGTGTATTTAAATCAGAGGTGCTCCCCATAAAACTACTGAAACACCTGAGTAGTGGGTGCCTCAGGGGAAGCCTGATGTCCTTAAGGGAAGGAAATCTGCTTTCCTTACCTGGTCTGGCCTACATGTGACTCTAGACTCACCGCAACGTGGTTGACTCTTAAATGCCCTCTGAAATGGCCCAGCAAGCCACTCAGTTGTATCTAACTGCTATGAGGTCAACAAGGAATGAAACCGGATGGACCACCTGGCATTGACCACCGGAAACAACAACGGCAAACCCAGCCCTGTCGACCCTGCAACGTCCTCCTTACAAACATCTGGGAGCTTGTGCCAAAGTTGGGAGAGCTGTCCCATAGACTAGTCAAGCAACAGCCTGACAGTCATACTCACAGAATCATACCTTACAATGTCCCAGACACCGCCATCAACATCCCCTGGTATGTCCTGCCCCACCGGCAGGACAGACCTAGCAGAGGTGGCAGCACAGCTGGAGGGAGTTGCACTGGGAGTCCTCAACATTGACTCCAGACCCCATGGCGTCTCATGGTATCAGCTCAATCATGGGCAAGGAAACCTCCTGCTGATTACCACCTACTGCCCTCCCTCAGCTGATGAATCAGTACTCCTCCATATTGAACACCACTTGGAGGAGGCACTGAGAGTGGTAAGGGCACAGAATGTATTTTGGGTGGGGGACTTCAATGTCTATCACCAAGAGTGGCTTGGTAGCACCACTAATGACCAGGCTGGCCAAGTCTGAAAGGACATAGCCGCTAGACTGGGTCTGTGGCAGGTGGTGAGGGAACCAACAAGAGGAAAAAATATACTTGACCTTGTCCTCACCAATCTGAATGCCACAGATGCATCTGATAGACAGTTAAACGATCCCATAACCAACGGATCAGATCTAAGCTCTGCAGTCCTGCCACATTCAGTAGTGAATGGTGGTGGACAATTAAACAACTAACTGGAGAAGGTGGTTCCACAAATATCCCCATCCTCAATGATGGGGAAGTCCAGCATATCAGTGCAAGAGATAAGGCTGAAGCATTTGCAACAATTTTCAGCCAGAAATGCCGAGTTGATGATCCATCTCAGCCTCCTCCTGAAGTCCCCAGCATCACAAATGCCAGTCTTTAGTCAATTTGAATCACTCTGCGTGATATCATGAAATGACTGAAGGCACTGGATACTGCAAAGGCTATGAGCCCTGACAACATTCTGGCAATAGTACTGAAGACTTGTGCTCCAGAACTTGCTGCGCCCCTAGCCAAGCTGGTCCAGCACAGCTACAACACTGGCATCTACCCGGCAATGTGGAAAATTGCCCAGGTATGTCCTGTACACAAAAAGCAGGACAAGTCCAACCCGGCCAATTACCGCCCCATCACTCGACTCTCAATCATCAGTAAAGTGATGGTGTTGTCGACAGTTCTATCAAGCGGCACTTGCTTAGCAAAACCTGCTCACTGACGCTCAGTTTGGGTTCTGCCAGGGCCATTCAGCTCCTGACCTGATTACAGCCTAGGTTCAGATATGGACAAAGGAGCTGAACTCAAGAGGTGAGGTGAGAGCGACTAACCTTGAAATCAAGGCAGCATTTGACCAAGTATGGCATCAAGGAGCCCTCCAAAATTGGAGTCAATAGGAATCAGGGGGAAAACTCTCCGCTGGTTGGAGTCATACATAGGGCAAAGGAAGATGGCTGTGGTTGTTGGAGGTCAATCATCTGAGCTCCAGGACATCACTGCAGGAGTTCCTCAGGGTCGTGTCCTAGGCCCAACCACCTGCAACTGCTTCATCAATGACCTTCATTCAATCATAAGGTCAGAAGTGGGGATGGTCGCTGATGATTAAACAATGTTCAGCACCATTTGCAACTCCTCAGATACTGAAGCAGTCCATGTCAAAATGCAGCAAGACCTGGACAATATCCAGGCTTGGGCTGATAACTGGCAAGTAACATTCGTGCCACACAAGTGCCAGGCAATGACCATCTTAAACAAGAGAGAATCTAACCATCTCTCCTTGACATTCAAGGGCATTACGATTGATGAATCCCCCACTATCAACATCCTGGGGATTACCATTGACCAGAAACTGGAGTAGCCATATAAATACTGTGGCTACAAGAGCAGGTCAGAGACGAGGAATCATGTGTCAAGTAACTCACCTCCTGATTCCCCAAAGCTTGTCCACCATCTGCAAGGCATAAATCAGGAGTGTGATGGAATACTCTCCACTTTCCACAGCTCCAACAATACTCAAGAAGCTCGACACCATCCAGGACAAAGCAGCCCGCTTGATTGGCACCCCATCCACAAACATTCACTCCCTCCACCACTGATGCACAGTGGCAGCAGTGTGTACCATCTACAAGATGCACTGCAGCAACGCACCAAGGCTCCTTACACAGCACCTTCCAAACCTGCGCCTCTACCACCTAGAAGGACAAGGGCAGCAGATGCATGGGAACACCACCATCTGCAAGACCCCTCCAAGCCACACACCATCTGGACTTGGAACTATATTGCCGTTCCTGCACTGTCACTGGGTCAAAATCCTGGAACTCCCTTCCTAACAGCACTGTAGGTGTACCTACCCCACATGGACTGCAGTGGTTCAAGAAGGCAGCTCACCACCACCTTCTCAAGGGCAATTAGGGATGGGCAATAAATGCTGGGCTAGCCCGCGACACGCAAATTCCAAGAACGAATAAAAAAAATTGCCCTCTTCTTTTAGCCTGGCCCTCTCTTTCTAATATGGCCAGCATTCCTTGCAGCATCTCTCTTAAAGGCCACTACTTGGAACTAGTAGTTGTGCCCCAAACTATTTTGCTGGAAATCAGTGATGCAAGTTTAAAAACAGGCAGCATCCCTTTGGTAACTGATTGCACCCAGTAATACACTCCTGACCTCCAAGGTGCCCTCAGCATGTCATGTAATAAACCATGAAAATATTTAAATAGGCATTGTAGGATACAGGCATATCAACACATGAGGTGCAATGACCCTGGTGTTAGAGCATCGGGATTCCAGTATCAACCCTAAAAACTCAAGAGAAGTCACAAAAATATATGCAGTGCACAAAGGAATCAGCACATTAGGGGCTGCTGTTCTGAGACTAATGTTGAAGTACAGTACTGATTCAGTGCAGATGTAATGCTAATACCACTAATCCATGAAATAGCTGACCTACAAGTCCTTGATCCGACAAATGAATACATAAAGGAAAAAATGTTCCAATTTCCATCACTGTCATCTTTCACCTTGGAGTGCAAAATTTGCACATAAATGTTCAAGAGGTGAGAGATGTAAAGAAATGAAAAAAAATCATACATTTGGAGGAAAAGGTATGTATGACAACCTCAGTTGATTAGGTTTCCCTAAAGCTGATTACTTTATAGAGAAAATTTTAAGAGAAAAGGTACTCAATATTCTTGAAGTTCCCAATTAAAAGAAAGCTTCATTGGAAATGTAAGGATTTTATGATCATACATTATTATATAATCGCCATGCCTGCCAGTGCTTTTTGGAAAACTAAAATAAAACAAGATGTACAGACATGAAAATGCTAAAAGTGATTCATCTTCTTATCACACAGATCCCATTACATACCCAGCTACAGTCACTGGGTCCAATTTTTACTAAGGAAAATCAGCATTAATGGGACACCAAAGGTGTCAAAATGAGGCTTGTCCTCTTACAGGCTCTCTTTCCCTGATGCTATAGCTACCACCATTTTGAAAGGAGCCTACTCTGGCAGGCCAGAGCTCCTGCCTGTAACAGGCAGAAGGCCTCTTTAATAAGCATTTTGAGATCCTAATGATGTAGTTGAGAACAGTATTCCAATTTTAAAGGACACATGGGTCGAGCTTGTGACATGCATAAATGTCACTGCTAATCCAATCAGGAAACAGCCAGAAAAAATGTAAAAACTGTATTTTTTGTGGAACCAGAAGAAGCAACAATGCTTCTCTTGAATCCACAAAATTACTGTGGGCCTGTGCTCGTATCCCAGCCGGACGACATTCCTGTGATGAAAAAGAGAGAGAGAGACAAACTGCAGAGACCAAACCCAAATAAGGTCCAGGCCTCAAAATTAAGGTCACCTGTTCACTATTGGAAAGGTCGGCCAAAAGGAAAAGCTCTCTGGGGAAGAGAATTCCATAGACTATCAACACTCTGAGAGAAAAAAAATTCTCCTCATCTCCGACCTAAATGGGAGACCGCTAATTTTTAAACTGTGTCTCCTAGTTGTAGTCTCTCCCATAACGGCTAACATCCTCTCAGTATTCACCCTGTCAAATCTCTCAGGATCTTATGTTTCAAGAAGATTCCCTCTTTTAGAATCTAGTTAGCACCTTGTTTAAACTATTAATTTTAATTAATACCTTGAGATCTGCTCTGTGCTAATACTCGTATTAATTCCCTTACTGTTAGGAACATTGGAACATAAGAGCAGGAGTAGGCCATTCAACCCATCGAGCCTGCTCCGCCATTCAATACGATCATGGCTGATCATCCACTTCAATGCCTTTTCCCCACACTATCCCCATATCCCTTTATGTCATTGGTATTTAGAAATCAGTCAATCACTACTTTAAACATCCTCAATGACTGAGCTTCCACAGCCCTCTGAGGTAGAGAATCCCAAAGATTCACAATCCTCTGAGTAAAGAAATTTCTCCTCATCGCTGTCCTAAATGGCTTCCCCCTTATTTTGAAATTGTGTCCCCTGGTTCTAGACTCCCGAACCAGAGGAAACCTCTTACCTCATCTACCCTGTCTACCCCTTTAAGTATTTTGTAGGTTTCAACGAGCACCTCTCATTCTTGGAAACTCTAGAGAATACAGGCCCAGTTTCCCCAATCTCTCTTCATAGGACAGTCCCGCCATCCCGGGAACAAGTCTGGTGAACCGTCGTTGCAATCTCTCTATGGCAATAATA
Source organism: Heterodontus francisci (assembly GCF_036365525.1). Classification (NCBI taxonomy): domain Eukaryota; kingdom Metazoa; phylum Chordata; class Chondrichthyes; order Heterodontiformes; family Heterodontidae; genus Heterodontus; species Heterodontus francisci. Next base: position 73,581,055 of record NC_090374.1, read on the forward strand.
TCCTTCCTGAGGTACGGGGACCAAAACTGCACATTAGGTGTGGTCTAACCAAGGCTCTATATCTTATACTAGTTTAAACCACTGCCCTTGTTTTTAAAAAAAAACGAATACTCACCAACCAATCAACTACCTGCTGTCCTCCGTCGTCAGTCCTTGCTTTTTTAGAAATACACTGATCAGGTCCATGCTGTTTTCCTGCTCTATCTCTCTCTTTCTCTGTCTTTTATCCTCTGCCGCCACTGCTGGTGTCTGATTAGGTTTGCGCTGTTTCCCCACTCTCTGTCTTTCTCTCGCTTTTATCCTCTGCCAGCGCTGTTGGTATTGCTGATCAATACCCTGTCTCTGATCAGGGTATTCAACCTCCAGCTGGTATGCCAGCTGAAGAGCCTGAGGGTGTATGGTACTCCTGAACATTGGAGGAGTGTGTGCCCAGGGTACTTTATGGCTCCTCAGCAAGGCTCAGATCCATAGTGCTGCTGAGGACCTGCCAGCACTGAGACATGCAGCTTCTTATGTCAATGAGCTGCTGGCATTGCCATAGAGGCCAGCAGTGTCTGATCTCTCTCTTCTGTCCTTACAGGAGAAATGGGCACATATTGCCCGCAAGAGGGCCCAGATGGGAGGAGGGATTCCATACCTGCACGACATCATCACAATGGAAGAGGGAGCCATGAAGATCGCCAGGGTTTGACCACAAGGAAGATGGGCAAGCTGAGATGGGCATCCATGGTAGAGATAGTGATTAGACAATGCAGTATCTGATGGCGTAGTGGTAATGTAACTGACCCAGCAATGCAGAGGCCCAGGTTTGTGCTCTGGGGACATGGGTTTGAATCCCACCACGGCAGATAGTGAAATTTGAATTCAATTAATAAATCTGGAATTAAAAAACTAGTCTAATGGTGACCATGAAACCATTGTTGATTGTTATAAAAATCCATCTGGTTCACTAATGTCCTATAGGGAAGGAAATTTGCCATCCTTACCTGGTCTGGCTTACATGTGACTCCAGACCCACAGCAATGTGGTTGACTCTTAAATGCCATCTAGGCATTGGCACTAATAGTGCAGGGATGTCTGGAGGGGATGCCAGTTGCACCCCAGCTGGTGGTCCCCCTCCAGCCACCTGGAATGCTAGCAAGGGTTGAGAAAGTCACAGAGGAGGATGAGAGTGCCATCCCTCACAGGGTGACATCAATATCAGCAGCATCCTTGGCCCCTCTGACTGAGGGACCATCTGCGCACCACGGCCATGTGACAGAGGCTGTCCTTGCAATAACACCAGTGCAGCAGCCACTGGAGATGCCATGATGAGGATGACCACCACATGCCTCTCAGGCTGTCTCCACCTCCTCTGGGGCCATAAGGGGAGCACCGCATAGAAGAGGCCACTATGTTGGGCAGAGCACTGAGTGGGTCACTGGGGTGTGTATCACTGCAGAGCACTTAGTAGGTCACTGGAGTGCCTGTCACTTGTACCTGTGCACTTCTTGTCTTTTGGATCACCATGTAAATATTGACACATGAAGCCAGATGTGTGAGCCTTCTTTTACTAATGGTGGAACAGGAGAAGAGGGATGAAGTGGTGAAGGAGAGCAAGGGTCCATTTACAGAGACATCGAAACCTCTGGGCAGACTCCCTTCATTGGTGATAAGAGCTGAGCTGTTCCAGACTGTGTCTTCAATGAAAGTATTCTCAGAGGCAAGCTCGGAAGTGAGTTCCAGAACTTGCTGTTCCTCCAGGGTCAGAGGGACTGAGCTGAAATGAGTCTGAATCAGATGATCCTTGATGTTAATGGCATCCTGACCCTCGCGCCCCACCCCAGCCTTGGTCACCTCCCTGTACAGCCGTGTGCTCTGTATCTTCCTCTTCCTCCTCCTCTTCCACAGCCCGCTCCTCCTCTTCCTCTGACGAGCTCTTCAAAGTCTACACCTCTCTGGAGGCCCATGTTATGGATTGCAGCTCAAATTTCAGCCTAATGTTTCAGGTTGACGAAACAATGACAACAGGTCATCAAACTGAAACTTTTAAGCACCCCCACAGTGGCCAAAATGGTCATAAATACCATTTCTCCAGGTTCGGTTGGTCTCCTGTTGAGGTTACAACAGGAGATAGGGAGAACCCTGTGGAAATTCAGGGGCATAATACTGATTTTCACAAGTGACGTTGCATGGATCTTGCAGGAAGTCTTACAAGTTACTTGAGACGGATAACGGATTAAAAGACACAAACATATATGCATACAGAGGCCACAATCGGTGATTCCAGCACAAATTGCGCCTGGTTTCAAAAGTGTTTTTTCCCAGGTTTCCGCTTAAACTACTTTGTATATCGTCAAAATCTGCCATGACCCATGCAATTGGGCAGCATTTGAAAGCATATTCTTTTTAAACGTTTTGCTTTAAAAACTATTCCTTGATTTATTTATGAGTGGTAACTTGGTAAAGTTTGTTTAATACAGCTGAAAATAGGTTTATCACAAAAAAGCATTTTAAATCGTAGTCAATCCACCACCTGTTAGTAACCAGATTTTAAATTACTGAAAATAACTTTTTAAAAAATACAGAACTATTTTCTATTTAGACTGGGATACAATTGTTAATTCCTCAGCAAATTGAAAAAAAAATTCATGCCAAACTTTTCAAAATGCAATGAGAAGGCTACTATTCAATCACTGGTACATCAAGGTGTTAAGAGCTGGCACATTCACTACAAATTTTCCAATTTGGCCTGTAAAGAAACCAGATAATAGTTGCTGTTTGACCATTAATTATTGTAAATTAAATTGTTACGCCTGCCCATGGTAAAGGAGACACCAATATTGTTATCCCAGGTATCAAATGGTTCCAAATATTTCTCCACCCTGGACATTGCCAATGCATTTTAGAGTATTCCTGTTAGAAAAGATCAGTATAAATTTACTTTTACCTTTGGCTCATAATGAGGTAACACATCAGGTGATATCAGCAATTCCTTGATTTTTCTCAAAAGATCTCTGTTGTGCTGCCTCCCAATACCATGTATTGTCTTGTTTTAACAGTTGATGTAGTGGCTGATTGGCTCTAGCTAGGTTGGGCAGAAATTTTCCAACTTGGTTCACCATTCCCATAAATCTCTGTAACTCAGTCACGTTCCTAGGAGCCAGAGACTCCTTGATTGCTCTTGTCTTCTGTGAATCAACTCTTAATACCAGATCCATCGACAATATGTCCAAGGAATTTGACAATTAGCTGCAAGAACTCACATTTGTTATTGAGTGTTAGTCCTGCTTTCTCTAAGGGTTGCAACTCTGCTCTCACTCTAGTGTCATGTTCTGTCTGAGTGGATTCATGAACCAGGACATCATCCATATGACATACAACTCCACCTAGTCCTTCTCGGATGCTTGACATTGTCCTCTGGAAAATCTAAGGTGCTGATGTGATACCAAAGGGTAGTCTGTTGAAACAAAACCTTCCAATTGGGGTAATGAAGGTTGTAAGCAACTTAGACTCTTCATCGAGGAGTAGTTGCCAAAAACAACTATTTGCTTCCAGCTTCGTGAAGATTGAACTCTTCTCCAGTTCAGCTAAGCTCTCATCTACACACAACATTGGATGGACTTCGCGTTCAACTGCTTTGTTTAGCTGTGCAAGTTCAACACAAATTCTAATAGATCCATTTGGTTTTTATACTGGGACGATACTTGGACACTAGTTTGTAGGCTCTGTTACAGGTGAAATAGCTCCTTGCTTCACCATCGAGTCGATTTCTTTTTTTACTTTTGGCAAGAGTGGGTGAGGAACTTTTCTGGGTGCAAACAGGCACACTGGCTTCGCTTCTAGCCATAGGTCTCCAGTCCTGTGAACAGTTTTGGGAATTCAGCTCTAAAGTTTCTGGGCTGATCTTCTCTACTTTCCAGTTCCTCCACTCTGCAAATCAAATGCAAGTCGGTGTAAGCTTTCCTGCTCAAAATTGAACAATTTTGATTTTGAAACATATATAATGCTTCTGTGATTTATTTTTCCCAATATTGGAGGATTGCCTTCAGTTCTCCTATGACGTTAAGTTCTATTCCTCCTGGCCCGTATAATTTTTTGCCTGATGGCTGAGAGTGTTCTTCTCTAACCATAGTTCGGCATTGGAAAGAACTGCTGCTCCAGTGTATCTTGTTTGTATAGGTCGTTTATAAATGCATCAACACTTTCCCTTTGCTGCTGGGTGTATCTTGTTTACAAGAATCTCTGTGCTCCAGCAACTCCCACTTGGTTCCTGGATCTCTCCCAGAAAAGGTATCTCAACATCATGGGTATCTTCCACTTTGTGGATTTTTCACTTTTCAAAGGTTTCCCTTTCTGTATGTTCTGTACCGGCTTGTTGCTATGGCACACCACTTGGAAGTGGCCTATCCCACACAAATGGCATTTGGACTCTTTGGCGGGAAAGTTTTTCCACCTATATCTCTCAGCCACATCTACTGCAATCAATTTTTTCTGCTGCGAGACACTCCTCCTGTGTACCTTGTTTTTTGCCGCCATCTTTGCCTTGCTTATGCCTAACAAACTCAACTGAGTCAGCTGCCCTCGCTGTAATATGAGGGTCTGAAAGGGTTAATGGCTGAGATAGTGAGAGTAACCCCTCCCACTGTAGTGATGATGAGATAACAGTCACATGGGCAGTAGGCTTGGTAGGAGCTAGAAGCACTATGAGAAGTGCTAGTTAGAGATCCTCATGGAGAGTGTAAATGGAATGTAAATGTAAATAAAGAGTTGATGTTCAGCCAGCCAGAGATTCCGAACCATTTATGAAGAGAACTATAACAACATTATCAATAACATATATCGCCACCAGTGATATACAACACTCGCGATGGGACTCTCTCTGTCACCGCAGACCACAGATTGATTCTGTTTCCTAACCTTCGCTTGTCTGCTCAGTTGGATTGCCTTTGCTAGGTTTAGATATCTTTTGACTGCAAGTGATCAGACAAGGCATCATCAAAAACTCCTACAACAATTCTATTCCTGATCAGCTGACCCTTCAAGCCGCCATACTCACAGTCTTCTGCAAGTTTGTATAGGTCGTTTATAAATGCATCAACACTTTTCCCTTGCTGCTGGGTGTGCTTGTTAAATTTGGCGCTCTCCGTGATTATATTTTTTTCTCAAATTAAAATATGCATCAAGTGCTTTGATTACGTCATCGTACGTGGCTTTCTCCTTGTTGATACTTTGTGTTACAAGAATATCATCCACACAGTTACCCATTGCATACAACAGCATACTGACATGTTCACTGCTTGGTTTCGTAGCTAGACCCGATGCGGTGCAATACCTGGCAAATCTGCGGCCATGCCTCAGCTTGATTTAGGCCTGCGACTTTTTCCAAACTTTCTGGTAAAGGTAGGGACTTTTCTATCATGCTTTATACTTTTATGGCAGTCTATGGGAGGAAGCACCAGGCATAGACACTGGGAGTAAAGTTGGAAGTGAAATGTGCAAGTGTACAGAAGAGTTGGTAAAGCAACAGAAGCGGGGATGATGAGGACAAGTGGTGGCTTCAAAGAGGGAATGTTCGTGAATACAACAATTATTAGAGCTCATGGCACTGCTGTTCCAGTTTCTTGTGGAAATAATTCTGGAATGCAGATGACAACATCGTACCTGTAGAAATATAATGATTTTTCCACAGCTGACAAGCCACACAAGTGTTATAAAAATAAAGCTTCAAGTGAACTCGTCAACAACCATTACTGGTTTAACAAGAATACTTCTCAGAAATATTTGACAGTTTCAGGACAACTAATTTTTAAGTAGTATAATTGTCATTTTCTAAGTGTCAATATATTTTCTCAACCTTATTTAAAGTAGAATCATAGAATCTTATAGCACAGAAGCCCATTGTGCCTACTTTTAAAGAGTTGTCTAATTTAGTCTTACATGCCAGCATTTTCCCCGAAATCCTGCAAATTAATCCTCTTCAAGCACATGGCTAACTGCCTTTTGAAAATACCCCCAAAAAGTCTGCTTCCACCACCCATCCAGGTAGCGTGTTCCAGATCTTAACAACCCTCTATGTGAAAACATTTTTCCTTATTTCCGCTTTAGTTCTTTTGCCAATTATTTTAAATCTATGAGCTCCTGTTACCGGCCCACTTGCCAGAGGAAACAGTTTCTTCCTATTTGCTCTATCAAAACCCATCATAATTTTAATACCTCCATTAGGTCTCACCTTAACTTTCTCTGCTCAAAGGAGAACAATCCCAGCTTGTCCAATCTTTTCACATAACTGATCCCTGTTCTCATCCTGATAAATCTCCTCTGTACCCTCTCCAAGGACTTGACATCCTTCCTAAAGTATGATGTTCAGAATTGTACATTATACTCCAGCTGAGGCCTAACCAGAGATTTGGATAGGTTTTGCATGACTTTCTTAATTTTGTATTTACAAAGCCAAGTATTCCATACGCTGTCTTAACCTATCACCTTGTTCTGCTCTGTTATGCAATTATTTTCAGCTAGTACCATACATTAAATTCCACTGTTTTTTGGTTGCTTTCAGGTTCAGATAAGTGGTCAGAAGCTGTAAAATGCTTCACAATTTTTCAAGGCTTTTACTATCAAAACAAAGTCTTAAAATCCACTGATGGGACTGTTAACAATTGAATTCCCTATCTGATATTTGGAGACATGTAGGATCAAAAAAGTTGCAATTTCTGTGAAATTATTCTGTGATACCCAGAGAACCTGGAAGCACTTTTAACCATTGATGACAGTGTGAAATGAGCAAAATCGGATTGGTCATACATTATATATCCCACCCAATTTTCTTTTCTGTTGACTTAATGGAAAGTAAAATTGGGCAAGGTGTATAATGGGCAACCAATCTGATATTGGCCGTTCTACACTACTGCCAATAGTTAAAATTACCCTCATGGTGTGGAGAACTAATAGCTGGAGAATACCTGATTCATGAGTAAACAGTTAAAATTATATTGAGTATATATTATTTTATGAGCTGTACCCTTCAGCTTTACAGTGGTGATTAAAAAATTATACAGTATGCATTGCCAGCTTCCTGAGTTTCATCCTACATACACTAAAACTTTGACGGAAGTTTATCTCACATGAAGGGCTGAATTTCTGATCACGCCTTGGTGTGCAAAATGGCAGCGTTCCTGCTTGTCCTGTGATTGACCGCGCCACCGTGATTATGCAGCGGGCAGCCATTTTGCATAATGGAGGTGGCTGTTTCCCCCCCAAAGTCACATGACAGAGGTGGAAATGGAGACGGCGTTCACGGCATCACCTGATGTTGGACCACGTGCTGGCGCCATCTTTAAAAGCCTGCCAGCTCTGCATTCACTGTCTCCCTGCATTCTTTAGAAGCTTACTGAAGCAACATTTCTGTGCTGTTCCAAAAAGTTAAAACTCAGCAAGCCACCCCACTGGGCATCCTTCTGATCATGTCAGAGGCCTGAGCAAGGTTGGCCCCACAGTTCAGTGATGCCTCCCTGCTTATTCTCCTCCAGGCTGCAAGGGAAAGGCGGGAGGTCCTCTTCCCCAGCAATGGCAAGCCTGGACGGAGATCACAGAGGAGGTTAGTAGCCGTGGGGTCACCCGATGAAACTAGGTCCAGAGTAGTAAGAGGATCAATGACCTCCTGCATTAGCAAAGGTAAGTGGCACGTTCCAAAATTGTTTAGCGCGGTCTGGTTGTCACTACATGGTGTGCCACATGGGTGTCACTGCCATTTCAAAGACAGGGTGGTCATAGCAGATTGCTGACAGATGACAGGCTGCATAAGTGAAACAAGTCTCCCTCCTTAATACCTCAGAGCAAGTGAGATCCATGACAGGTTGAGTCAGTTTGCCAGACAAAACACTCCTCAGATGTTGATGAAGCGCCGATGTTAGTAGAACCGTGATCTTGAAATTTGGCAATGTTCAAGATCTACATCCTTGCTCTTTCAGGAAAAGAGGGCCCATAACAGGAAGGAGATGGCCAGGACCGGTGACAGAGTGGCTGACCTGCATACTTTTAGTCAGGCTGAAGAGGAGGCACTGCAACTAGCTGGAAGTCAAAGAGGACCATCTCAGACGTGGAGCTCGGGGTCCCAGCGCAAGAGAGGATTATTGTCGATCAGTTAAAAATGCTATTGTCATGGTGAATTAGCTCTGGCATGCTGTTCTTAATGGGATATGTGTAGCTTAACTCACACATATGTTGTTTTTCATTGTATTTTGCAGGACACCATTCAAGGAAGACCACAGAACCTGACAGACTGACAACAACCTCTGAGGATGAGGAGCACTCGGAGGATGCACCGTCCCAGGACTCTCCTGCACCTACCACCAGCGCAGATACTTTCACTTCAGTGGGAATGCGCTTGGATTTACAATCAGGGTCACAATCTGGTGAGAGAAGAACACACGCACCCGAGCAGCTAGCTGAAGCTGAGACAGCCGAGGCTTCTGACTGTTGGAGGACCATGGGTGGCCAGGCCCAATCTGAGCCCGAGGCTGATGACGAGCATCCAGTTTCAGCAGCACAGGACATAGGAACATAGGAGCAGGAGTAGGCCATTCAGCCCATCGAGCCTGCTCCGCCATTCAATATGATCATGGCTGATAATCTACTTCAGTGTCTTTTTCCCACACTATCCCCATATCCCGTTATATCATTGCTATTTAGAAATCTGTCAATCTGTACTTTAAACATACTCAATGACTGAGCTTCCACAGCCCTCTGGGGTACAGAATTCCAAAGATTCACAACCCTCTGAGTAAAGAAATTTCTCCTCATCTCTGTCCTAAGTGGTTTCCCCCTTATTTTGAAATTGTGTCCCCTGGTTCTAGACTCCCCAACCAGGGGAAACATCTTAGCTGCATCTACCCTGTCTATCCCTTTACGTATTTTGTAGGTTTCAATGAGATCATCTTTCATTCTTTGAAACTCTGGAGAATACAGGTCCAGTTTCCCCAATCTCTCTTCATAGGACAGTCCCGCCATCCCGGGAACAAGTCTGGTGAACCTTCGTTGCACTCCCTCTATGGCAATAATAACCTTCTTAAGGTAAGGGGGCAAAACTACACACAGTACTCCAGGTGCGGTCTAACCAAGGTACGATACAATTGAAGCAAGACTTCACTACTCCTGTACTCAAATCCTCTTGCAATAAAGGCTAACATACCATTAGCCTTCTTAATTGCTTGCTGCACCTGCATGTTAGCTTTCAGTGATTTATTGACAAGGACACCCTGGCCCCTTTGTACATCTACACTTTCTAATCTCTTACCATGTAAGAAATACTCTGCACATCTATTCCTCCTACCAAAATAGATAACCTCACATTGTTACACATTATATTCCATCTGCCACGTTCTTGCCCACTCACTAAGTCTGTCCAAATCCCCTTGAAGCTGCTTTGCATCTTCCTAACAACACACATTCCCACCTTTTTTTTGTCACATGTGAACTTGGAAATATTACACTTGATCCCCACATCCAAATCATTGATATCTACTGTAAACAGCTGGGGCCCAAGTAGAATTAGAATTAGAATATTACAGCGCAGTACAGGCCCTTCGGCCCTCGATGTTGCGCCGAGCTGTGAAACCATCTGACCTACACTATTCCATTTTCATCCATGTGTCTATCCAATGTCCACTTAAATGCCCTTAAAGTTGGCGAATCTACTACTGCTGCAGGCAGGGCATTCCACGCCCTTACTACTCTCTGAGTAAAGAAACTACCTCTCACATCTGTCCTATATCTATCACCCCTCAACTTGAAGCTATGTCCCCTCGTGTTTGCCATCACCATCCGAGGAAAAAGACGCTCACTATCCACCCTATCTAACCCTCTGATTATCTTATATGTCTCTATTAAGTCACCTCTCCTCCTCCTTCTCTCCAACGAAAACAACCTCAAGTCCCTCAGCCTTTCCTCGTAAGACCTTCCCTCCATACCAGGCAACATCCTAGTAAATCTCCTCTGCACCCTTTCCATAGCTTCCACATCCTTTCTATAATGCGGTGACCAGAACTGCACGCAATACTCCAGGTGCGGTCTCACCAGAGTCTTGTACAGCTGCAGCATGACCTCGTGGCTCCGAAACTCGACCCCCCTACTAATAAAAGCTAACACACCATATGCCTTCTTGACAGCCCTATTAACCTGGTTAGCAACCTTCAGGGATTTATGCACCTGGACACCAAGATCTCTCTGCTCATCTACACTAACAAGAATCTTCCCATTAGCCCAGTACTCTGCATTCCTGTTACTCCTTCCAAAGTGAATCACCTCACACTTTTCCGCATTAAACTCCATTTGCCATCTCTCAGCCCAGCTCTGCAGCCTATCTATGTCTCTCTGTACCCTACAACATCCTTCGGCACTATCCACAACTCCACCGACCTTAGTGTCATCTGCAAATTTACTAACCCACCCTTCTACACCCTCTTCCAGGTCATTTATAAAAATGACAAACAGCAATGGCCCCAAAACAGATCCTTGCGGTACACCACTAGTAACTAAACTCCAGGATGAACATTTGCCATCAACCACCACCCTCTGTCTTCTTTCAGCTAGCCAATTTCTGATCCAAAGCTCTAAATCACCTTCAACCCCATACTTCCGTATTTTCTGCAATAGCCTACCGTGGGGAACCTTATCAAACGCCTTACTGAAATCCATATACACCACATCCACTGCTTTACCCTCATCCACCTGTTTGGTCACCTTCTCGAAAAACTCAATAAGGTTTGTGAGGCACGACCTACCCGTCACAAAACCGTGCTGACTATCTCTAATGTACTTATTCTTTTCAAGATGATTATAAATCCTGTCTCTTATAACCTTTTCCCACATTTTACCCACAACCGAAGTGAGGCTCACAGGTCTATAATTACCAGGGCTGTCTCTACTCCCCTTCTTGAACAAGGGGACAACATTTGCAATCCTCCAGTCTTCCGGCACTATTCCTGTCGACAATGACGACATAAAGATCAAGGACAAAGGCTCTGCAATCTCCTCCCTAGCTTCCCAGAGAATCCTAGGATAAATCCCATCTGGCCCAGGGGACTTATCTATTTTCACACTTTCCAAAATTGCTAACACCTCCTCCTTGTGAACCTCAATCCCATCTAGCCTTGTAGCCTGAATCTCAGTATTCTCAACAACATTTTCTTTCTCTACTGTAAATACTGACGCAAAATATTCATTTAACACTTCCCCTATCTCCTCTGATTCCACACACAACTTCCCACTACTATCCTTGATTGGCCCTAATCTAACTCTAGTCATTCTTTTATTCCTGATATACCTATAGAAAGCCTTAGGGTTTTCCCTGATCCGATCCACCAATGACTTCTCGTGTCCTCTCCTTGCTCTTCTTAGCTCTCCCTTTAGATCCTTCCTGGCTAGCTTGTAGCTCTCAAGCGCCCTAACTGAGCCTTCACGTCTCATCCTAACATAAGCCTTCTTCTTCCTCTTGACAAGCGCTTCAACTTCTTTAGTAAATCACGGCTCCCTCGCACGACAACTTCCTCCCTGCCTCACAGGTACATACTCATCAAGGACACGCAGTAGCTGCTCCTTGAATAAGCTCCACATTTCGATTGTTCCCATCCCCTGCAGTTTCCTTCCCCATCCTATGCATCCTAAATCTTACCTAATCGCATCATAATTTCCTTTCCCCCAGTTATAATTCTTGCCCTGCGGTATATACCTGTCCCTGCCCATCGCTAAGGTAAACCTAACCGAATTGTGATCACTGTCACCAAAGTGCTCACCTACATCTAAATCTAACACCTGGCCGGGTTCATTTCCCAGTACCAAATCCAATGTGGCATCGCCCCTGGTTGGCCTGTCTACATACTGTGTCAGAAAACCCTCCTGCACACACTGGACAAAAACTGACCCATCTAAAGTACTCGAACTATAGTATTTCCAGTCGATATTTGGAAAGTTAAAGTCCCCCATAACAACTACCCTGTTACTCTCACCCCTGTCGAGAATCATCTTCGCTATCCTTTCCTCTACATCTCTGGAACTATTCGGAGGTCTATAAAAGACTCCCAACAGGGTAACCTCACCTCTCCTGTTTCTAACCTCAGCCCATACTACCTCAGTAGACGAGTCCTCAAACGTCCTTTCTGTCGCTGTAATACTCTCCTTGATTAACAATGCCACACCCCCCCCTCTTTTACCATCTTCTCTGTTCTTACTGAAACATCTAAATCCCGGAATCTGCAACATCCATTCCTGCCCCTGCTCTACCCATGTCTCCGAAATGGCCACTACATCGAGATCCCAGGTACCAACCCATGCTGCAAGCTCACCCACCTTATTCCGGATGCTCCTTGCGTTGAAATAGACACACTTTAAACCAGGTTCTTGCTTGCCAGTGCCCTCTTGCTTCCTTGTAACCATATCCCTGACCTCACTACTCTCAACATCCTGTACACTGGCACTACAATTTGGGTTCCCATTCCCCTGCTGAATTAGTTTAAACCCCCCCGAAGAGCACTAGCAAACCTCCCCCCCAGGATATTGGTACCCCTCTGGTTCAGGTGAAGACCATCCTGTTTGTAGAGGTCCCACCTACCCCAGAAAGAGCCCCAATTATCCAGGAAACCAAATCCCTCCCTCCTGCACCATCCCTGCAGCCACGTGTTCAACTCCTCTCTCTCCCTATTCCTCGCTTCGCTATCACGTGGCACGGGCAACAACCCAGAGATAACAATTCTGTTTGTTCTTGCTCTAAGCTTCCACCCTAGCTCCCTAAATTTCTGTCTTAAATCCCCATCTCTCTTCCTACCTATGTCGTTGGTGCCTATGTGGACCACGACTTGGGGCTGCTCCCCCTCCCCATTAAGGATCCCAAAAACACGATCCGAGACATCACGAACCCTGGCACCTGGGAGGCAACATACCAACCGTGAGTCTCTCTCGTTCCCACAGAACCTCCTATCTGTTCCCCTAACTATGGAGTCCCCAATGACTAATATTCTGCTCCTCTTCCCCCTTCCCTTCTGAGCTACAGGGACAGACTCTGTGCCAGATATCTGTACCCCATTGCTTACCCCTGGTAAGTCGTCCCCCGCAACAGTATCCAAAACGGTATACCTGTTGTTGAGGGAAACAGCCACAGGGGATCCCTGCACTGCCTGCTGGTTCCCTCTCCTTCCCCTGACGGTAACCCATCTACCTACTTCTTTTACCTGAGGTGTGACTACCTCCCCATAACTCCTCTCAATAACCTCCTCCACCTCCCAAATGATCCGAAGTTCATCCAGCTCCAGCTCCAGTTCCCTAACGCGGTTCTCGAGGAGCTGGAGTTGGGTGCACTTCCCACAGATGCAGTCAGCAGGGACACTCTTGGCGACCCTTACCTCCCACATTCTGCAGGAGGAACATACAACTGCCTTAATCTCCATTCCCACTATTCCAAATTCCCAACAAATCTACTGAAAAACCAAAAAAACAAAAAGTCAAAACTTGTTAGGTTAGCAATCCAACGGACAGAACTTCCCAAATAAAAAGTTTACCTTATCAACACACCAGAGTCCTTTTTTTTGGTTAGAGGAGGAGGGTGGGTGGGAGACACTACACGTGTAGTGTCTCGGGTACAGCCACCACACAAATATATACCCTTTTCCTTACCCAGCAGTCCCCTGGTCCTCCGAAAACAAAAGGGAATTCACTTTTAAACTTACGCTGAAATTGACTTCTCAGCTGTAAGCCCGTTCACGCACCTCCGTTGCTATCAACGCTGCAGTCACCGAAACTAAAAGAAAGAGATTCTAAACCACACAAATATATACCCTTTTCCTTCCCCAGCAGTCCCCTGGTCCTCCGAAAACAAAAGGGAATTCACTTTTAAACTTACGCTGAAATTGACTTCTCAGCTGTAAGCCCGTTCACGCACCTCCGTTGCTATCAACGCTGCAGTCACCGAAACTAAAAGTACTGATCCTTGCAGCACTCCACTAGGCACAGCCTGCCAACGCCGTTTATTCCTACTCTCTATTTTCTGCCTGTTAACCAATCCTTAATGCATGCCAGTATATTACTTCCTTTCCTACGTGCTTTAATTTTGCTAACCAACCTCCTGTGGGGAACTTTATCAAAAACCTTCCGAAATTCCAAGTATACTATGTCCACCGACTTCCCTTTATCAAATCTGTTAGTAACATCATCAAAAAACTCCAACAGGTTCGTCAAACATGGTGGGGGGGAGATGGTATTACTGGGGGCACAACTTTGCAAGCATGAAGTGAGGTGGGGGGGGACTGGTATAACTGGGGGCACAACTCTGCAAGCATGAAGGGAAGTGGGAGGGGGACTCATATTACTGGTGCACAACTCTGCAAGCATTAAGAGAGGGGGGAGGGGGTTGGTATTGCCAGGGGTACAACTCTGCAAGATTAAAGTGAGGTGGGGAGGGGCCTGTATTACTGGGGGCAAAACTCTGCAAGCATGAAGTAAGAACAAAGAACAGTACAGCACAGGAACAGGCCATTCGGCCCTCCAAGCCTGCGCCGATCTTGATGCCTGCCGAAACTAACACCTTCTGCACTTCCGGGGCCCATATCCCTCTATTCCCTTCCTATTCATATATTTGTCAAGATCTCTCTTAAACGTCGCGATCGTATCTGCTTCCACCACCTCCCCTGGCAGCAGGTTCCAGGCACTCACCACCCTCTGTGTAAAAAACTTGCCTCGCACATCCCCTCTAAACTTTGCCCCCTCGCACCTTAAACCTATGTCCCCTAGTAACTGACTCTTCCACCCTGGGAAAAAGCTTCTGACTATCCACTCTGTCCATGCCGCTCATAACTTTGTAAACCTCCATCATGTCGCCCCTCCACCTCCGTCGTTCCAATGAAAACAATCCGAGTTTTTCCAACCTCTCCTCATAGCTAATGCCCTCCAGACCAGGCAACATCCTGATAAACCTCCTCTGTACCCTCTCCAAAGCCTCCACGTCCTTCTGGTAGTGTGGCGACCAGAATTGCACGCAATATTCTAAGTGTGGCCTAACTAAGGTTCTGTACAGCTGCAACATGACTTGCCAATTTTTATACTCTATGCCCCGACCGATGAAGGCAAGCATGCCGTATGCCTTCTTGACTACCTTATCCACCTGCGTTGTCACTTTCAGTGACCTGTGGACCTGTACGCCCAGATCTCTCTGCCTGTCAATACTCCTAAGGGTTCTGCCATTTACTGTATACCTCCCACCTGCATTAGACCTTCCAAAATGCATTACCTCACATTTGTCCGGATTAAACTCCATCTGCCATTTCTCTGCCCAATTCTCCAACTGATCTATATCCTGCTGTATCCTCTGACAATCCTCATCATTATCCGCAACTCCACCAACCTTTGTGTCGTCCGCAAACTTACTAATCAGACCAGCTACATTTTCCTCCAAATCATTTATATATACTATAAACAGCAAAGGTCCCAGCACTGACCCCTGCGGAACACCACTAGTCACATCCCTCCATTCAGAAAAACACCCATCCACTGTTACCCTCTGTCTTCTGTGACTGAGCCAGTTCTGTATCCATCTTGCCAGCTCACCTCTGATCCCGTGTGACTTCACCTTTTGCACCAGTCTGCCATGCGGGACCTTGTCAAAGGCTTTACTAAAGTCCATATAGACAACATCCACTGCCCTTCCCTCATCAATCATCTTCGTCACTTCCTCAAAAAACTCAATCAAATTAGTAAAACACGACCTCCCCTTCACAAAACCATGCTGTCTCTCCCTAATAAGTTTGTTTGTTTCCAAATGGGAGTAAATCCTGTCCCGAAGAATCCTCTCTAATAGTTTCCCTACCACTGACGTAAGGCTCACCGACCTATAATTTCCTGGATTATCCTTACCACCCTTCTCAAACAAAGGAACAACATTGGCTATTCTCCAGTCCTCTGGGACCTCACCTGTAGCCAATGAGGATGCAAAGATTTCGGTCAAGGCCCCAGCAATTTCCTCCCTTGCCTCCCTCAGTATTTTAGGGTAGATCCCATCAGGCCCTGGGGACTTATCTACCTTAATGCTTTGCAAGACCCCCAACACCTCCTCCTTTTTGATAATGAGATGACTGAGACTATCTGCACTCCCTTTCCTAGGCTCATCATCCACCAAGTCCTTCTCCTTGGTGAATACTGATGCAAAGTACTCATTTAGCACCTCACCCATTTCCTCTGGCTCCACGCATAGATTCCCATCTCTGTCCTTGAGTGGGCCAACCCTTTCCCTGGTTACCCTCTTGCTCTTTATATACGTATAAAAAGCCTTGGGATTTTCCTTAATCCTGTTTGCCAATGACTTTTCATGACCCCTTTTAGCCCTCCTAACTCCTTGCTTAAGTTCCTTCCTACTGTCTTTACATTCCTCAAGTGCTTCATCTGTTCCTAGCCTTCCAGCCCTTACAAATGCTTCCTTTTTCTTTTTGACTAGGCTCACAATATCCCGTGTTATCCAAGCTTCCCGAAAGTTGCCAAACTTGTCTTTCTTCCTCACAGGAACATGCTGGTCCTGGATTCTAATCAGCTGACGTTTGAAAGACTCCCACATGTCAGATGTTGATTTATCCTCAAACAGCCGCCCCCAATCTAAATTCTTCAGTTCCTGCCTAATATTGTTATAATTAGCCTTCCCCCAATTTAGCACCTTCACCGAGGACTACTCTTATCCTTATCCACAAGTACCTTAAAACTTATGGAATTATGGTCACTGTTCCCGAAATGCTCCCCCACTGAAACTTCGACCACCTGGCCGGGCTCATTCCCCAATACCAGGTCCAGAATGGCCCCATCCCTAGTTGGACTATCTATGTACTGTTTCAAGAAGCCCTCCTGGATGCTCCTCACAAATTCTGCCCCATCCAAGCCCCTAGCACTAAGTGAGTCCCAGTCAATATTGGGGAAGTTAAAATCACCCACCACTACAACCCTGTTACCTTTACATCTTTCCAAAATCTGTCTACATATCTGCTCCTCTACCTCCCGCTGGCTGTTGGGAGGCCTGCAGTAAACCCCCAACATCGTGACTGCACCCTTCCTATTCCTGAACTCCACCCATATTGCCTCGCTGCATGACTTCTCTGAGGTGTCCTCCCGCAGTACAGCTGTGATATTCTCCTTAACCAGTAATGCAACTCCCCCACCCCTTTTACATCCCCCTCTATCTTGCCTGAAGCTTCTAAAGCCTGGAACATTTCTCTGCCAATCCTGCCTTCCCTCAACCAAGTCTCTGTAATAGCAACAACATCATATTTCCAAGTACTAATCCAAGCTCTAAGTTCATCTGCCTTACCTGTTATACTTCTTGCATTGAAACAAATGCACTTCAGACCACCAGTCCCGCTGTGCTCAGCAATATCTCCCTGCCTGCTCTTCCTCTTAGTCCAACTGGCCTTATTTACTATGTCCTCCTCATTTACTTCACTAGCTGTCCTACTGCTCTGGTTCCCACCCCCCTGCCACACTAGTTTAAACCCTCCCGAGAGACGCCAACAAACCTTGTAGCCAGGATATTAGTGCCCTTCTCGTTTAGATGCAATCCGTCCTTCTTGTACAGGTCCCATCTGTCCCTGAAGAGAGCCCAATGGTCCAGATATCTGAAACCCTCCCTTCTACACCAGCTGCTCAGACACGTGTTTAGCTGCACTATCTTCCTATTTCTAGCCTCACTGGCACGTGGCACAGGGAGTAATCCAGAGATTACAACCCTAGAGGTCCTGTTTTTTAACTTACTACCTAACTCCCTAAACTCCCCCTGCAGGACCTCATCACTCTTCCTGCCTATGTCATTGATACCGATGTGTACCACAACCTCTGGCTGTTCACCCTCCCCCTTCAGAATGCCCTCTGTCCGTTCAGAGATATCCTTGACCCTGGCACCAGGGAGGCAACATACCTTCCTGGAGTCTCTTTCACGTCCACAGAAGCGCCTATCTGTGCCCCTGACTATAGAGTCCCCTATAACTATTGCTCTTCTGCGCTTTGTCCCTCCCTGCTGAACAACAGTGCCAGCCGTGGTGCCACTGCTCTGGCTGCTGCTGTTTTCCCCTGCTAGGCCATCCCCCCCAACAGTATCCAAAACGGTATACTTGTTAGAGAGGGTGGGAGGGGGACTCATATTACTGGGGCACAACTTTGCATACGTGTAGGGAGGTACCGCATACCTGCCCTCTGTAAAGGTTGTCTGCTCTGTGCCATTGATTGTTTCTGTGAGTAAAGGAGCAATGGCACACCAGTCATCCTGTATGTGGAGAGAGAGCCAGAAACGGTAGGCGTGTAAAGTTTATCAGGCTAGTGAGCCAATCAATGCAGCTGTTACAATCTGAATGTGGTCATGCTGTGCCACTCTCATTGGGAGCTAAGACAGGCAATGCCATGCCACTCCACATAGTTGATGCTTGAAAGCACCAGATGTAACAGTTAACATCAATCTCTGGCCTGTTAGGTACCTTCGAAGAGTGAAGGGACCGAGTGTAATTGCAATTTGGTAATGGAGATGTTTCACCCTATATTCATTGTCTCGCTTGTCTTGAGGATCCATATGTGCTGCAAGTAAAACCGGCAGGCAGGTGCAGCCCACTGAAGAGGCCCCCAGTCTAGAGCAGCAGCAGCCCCCAAGGAGAGCGCGCCACTATAGAACGCCGCGCATCTACAGGTCCCGCAGATGTCAGAGTGCCAGTGTCAGAGGCGAGTGCAGATGTTGAGAGAGGTGGTGACACATCACAGTGCCCGGATCAATGATGCCCTGAAGCCCATTGGATTCGGTGGACATCCTATGCCTGTTGCCTCAAAGTCACAGCGGCTCAACTTTTATGCCTCTGCATCATTTCAGGGGCTCATTGGAGACTTTTGCACAGCAGTGCACCGCTGCATCAGGGAGCTCACCGATGCCCTGTACCAGAGGAATGGTGACTATGTCCGCTTCACAATGGAGCCTGAGAGCTAGGCCCAGAGGGCCATCAGTTTTGGCTCCATTGCAGGATTCCCCCAAGGTGTAAAGGGTCACAGACTGCACGCATGTGGCAATCAAGGCTACCGCCGGGCAACCAGCTGCATATGTCAACCAAAAGGGATTCCACTCAATCAACGTACAGCTAGTATGTGATCACTGGAAGTGCTTCATGCAAGTCGGTGCCCGCTTTCCAGGCAGCTGAGATGACGCCTTCATCATGCGCCAGTCCCAGGTGCCATTGCTGTTCACCAAACTGCCTCAGATGGAGGGGCGGCTTCTTGGAGACAAGGGTTACCCCTGTAGATATGGCTCCTGACACCAGTAAGACACCCCACCACTGCTGCAGAGGAAAGAAACAATGCGAGACACGGAGCTACAAGAACCACCACTGAGTAGGCGATCGGCATCCTGAAAATGCACTTCCGTTGCCTGGATAGATCGGCTGGTGCCCTGCAGTACGAGCCGGAAAGGGTAGCTCGTTGCATTGCTGTTTGCTGTGCTCTGCACAACTATGCAGTCAATAGCGGGGAGGCCTTGAAGGATGAGGAGAGACATGAGCAGGACTCCTCCTCGGACGATGAGGACGCTGAGGACTTACAACAGGAAAGGTGCATGTGAGGGCAGAGAGCATGGAGGCGCCACATGCAGGGCGAGTTAGGGATGCACGGCAGTGCCTTATTGATCAAGGGTTCTCCACTCCATAGGAAGCACCATGAGCTCTGCAAGCCACACAGCACTCTCACTCACCTGCTGTGCAGTAGTCCACATCTGTAACATCTGTGTCTCAACCATTAGAGGCAGCAGTAGACTGAGCTATTGTCCATGTTATTGCATCCGTGGAGACGCACATGAGTAATGCTGGCATGGCAATGATGTTATTGCAAACATTGGCACTTCTGAAAGGCCAATGATTTAAAGGGATGACACATGAGCGGTATATGCTGGCACACGTCATTCACACAGTAAAAACGACATACATGTTACTGAACAACATTTAGTGATAAATTTATTTACATTGTTGTGGCACCCATGCATTCCCATTTGTGTCAGTGTATGTTTTTAAAATGCTTATGGGTGTTCCTTCATGGTACAACCTCACGCTAGCAGTCTGACTGGAGGAAGGCTACTGATCTGATTGCCCTTTGGCTGTGGATGACTTTGGCCGTCGTCCTCTGCGCGCATGGGGCCTGAGGGGCCCCGGCTGGCTGGGGGAATCCTGCGTTTTAAATGGGAAAAGTAATGCAGTGTCTGAATGAAGTAATTCATGGGTAAATGCACATGTTCTATATTAATTGCTTCTTATCAGGAGTTAACAACAATAAAAACTTAGAACTGGGTCTGAGCAATAATATGCAGTAGAAATGATTACTCACTGAGAAGATGTAGAAGCATTTACTAAAGTCAATGGCCATTCAACTACAATCATCAAATTACTACCCCTTAATGTATATAGAACAGGTTAATCCCCTTTAAGGTGTAATTCCTCATTCTCCAAAAGCATATAACAGCATAAGAACATAGGAATGTATAGAATGAAAAAAGGAGCATTGCAGTCCACATTTTCCATCCTAAAGTTCAGAAAATACTACACTGTACACTATCTCCTTAAACACTTCTCCTGCCAAACATTTATCTGGTAATCTCTTAAATTTACAAACACAATAAAAATCCACTGCCTCCCTCACATTAATCCCCATCTGATTCAATTTTTGCCACAGGCCTTTAAATGGGTGTCCAGAACTCCTGCCTAAAACAAGCTATTTAAATATGAATATTAGGATCCTAGCTGGTTTCTTCATGAAAATTGCACAGGTCAAGTCAGTCTCACTTAGTTTGGGGATTGAGAAGCCTTCGCAGCAGTCCTAAAAGGGACTGCTCCCGGCTCCTCCAAAAAGGAAAGTTTTTCTGTTTAAAGATTTTTGTGCGCCGAGGGAAGCATTCATTGGTTGATTTTGCTCAGTACCAAACTGGCAAGTTACAGTGGAGTGCCCATTTGATGCCCACAACTCACTGGTAAAATGCAAATGAAGCCTGAACCTAAAACTGTCTGGGCCTCCACATTGTGGGCTTGAGTGGGTGCCACAGGTGCCTGAACCAATAATCTCCGCAGTAAAGTTTTCTCCATTTTGTAACTAAGCAGTTTCTTGTCTGAGAAATCAGAGCCAGGTATGCCTGTGCAACAAAATAGTATGTTAATCACAAGATGCATGAAGCTGAGCCACATATATTCTGTTCTCTCTGAGTACAATATGACACATGATACAACTCACTGCTCAGACAGGAGTTACAGGATTGGCATTAAATTTTCCAAGAATATTTGGCATGTTGTAGTGTGGGCTTAAGATACACTTGCTTTTGAATGCAAAACTTCTGACTTATGGAAATTTAATAATCTTGGTCCAGGTCTCATAGAGAATCAAGAACTCAGGTGAAGAGATGACAGGAAATAAATGATACACTATGAAACTTAATTTGTTTTGCTTATTTTGTCCTGGAGTAAACAAGGCACTGGGATACCTGCAGAAAATCTTTTTGAAGAAAGCGAGCAATGTGCCTTTTCCTATCTCTCAGGAGCACATAATTTTTAGTAACCTTGTATTGACCTTGTAAAATGACATTTTACCTGGATCAGTTCGATTGGCCACTTCCTTGCTTCCTGAAGCTGGTAGATGCCTCCCCCTCCTCCAAATTCTTCTCCTACAAATTTGACAGGTTTAATTCTGTAATAATTGATGGAACTGTTGACTAGGATCAGTACCTGCAATGTCATGGGCCAACTGATCAAACAAACTGATCAGTGGGTTTTACTAAAATAAACGCAAAATACTGCGGATGCTGGAAATCTGAAATAAAAACAGAAAGTGCTGGAAATATTCAGCAGGTCTGGCAGCATCTGTGGAAAGAAAAGCAGAGTTAACGTTTCAGGTCAGTGACCTTTCATCACAACTGGCAAAGGTTAGAAATGTGATTTTAAGCAAATAAAGCGGGGGTGGGGGAAAAGAGAACAGATGCTGACAGACCCACTGAGTATTTCCAGCACTTTCTGTTTTTATTTTGGATTTCCAGCATCCGCAGTACTTTGCTTTTATTTTAGTGTTTAATTCACTGCCACTTCTCTTCCAGGAATGCCTACCTTGTAGAAGTTCTGCTCTTCTCTCCAATGGGATTTCCATTTGTCTCTTTTACCTGGTTCACCTTCATTGCTTTCTATTTCCCTCCTGGTGTTTGATCACACACCTTCCCTTTGGTTCTCTTTTCCCCCACCCCCACTTTATTTACCTGCTGAGTATTTCTAGCACTTTCTGTTTTTATTTCAGTGGGATTTACTATTTTGTTCAAAGAGTAGTTGCTGTATTGAAAGCATTCATCAATGCTAAGGATCTGCCTAATGTTTACATCATGGACTCAGAAAGTACACTGAGCAAAACAAGTAGGAATAAGAGTAATAAAAGCAAACACTGCAGTGCTGGAAATACTCAGCAGGTCTGGCAGCATCTGTGAAGAGAGAAACAGAGTTAATGGTTCAGGTTAGTGACCGTTCATCAGAACTGATGAATAAGAGTAAATTTTTTCTCCCATCTGTGTTGGCAGTTTTGAGACAGGAGTCTGCTCAAGGTTATCAACCTGAATTTTGACACCAGGAGACACTGTTGGTTTATTGAGTGTCTAAAAAATTAGTAATGTTTAATCAAATAAAATCTAATAACTTCTGGAATATTGCATCATATTATGACTGCCAAAGGACAGTCATATAGTCAACAAAGATAGTCAAGAAAGGGGCCTTGCAAATGTAGAAGGAATAGCTTTTGCTTGAATTTCTTGATGTTGTATGATTGATTACCAAGTAGCATATAGCAACATAATTCTGTCAAAGCACACTAAAATTCATTAAAACAAAATTCATAAATAGTCATGATTTTGTATTTGTGAACATCACTTTAAAGGCATCGATCCATGCTGACATAAATGCAGTGCACTGGCAGAGGTGCCAAAGCACAAATAAAGAATAGAATTGTGTCCTATTTCTGTACCTTGGAACTTAGCTTACAATATTTTATTTTATACTAGAGCTTTCTTCTTGGATAATGGTACAGCAACTACTGAATATAATGGGATGGATTTTGTTGAGGTCCCGACGTCAGGAGCTGTGGTGGGGGGCGGGGGGGGGGGCCGGAAGATTGAACCGGCAGCAGCCCGCCACGGAGCACAAAGCCGGGAGTACTGGGCCAGATCTTCCCGGTGGTGGCGAGGCGCCACTGGGTGACGGGATCCGACTTTGACTATGTAAATTAAGAAAGGAATACATTTAAATAAAATTGTCAGTGATCTTACCTGCTGCTCACAATCTTCCGAGCAGTGGCCGGCACTCACACACCTTCACTTTCCCATCTAGGGAAAGCTAGTGTCACTGAGGTGGGGAAGGGGGTTACTTAGGATTTTCAGTGTAATGGGGGCTGAGGTACAGGGTCAAATGTGCATTAATAGTGTAGGGGAGGGGGCGAAGGGGTGACCTCTGCACCTTGAACTGTTTGGGGGAGGGGGAAGGTCAAGTCTCACATGTAAGTCTTTTGGGGGGAGGAGGGGGCGTTTTAGCATAAAAAATGTGCCAGCATCTGCACACAGGCTGCTGACGCATTGCTGGGGTCGCAGAGGCTGCCCCCGCCACATGACTGGGGGGTGGGGTGGTGGCGGGTGGTAGCCCGACCGCCGTATTATCTTGAACCACCGTGCAGTAGATCGCGGCAGCATGACGGCGCGTGGCTCGTGCGTGCGGGCCACCAATTTTTTCCCCCGCCGCTACTCCCACCGACGGGAGAGTAAAATTCAGCCCAATACCTGCATTCCAACAGTAGAAAACATTGAATGAGTGTCAATGAAACAACTATAATGCGTGGCAAAGCCCATGTGGCAAATACAAACCTTGCCTGGAGCACATACCAAACTTTTTTTTCACTTTTTAATACTTAATCTCTCGTTTCGCACAGTTTGCTCCCCATTGTCTTCCACAGCTGCTCTTTTCTGTCGTGCCTCTCTCTGTACTAAGAAAATCCATTTGCACTGCTCAAAATCCTTTTTTCTTGGTCCAAAATAATTTTTCATTATGGCCTTGAATAGTCTCTAGAATCTCATACACAGTATTTGTTTTAAAAAATTTTATATATAAAACTGACCAGAGGAAATTCACTCCTCCTTATGACAAATTGCTTGCCTTTTTGGGCATGAGGTTTTTGTACTTATGTAAGTATTTTTTCTTTATTACAATAACCATTCTAACTACTTCATTAATTGACAGTCTTTTGGAACATAAAATATAGCGTATGCACTGAAAGAAAAGTTAAAACTACTATGTAAAGCATAAATAATGCATGCACCAAAATCCACTAGCGAAATTATCGATTATTCCATGTCTGTCACAATAGTGGACACTGGCCACAGCATATTAATAAACTGTTGCATTGTTCTTCTGCATAAACTGTGAGCAAATCATAAATAATTGCTGAATTCCTACACAAGTTGGTAGGACAGTGCTGTAGACAGTTAAATGCTGCTCAGCGAGACCAAGCGCTTGGACGTTTTGTCTGTTGCTTAGAATTACAAAAACTCAGTAACATCATAACTGAAATTCCCAGATTTTGAGTTTCTGGGGTGCACTTCAAGTTCGATTGAGTAAAATATGGATAGTAGCAGAACAACTGCCTGCTAAGTACCCTGTTGAATTTGCTTTTGCATTGAAGTCAATGGAAGGAAAATCAGGGAGTTGCTCTTGATTGCTTCCCATTCCTGAAGCTGAATTTTTATCCCTTTGATGCTTTTTAAAATATTCACATTTTTGGTGAGTTTTAAAATCTTTTTGCCAGGTTGATTCGTGGGGAAAAAAGCTGAAATAGACATATGGCAAACTAACCACTAACTTAATATACACTGGAATCAATCATTAGGTTGCAACATTCCAATTCAGAATGTATTAAAAACTCTGATGTCAGGTTTTGCAGGATGCAGACTTCTTTGGCAATGCCTCCCAAATCCTTGACCTCCACCACCGAGACAGAAAAGGACAGCAAGTCACACACCATCATGTCTTGGACATATATCATTGTTCCTTCGTTGTGGCTGGGTAAAAATGTTGAAACTCTCTACTTAAAAGCATTGTGGAAGACATCCATTGCAGCAGTTCAAGAAGAAGACCCACCACACCTTCTTAAGTGCAAATAGGTATGGGAAATAAATGCCAGCCTACACCCTGAAAATTATATATCTAACTCACAGACAACTGTAGCATCTTTACCATGTTCTACTAACTCAGAACAAATGAAGGATCAAACCTAGTCTTTATGGCTCAATACCACAACGGGTCGTGCTCTTACCAACTAAACGACTGGAAGAACATTTCAATTATACCCTTAACATGAATTGAAAACATCTAAATTACCAAATACTCTCAATAAGGATAGTGACCCTTTGATCCTCTGAAGCAGCCTATCCCTGCCACGACGAGACAATTTGCAGCATGAAAAATGAAAAAGACAATTATGAATTCTTAGTTAAAGAACAGCAGCCACATGTTATGTTGTTGTATTAAGTTTAAAGATCTGCGAAGATTTGAGGCATTTTTGCTTCAATTAAATATTTGATTAATGACTATAAATTTCAAGCATTCCTTCATTTGTGTAAAAGGCCATTGTAACTCTCTCGCATTTGTTTTATGAGATAGAAGCATTTCAAAATAGCAAAATATCACTGATAATTGATAGAGTAAATAAAGAGAAACTATACGAATTGATAACCAGAGGGTACAGACTTAAGGTGATTGGGAAAAGAACCAGAAGTGACATGAGGAAAATCATTTTTAGGCAACTGTGGTTAGGAGTTGGAATGCACTGCTGGATAGGGTGGTGGATAAAGATTCAATAACAGCCTTCAAAAGAGAATTTGATAAATACTTGAAGTTGAAAATACAGCACGGATAGGGGGAAAAAGCAGGGGAGTGGGACTAACTGATTGCACTTCAAAACAGACAGCACTAAGTTTATACAGGCAAAAACATTGGCATATTCAAACAACGATTGGATGGCAATATGAAAAGTTAATGCACTAAACGAATTAGCTTTAACAGAATCATAGAATTATACAGCACAGAAGGATGCCATTCAGCCCATTGTGCCTGAGACGGTTCTCTAAAAGAGCTCCCAATTAGTCCCACTCCGCTGCTTCTTCCCCATAGCCCTGCATATTTTTATCTTATTAAGAGATCCAATTCCCTTTAGAAAGTTACTAGTGAGTCTGCTTATACCATCCTTTCAGGCAATTCCAGATAACAACTCGCTGAGAAAAAAATTTCTCAATCAGCTCAAAAGCTTCTTCCCCTCCTTGACTTTTCTTATATTTATGTTTCACACATCTTATGGTCAGATGGGCAAGCTGATTACATGTATGTGCTACCAAAAATTAATACATACATTATGATTAGTCAATTTAGTCATGGAAATGATGACAACCAGATCCACTAAAGTATCACTTACTTCAAAGCTGACGATTATGCAGTTTTCCAGACCACTATCTGAACTTGAGGAAATTGAAATTGAGGGGTAACCAAATCAGCAGTGAGTGGTATTTTTTTCTTTAAAAAAACAGATTAAAAAAGTATATAGATAAAAAGAACCTGGGAAGAGGTACTCTATTGCACACAATGCAGCAGGAAGTGCCAATTAGAATGGTGAGGGCACAGGTTAAAGAAAATGTCTTACAGAAATCTACCTTTTATACAGTCCATCGTTCAGATTTATTTAGTTTTCTGAAAAATATAATCCTTTGATTTCTTACTAGCATATCCTATAATGCAACACTGCAGTAAGGCAAAGTCTTCTTAAAATGAAGATCCCTGCTGTCTACCTGGAGACCATTTTAATTCACTCACTAGCTAAATTCTCAGAGGGACTGGTGTATATGGTAACACAGAAGCCAATATCCTAGCTATCAGTTTTCATACAGCCTGGCTAGACCTTTACATTACTGCTGCCCCACATTTATTGTTCTTTCATTGCATCTGTCAGCATTTCCTGACAGCGCATTACAGAGCGCATGGCTGCAGAATCAGTATCAATCAGTGCAAGATCATGCAGATATAAGTAACAGAATGTTGATAATGGGCCCTAAATCAAATCATCATGGCTTACGCATAAAATTCTTAAAAGGCACTGACCCCTGGGGATCTTCCAGGTACTTTGCACCAGTTACCAGCCATAGTCATTCAAACATACAGAAAGTACCTGAGTGTTCATTTTAAATCTCTTTTCACCTCAGTTACATGAAACTAAGGCATCTAGCATCAACATACTGCTGATATGGTTCTTGTCTAGCTTTTGTATCTACATAATTGCTCTATGTGTCCATCATCATTGGCAGATGTAGAAAGTGCCTATCTCTGTAGCTTCCCAGCTTGTTTTTCTTCACTGCAGGCTTGCAGAGAGGGAGCACAGAAGTGTCATTTAATGAATAGTGCTATTCTTTGTCTGACAGCTTCATATCTGTTAGGTGTAAGAGGCCCTAGATTTTCCTCTGCTAATGCCTTTGACAGCGTGCTAAATTCCTTCCACAAACACCATGTATGTACTGCACCATAAGAGGCTTTGCCTACCCTGAATAACTGCCCTCTCTTAGCCCCCTTCAGTTGCTGTTATTACATTAATTGAGCAAATCAGATCGAGCAGATGAATTCATCTTTGATGTATCTGGATGTTTTGCCGACACTGCTGGATGTGGCTTCAGCTACGGACAGAATGCTCAGACAAATAGGCCTGTTGCCAAGGAAACAAGTGATAACAGGGGATATCGTGAAAAACATTTTTTTTATTTTAGAATTCAGACTACAAAATTCTCAGTGGATATATTTCTCAGTTCTAAATGTGTCAGATTCAATGAAGAATGCAATTAAAAAGCTCTCTTCAGTACTTTACGTTATTAATCAGGCTAATTTTTAAACTTCACAATTACTGAAGACCATTTGTGTAGGCCACATGTGTATGTATGCAGAATATTTATGTGATAACTTATTTCGCATGTGCCTTATTTAATATACATAACAAAAACGTCATCAATGTTTTATGAAAAAAATTAAGAATTTCTACCAGTTAGTTTTCTTTATTCTACTAGAAGTAGTTTGTAAAAATTGATTGCACAAGAGCAGCATGAAGTTACACCTATGCTAGCATTTCATGCTTACAGGCCACAGCTCTCACAGTTTTTAGCTCACTGTTGGGCACGTCATTCAGGTATAAACCATACATCAGTCCAGTTCAGTAGTTATCATAAAGGAAACCATTTTCATTAAAAATTGGGTTACAGTTCATTTATGACTGAACGTTTTCAATGAATTCTAATCAAAATTTTACATATTTTCTCAATTGTTCCAAATACAATTTACACCTCAGACTAATTAATAACAAATTAATTAGTTATTTCGGGATTAATCCGAGCCCAATTTGGATGTTTCAGATTTATCTGGCTTGTCGCCTTGATGCAGAGAGTGAACAGTCTCAATACCACTTATGGTTGGCTTATTATGAATATGAACAATGCCATGACTAACATTAATGCATTTCCACATTTGAGCCTTCTTATGTCCAGAAGGCAGTGACACTGAGCTAATGTTCAGCACCATTCGCAACTCCTCAGGTACTGAAGCATTCTGTGTAGAAATGCAGGAACACCTGGACAATATCCAGGCTTGGGCTGATAAGTGGCAAGGAACATTCGCGCCACATAAGTGCCAGGCAATGACCATCTCCAACAAGAGAGAATCTAATCATCTCCCCATAACATTCAATGGCATTACCATCGCTGAATCCCCCACTATCAACATTCTAGGGGCTACCATTAACCAGAAACTGAACTGAAGTAGCCATATAAATACTGTGGCTACAAGAGCAGGTCAGAAGCTAGGAATCCTGCGGCGAATAACTCACCTCATGACTTCCCAAAGCCTGTCCACTATCTACAAGGCACAAGTCAGGAGTGTGATGGAATACTCTCCACTTGCCTGGATGGGTGCAGCTCCAACAACACTCAAGAAGCTCGACAACATCCAGGACAAAGCAGCCCGCTTGATTGGCACCCCATCCACAAACATTCACTCCCTCCATCACCGATGCACAGTGGCAGGAGTGTGTACCATCTACGAGATGCACAGCAGCAACGCACCAAGGCTCCTTAGACAGCACCTTCCAAACCCGCGACTTCTACCAACTAGAAGGACAAGGGCAGCAAATGCATGGGAACACCACTACCTGCAAATTCCCCTCCAAATCACACACCATCCTGACTTGGAACTATATCACTGTTCCTTCACTGTCGCTGGGTCAAAATCCTGGAACTCCCTTCCTAACAGGACTGTGGGTGTACCTACCTCACATGGACTGCAGCGGTTCAAGGAGGCGGCTCACCACCACTTTCTCAAGGGCAATTAGGGATGGGCAATAAATGCTGGCCTGGCCAGTGACGCCCACATCCCATGAATGAATGAAAAAAGTTAAGTAGAGAGCTATTTGTAATAAAACATTATGTTTATCCAATATCCATTGTGGACTAATGGCTGCACATTTTGAAGTATCTGTTTTCCAGCCAGCGTGGGAAAGAGGTTATACAAATGAGGTGCCAATTTTTCTGCTGGACGAAAGAAATTTTCCCAATCTGATCATTCCCCTGGTAGCCTTTAGGGAAGGAAGAGATGATAGTAGAAATAGACATCTTGTTACCTATCTTCTGATTTGTAGTAGTTTTTAAAAAAATTGTTCTTGGGATTTGAGCACTACTGGCAAGGTAGTATTTATTGGCCATCCCTCATTCCCTTGAGAGTATTAAAAAGTCAACCATGCAAGCCAGACTTCACATGGATAGTTAAGTTTATTAGTGAACTAGTTGAGTGTATACAACAATTTGGCAAGTTTGATGGACCACAAATGACCAGATTGATTGAATTTTCACAATTTATCATGGTGGACTTGAACTCAATCTCCTGGATTGCTAGTCCAGTGCCATAACCATTAGGCTACTATATCTTGATAGTCTAAAATGTTAACCATTCAAAGGGCAGGATTTTCAGCCCCTAATAAGGGGGAAGAATGGAGGTGGGCAGGTGCGGTTTCCTGGCACCATCCGGCCCCCGGGCCATTTTCTTGGAGGCAGGGTGGGTGTCAGAAGGGCTACCCACCTGCAAGCAGTGAGCAGCCAATTAAGGGAATTAAATTGCCTATTACGGCCTCTCGTCAGAAGCCAACTGGAATTTTCCAGTTGTCTTGTGGCACCCCCCCGCCCCCGAGGAGTCGGGGACTAGGCCAGCTGCCTAGAAGCAACCTCCAAGCGGCAGACCAAGGTCAGGGGGTGGGTGTGGGGTGGCCAGTATTACAGGCAGGCTTTGAGGCACTTGTGCCTGCATGCTCACAGCTGTGGCCATAGGCCGCCCAGTTTGGGGGTTAGGGGGGGTCCCTCTCTACAATGGTGGCCCAGCCGCTGAGGGCATTTTTAAATTTAAAAGTTTAAAATGTTGGACAGAGGGTGCCTCAAGATGGAGAGCAAGGTGGAAGGACGGGGAGTCCATCCTTTGGCCACAAATTGGCCAATTCGGGAAAAATCACGGCCGGGTGATTGTTTCCCACACAGTCCCGACCCAACACCCAAAATCCTGTCCAAGGTATCGGTTTCCTTGATGGTCTAGAGATCCTGTGACATACATAGTTCCGCAATGCATTGTTTAATATTGATCCTTGAGTAATAATAATGGTGATTTGAGGTGATCTTATTTTCATTTCAATGGGCACTTTTTTAAAGGTCCAAACATTAATGTTCAACTAGAATTAGTGGAGAGTTGCAACAAATCAAAAATACCTTGTCCTCTCTTTGTTGCTTACTGTGGTCATGGTTTTGACCTAAACACTGGTAGGTAGTCATTTAATTTGCCACTTACGTGATAGTAGTATCAAATGCATGAATTGGATAGGAAGGTGGGTTTATTACCAGGAGTAATGCGTTTCTGCCCATCAAGATAAACAGTCAAATCTATGATGCCTGTTTACATTATTACCTGGGGGAATGTTTCCCTGTCCTCAGTTTCCCTCATGCATATTTTTTATTGGTGAGAAATTACAATTTAAACTTGATAAAAGATGACCTGAACTTAAAAAAATCTCAAACCTTATTCTGAAATTTCATACAGCCACTGGTTATCTTTAGTCTTTCACTACCTCAAAATGAGCACTAAACATGGAGGGGAGAATTTTAACTCCCTCTCCTTCCCCACAAGTGAGAGTAGGTTGGGAGAGGTTACTAAAACTTCAAAAATCTGAAACCCAACCCCAACCATGCCCAGTTCCAGTTTGAATGGAGGGGATTGTGGCCCTAACCTTCTCTCGAGAGACGTTTCAGTAATTTAAGCATGTTAGCGAGGCTGCCTGCATGCATCAAATCTGAACAGACTTTTCGATATTCTGATGAAGGATCACAGACCTGAAACATTAACTCTGTTTCTCTCTACACAGATGCTGCCAGACATGCTGAGTTTTTCCAGCACTTTCTGTTCTCATTTCAGAGTTCCAACATCCGCAGTATTTTGCTCTTATTTTAGATTTAACTGGTGTGGGTCAGGTTTCCCAGGGGTCAGGAAACTTGGCAGCTGAAGGAAGGTGAAAGAGGTCAGATCCAGCAAGTAAGTGCCTTTCCAGAACTGCTTGTGGGCCAGAAGGAGCAGGAGTAGATCTCCCCAGCCCCTCAAGAAAACCTGCGTCCCTCCACATGATTGTTCTCTCCCACCTGAGATCCGAAGCCCTTCCATGTTCTCACCTGTCAGATTGGCGACCTCCCCACTGACCGACAATTTGCCCACCGGTCATTCAACAACCCCTCCACCCACTACCATCTCCCCACCATCCTCCCAACTTTCCACTCCCAGGCTGCAGCCTTCCAGCACAGACCTTACCAACTGACAGCGAGCCACCCTCTCACTTTGCCAGCCAGGAAATGGAGAAAGAAATGTCCAATGAGGTCCCGTTGCCTTTCCGAGTTTCCAGGCTGCTACGACCCATTCCCACCTCCCCATAAATATTGGGGCCGGAGATTTACTGTCAGCACCTGTCATAATCACCAACCAGCCAAAACAATTGATATTTTTCTGCTAATCTGTTAACTGTTAACAAATATTTTGTTCAAAGAGGGAGTGCCCATGACATAATTGAGAGGGTCCCTAAAATGAGTTACAATATGAAGAGAACTGAGTTAACACACAAACCTGAAGATGAAATGCTGCACTCTAGCTTTGAGTTTTAATTGATATTAATACAATATCAAAACAGCAAATCCTCCAAGACATCACATTTGATGTCATCATGATTTAAAGCTTAAACAATTAAGAAAAAAATCTATAGAAATAAATTGAGCCCTCAGAAATAAATCTAAAAATAAAAACACACTAAAATAAATAGCCAAGCCCTATAATATAAAAGTTTGCTCGAATGATATTCTTTGAAAATGGGTCCTATGGTGAGGCTCCTTTTTAAGAAATATATGTAGTTAACTGTTAAGTATCTAGAAAAGCTAGCCATCGGTGGAGCATACAGTTTTGTGCAGCACTGACATCTCTAACTAAGAAGATCAAAAATACAGTACTAGTGTAAGCTGTACTGGAAGTTAAAGAGATACTTATATCTTGGAGTTGTCCAGTGATCAACTCTAATTAACTCACAAAAGCATTGATCTTCATCGGGAATTTACTTTAATAGGCATTATAAATGGAACTGTGGGATCTAAAGCAGTGTGGCAGGCTCAAAATTTGTTGTGAAAACCAAAAGGACTCTGGAAAATAAGAGGCTTGCAAACTGGCGTTGACTGCCTCAGGGCAAACCAATGTTGCAGCAGGACCTGAAACAGGTGTTAGTTGCCTTATTTGCATACTCTGGTCTCATGTTTAAACAACTCCCACTTGTTCTGGGTAAGAGTGCTAGGCGCTGATTTAAAGGCTTCCTGGAAAATTTAATCTAATGGACAAATGGGCATCCAAGGGCACCATCAGATTTTCCTCTGGCGGTTGCCTATTTTTCAGGTGAGAAATAAGCAGGCAGCAGTTATCATAGAAAAAGATGGCACAGAAGGAGGCCATTCCACCCACCATGCCTGTGCAGGTTGAAAATTTCCCCAAGTTTTCAGCCACAATGGCCACATTTTATAGGGAGGTGGGTACAGTGCACTTGTAAATC
Organism: Heterodontus francisci; assembly: GCF_036365525.1. Lineage (NCBI taxonomy): Eukaryota > Metazoa > Chordata > Chondrichthyes > Heterodontiformes > Heterodontidae > Heterodontus > Heterodontus francisci. Next base: position 73,614,268 of record NC_090374.1, read on the forward strand.
TGGGGACTTGGGGACTTGGTTGATCTTAGCAATTGGGCTTTATTTGCATGAATCCTCCCAAAGTCCCGCCTGAACCTAGCAAGATCCACTACCTTGTCAGCGGGCATGTGTAGGAATTCGGCAGCAGGAGGCCACAGCTGGGGCCCCATGGAGAGTACCCGGCAGTCAGTTGGAAGGAGGGATGTGTCATCATCGGACCCAATCTGCAGATTCAAAAAAGGATCTCACCAACTTCATGCAGTTGTCCCATTCTCCTGCTCAAAAGAGCAGGTTAAGATCAGAACATAGAGAGAAGGTGGCAGGACCACAGTGGGCAAGTGACTGCCCTCATTTTAACTGCTTTTACTGGCAGGGAGAGTTAATATCAGGGACATTTATTTTTTAGGTACAAACTTCATCATTCAGTTCACTATCACAGGGAATAAATAATACCTCTGAGTTGCCAGAAATTTAGACTGGTCACAGCTACATGGCCAGGCTGAACATATTCAGGAATGAAATGTAGTGGATTTGATGCTCAGGCAGCACATGGAGCGGAGTTTTGTTCTTGTTTTTCAGAAATGCTGTTTTCCTGAACCCAAAACCTTGAAAACTCTTCTCAGACTCCCACAAGGATTTATTAAGAACAGAGATAATGGCAATGTGGAGAACTGAGGTTCAAGTGTACTTTGTGGATGCCTATATTCCAGTTAAGCATCATGACAGTACTGCATTACATACCAGATGATCAATTCAAGCTCCCACTTTTGTTTAAAAAACTGGAACATGAGTCACATGCTCTTTTCAATACCGCACTAAGTAAGATAATATCGGGAAGATTTTTCGGAGAGGAGTGAGTGGACAGCAGGAGTTACACTACCCATTTGTGTCATTCCATTCAGGAAAAGCAAAGCTCCACGCAAGCACACTTAAGCACATGCAAGCAGCTGTGCACCCCACTCTCTGGCAGCCAGTGACATTTCAAAAATTGGAAAAGAGCTGATGGAAAAGTTGTTTTTGCAACATTCAAATTTAAAAGAAAACGACCTGAGTATTTTTAAGTTTAAAATGTCAGCTGTGCACCTGTCACAGTTAAAATCTGGTAAATATGTCTTTCAGATTAATTTGCCACCAAATTTAAGGAAGTTGGGATTTATTTTTGGAGAGAAAGCTCATACCACATCAGTGTCAACTTATAATTGGGTCAAAATTGCTTCACATTCTGCCACTGTAATGAAAGGACGGTAGGACTGTTCATATGTCTGCTATATTTCAATCGGTTTATGAAGACTTATGGCTAGTTGCTGCAGTGTAACTCATTATTATGTTGAGTGGATGTTAATGACATGAATGCCACAGCTGCATGGCAACCACATCATTATGTATTGACACAAATGGATCTTGAAAATACATTGGTGAGTTGCAAGTTTTGTGTTGAACTATGTCTAACTCCTGAGCAAACCCATGGAACATCGAGTTCTCTTCATCAACTAAGGTATTGCAGCCTTACCAATAAAAATTTTATAGAAGAAAAAATTAGTTTTTCAGAAATATATGTTTCTTAAGCTAAGAATTAAGTTGAATACACAAATATGGTGCAGCTTGTTGTACGATGAACACAAAGTATCATGGAATAATGAAACAATAGGAGAGAGGTTCAGTCCTGTATTCCACTGAATTTTCACAACTGTAGAATTAAAAGAGAAATTCAAAGGAAAAATCATAACTGGGCCTCTTCTTCACCTCATAAGGATCATGGTTCTGCCAGAGAGTCTTTCACACACCAACTTGGACAAAACAGATGCATTATAGGGAGAACCAAAAAGGGAAATTAGTGTATGAAGTATATAGTTACAACACGAAGATGTTTGATGGTCATATAGGCAGAAATCTAATCCAGAGGTTCCCAAAATTTCTCTGCTGAGCCCCCCCTTCAGAGAACCCATGTCCCATGTGCATCCTGCTCTTTCTAAAAAACAGTATTTTTACATAGAACGAGAGGATCTTATTTTCTCAGCTAAGATAATATATTGTTTAATATTTTGACAAAAATTAACTTTTCCCAAAAAACTGCAAAGGCTCCTTTTGTGGCACTCAACTAAGGGTGTTAAATATAGCACATAAATTGTTTTATTCATCAGTGACAGACACAGGGTCATCTTGCTGATTTAGTCAATTTTACTTTAGTTCATTTCCAGTGCCAAAACATTAATTGCATTCTAACAAGGAGATAGCTGCATAATTCAATATGACTGTTTCCACAGGCCCGAAAACAAAGTGAAATAGGACCCCAAAGCTTCCTCACAAATGGATGCATTATTACTCATGGATTCCCACAGGGAAAAATGACTGAAACTGGCATACAATCATAGAATTTTACATCACAGAAAGTCATCATTTGAGCCATCCTGCCTGTGTCAGCTCTGAAAATCTATCCAAATTTTCCCACTCCCTCTCTCCTCCTACATAGCCCAGAAATCTTTTTCTTTTCAAGTATATATCCAATTACCTTTTGAAAGTTACTATTAAATTCCCTTTCACCATCCTTTCAGGCAATGCTGAGTTAAAAAAAACTTCTCATCCCCCTTCTGGTTCTTTTGCTAATTATTTTAAATTGGGGCCATCTTGTTACTGACCCATTAGCCAGTGGAATTAGTTTCTTTGTATTTAGTTAGGTTCTCCCTACCTACTCGATCAAAACCCTTCATAATTTTGAACATCTCAATTAAATCTCCCCTTAAACTTCTCTGTTCTAAGGAGATGAATTTCAGCTCCTCTCGTCTTCCCATAATTCAAGTCCCTCATTCCTAGTATTATTCTGGTAAATCTCCTCTTCAATTTCTCTAGTGCTTGACATTATTCCTATTGTATGGTGCCCAGACTTGGATACAATACTCTAGCTGAGGCCTAACCAATGATTTATAAAGATTGACCATTACCTCTTTGCTTTTGTACTCTTTGGACGGAATCTCATCCACTTAGTCCCTGCTGGAACAGCGGGTCCATTTTCCGGTCGGGAACCCAATTTCCTAATGGGGGGGCAATGATATTCGCATCCTGAATTTCTATTTAAAGGGACCACGGCGGGGGTACAAGGGCACATTAGCACTTGGACTTTTGAGGCTGCAGCAACCACAGGAATGGAGAGGGGACCTGGAAAGGCTGCCTCTTGCTCATGTTATCTGGAGGTCCTGCTGGGGAATCTGAGGTGGCTGCAGTGAGGTGAGCGCTCTCAAGGATGGGAGGAAGAGGACAACTTCTCCAACCAAGCAGGTGTAGATGGAAGTGACCAAGGAAGTCAGCAGCAGGAGTGTGCTCCCTCGAACCTGGAGACTAAGTACCAAGATAATTCAGGACCTCAGGAAGGCATGACAGATGGGTGGTGTAATACTTTCAGGTGCCAAGTCCCACACTCTGACTTGCCTAGCATTCTTTTGCACAGCACTTTGCAGGTCAACATACCTTGGAGCGCCACTCATTCCTCTCTCTGCAGTACAGGCACCTCACATCACCATCTGAATGCCAAGCCTCACAATCACCCTTAACCTATTGCCCTTATGCATCCATGCCTCACAGTCTCCGTCCACAAATGCTGTCCTTCCCTCCTCTCCACATAAGCCATTATAAATACTCACACTTCTCTGCTTTCTCTTCTTGCAGAAGAGAGGGACACATCTTGGTGAGAGGCAGAGACTTGAGGGCCCTCAAGGTGATATACACCTTGCTGGTGATTGTCAAGGTTTGCTCACCTGCTTCACTGAAAAAGAGGTCTTGTTCCAGGAGGCTGCAGATGTCAGCAGTGACCTTCTGTGAGAGCCTGAATTTCCTAAGGCACTGGTACTCAGAAATGTTGAGAGTTGATCCTCTGCCTGTTGACCCCGTGTTGGGGGCCCTTCCAGCTGGATCTCGATGTTCATCCTATCAGCCCTGTGGAGGGGCATACGGCAGAGGAGAAGGCAGCTGGTACTCGGCTAACAGATCAAGCTGTTGGCGGTGGTGTGGCTACTGCTCTTACCTTTCAGCAGAGATGGAAGGTAAGACTGCATAAGCTGCTCCTATGCCATATGGAAGGCTGGCTGCAGGGAAGTGCAGCTGAAGGTGAGTGAAGTGCTAGACAGGTGACGTGCCTCCCAAGAAGTTGGCAACCACCTGTCAAGCAGTGAAAGCACTCTCTGACAGAAGAAATGCTTTGAACAGCAGTCTTTCAATGGCCATGGCTATAGCTCATCAATGTAAATGGTTCGCTAATGTCCTTTAGGGAAGGAAATCTGCTGTCGTTACCTGGTCTGGCCTACATGTGTCTCTAGACCTGCAGTGGTTGACTCTTAAATGCCCTCTGAAATGGCCTAGCAAGCCACTTAATTGTATCTAATTGCTACAAAATCTAAAAAAACAAATGAAACCGGATGGACCACCCAGCATCGACCTAGGCACTGAAAACAACAACGGCAAACCCAGCCCTGTCGACCCTGCAACGACCTCCTTACTAACATTTGGGGGCTTGTGTCAAAATTGGGAGAGATGTCCCACAGACTAGTCAAGCAACAGCCTGACATAGTCATACTCACAGCATCATACCTTACAGACAATGTCTCTGACACCACCATTACCATCCCTGGATATGTCCTGTCCCACCAACAGAAAAGACCCACCAGAGGTGGTGGCACATGGTATATAGTTGGGAGGGAGTTGCCCTGGGAGTCCTCAACATTGACTCCAGACCCCATGAAGTCTCATGGCATCAGATCAAACATGGGCAAGGAAACCTCCTGCTGATTACCACCTATTGCCCTGCCTTGGCTGATGAATCAGTACTTCTCCATGTTGAATACCAACTGGAAGAAGCACTGAGGGTAGCAGGGCACAAAATGTACTCTGGGTGGGGGACTTCAATGTCCATCACCAGGATTGGCTCAGTAGTGTCACTACTGACTGAGCTGGCTGAGTCCTAAAGGACATAGCTGCTAGACTGGGTCTGTAGCAGATGGTGAAGAAACCAACAAGAGGGAGAAACCTACTTGACCTTGTCCTCACCGATCTACTTGTCGCAGATGCATCTGTCCATGACTGTACTGGTAGGAATGACCACCACACAGTCCTCGTGGAGATGAAGTCCCGTCTTCACACTGAGGGTGCCCACCATCGTGTTGTATGGCACTCCCACTGTGCTAAAGGTGATATATTTCGAACAGATCTAGCAACTCAAAACTGGGCATCCATGAGGTGCTGTGGGCCATCAGCAGCAGCAGAACTGTATTCAACCACAATCTGTAACTTCATGGCCTGGCACATCCCCCACTCTACCATTACCATCAAGCCGGGGGACCAACCCTGGTTCAATGAGGGCATGCCAGGAGCAGCACCAGGCATACCTAAAAATGAGGTATCAACCTGGTGAAGCTTCAACACAGGACTACTTGCATGCCAAACAGCGGAAGCAGCATGCAATAGATGGGGCGAATTCAGATCGAAGCTCTGCAGTCCTGCCACATCGAGTCATGAATGGTGGTGGACAATTAAACAACTAACAGGAGGAGGAGGCTCCACAAACATCCCCACCATCAGCAATGCAGGAGCCCAGCACAGCAGTGAAAAAGACAAGGCTGAAGCATTTACGTCCATCTTCAGCCAGAAGTGCCGAGTGGATAATCCATCTCGGCCTCCTCCTGAGGTCCCCAGCATCACAGATACCAGTCTTCAGCCAATCCAATTCACTCCACATGATATTAAGAAATGGCTGAAGGCACTGGATACTGCAAAGGCTGTGGGCCCTGACAACATTCTGACAATAGTACTGAAGACTTGTGCTCCAGAACTAGCCATGCCCCTAGCCAAGTTGTTCCAGTATAGCTAGTTCTGATGAAAGGTCACAGACCTGAAACGTTAACTCTGCTTCTCTCCCCACCGATGCTGTCAGACCTGCTGAGTAGTACCAGAATTTCTTGTTTTTATTCCAGTATAGCTACAACACTGGTATCTACCTGGCAATGTGGAAAATTGCCCAGGTATGTCCTGTGTACAAAAAGTAGGCCAAATCCGAACCAGCCAATTACCGCCCTATCTGTCTACTCCTGATCATCAGCAAAGTGATGGAAGGGGTCATCGACAGTGCTATCAAGCGGCACTTGCTCCGCAAAAACCTGCTCACTGACACTCAGTTTGGGTTCCGTCAGCGCCACTCAGCTCCTGACCTTATTACAGCCTTGGTCCAAACATGGACAAAAGAGCTGAATTCAAGAGGTGAGGTGAAAGTGATTGCCCTTGACATCAAGGCCACATTTGACCGAGTATGGCATCAAGGAGCCCTATCAAAACTGGAGTCAATGGGAATCGGGGGGAAACTCTCTGCTGGTTGGAGTCATATCCAGCACAAAAAAAGATGTTTGTGGTTGTTGGAGGTCAATCACCTCAGTCCCAGGACATCAGTGCAGGAGTTCCTCAGGGTAGTGTCCTCGGCCCAACCATTTTCAGCTGCTTTATCAATGACCTTCCTTCCATCGTAAGGTCCGAAGTGGGGATGTTTGCTGATGATTGCACAATGCTCACCACCATGCGCTCAGATACTGAAGCAGCCTGTGTCCATCTGGAGCAAGACTTGGACAACATCCAGGCTTCAGCTAATAAGTGGCAAGTAACATTCGCGCCACACAAGTGCCAGGCAATGACTATCTCAAACAAGAGAGAATCTAACCATCTCCCCTTGATGTTCAATGACATTGCCACTGCTGAATCCCCCACTATCAACATCCTGGGAGGGTCACCGTGGACCAGAAACTGAACTGGACCAGTCACATAAATGCTGTGGCTACAAGAGCAGGTCAAAAGCTGGGAATTCTGCGGCGAGTAACTCACCTCCTGACTCCCCAAAGTCTGTTCCCCATCTACAAAGCACAAGTCACGGGGAAGCAACAGGTCTCCGCCCCCCCGCCACCTGTCGTGACATTCCATGCCCCACTCCCCCGCCTCTGACCCCGCCTCAGGCAGCCTCACGAAATACCGGTATTGTGATTTTTACAGCAGCACCCAATTAATTGGTCTGAAGATGGACTTGCCATCCAATTAAGGATGGCGGGCAGGCTCTTGAAGCTGGAGGGCCAATCAGAGGCCTTCCAGCTTGAAAGAAGCAGCAGTGTGCAGTAGAGGGTAAGTAAGGGAGAGGGTGCTTTAAGATGGAGGCACTCTCCCTCCAACTTTTTAAAATCTTAAATTAAAAAATGGATCTTGCAGCCAGCCCCACCACTGTGGATGAGGAGCACATTTACAGGATGGCCTATGGCTGCTTCTGCACCGAGGCAGGCAGGGAGGGCTTCTAGGCCTGCCTAGAGGTGGCCTGCCGCCAGGAGAATCCCAATTGGCCTCCTTTGATTGACCTTAATATGTTTTTAATGAGTCAGGCCAGCTACACGCCTCATGCAGGCAGGTAACCCCATTGCCCAATCCCATCCTGCCTCCGCAAAAATGGCCCGGAGGTGGTATGGAGCCAGGGAACCAGCACGCCGGCCGGCAGTACTATTTTTAGCTCTCGCCCGCCTTTGAACCCAGCCCCAACGGGGACTCAAAATCCTGCTCAAGGTGTTTCACAAGAGGCTTGTTAGAAATATTCACATCTATGGCATAAGTGGAAATATGACAACATGGAAAGTTAGTTAATAGTCAGGAAATAAGACTTTGGGCAAATGGATGTTACTTGTATTGGGCGGCACAGTGGCGCAGTGGTTAGCACTGCAGCCTCACAGCTCCAGCGACCCGTGTTCAATTCAGGGTACTGCCTGTGTGGAGTTTGCAAGTTCTCCCTGTGTCTGCATGGGTTTTCTCTGGGTGCTCCGGTTTCCTCCCACAGCCAAAAGACTTGCAGGTTGGTATGTAAATTGGCCATTATAAATTGCCCCCAGTATAGGTAGGTGGTAGGGAATTATAGGGACAGGTGGGGATGCGGTAGGAATATGGGATTCGTGTGGGATTAGTATAAATGGGTGGTTGATGGTTGGCACAGACTCAGTAGGCCGAAGGGCCTGTTTCAGTGCTGTATCTCTAAATAAAAAATAAATAAATAAAAAATAAAATAAAAATAAATAAAGGTTGCAAGTGGTGTATGCAAGTTCATTGCTGGCTCCACTTTTATTTTTGGTTCACAAAAATGAAATATTGAAATTTTTTGAAGAAGCTGAAGCAGGAGGATTGGCAAACAGCAAGATTGTATAAGACATCAGGAAGATGTAGACAGTTTAGGAGAATGGGCAAATAGGTGGAAGATGCAATTTAATGTGGATACGTGGATAGATGAGAGGAAAAGTTAGAGTGGGAGAAGACACTAAATGGAAAGATGCACAATAAATTATGGATGAACAGAGAGACCGAGGGGTATAAATGCATAACTGTGCATTTTAACTCCAGGGCCTATGTCACTTCAGAGCTGTGATTTTAAACTTCTGGAGTGGTTAATTGTACAAAAAATTATGCTCATGGCAGAGCAGGCTCTGAAGAGTGACCAGGCAGCCATCAGACCAATTTATAGTACTTGTGATAAAGTTTTTGTTCTTACCACTTAAATAGTAAATAGTTTCCAACAGAAGGAGAAAACAGGGATCACGTTTCTTGACTTGATGCCAGCACATGATACCATTTTTGGCTGTGGGCGAAAACAATGTGGGGGAGCAGGCTGGCTGTCCTCGGTAATGGTGTCAGCTGCCTGCGCTGACGTCATTTTTAAAGGGTTTTGAGCCCTACCGTTAAATTTAAATATTTAAAGAATCAGTGAATAAAATAAATTAAAACGTTTATTTTGCTCCTCTCCCACCCCCAATAAACATAAAATTAATTACTTTCCCTCTACCCCCCAAAACACTTACCTTCTCCACCTGACCTTCCCCCCTTCCACCAAAATGCATAAACTATAACCCAAAACTCATAACCGAGTGAGATTTTGCAGTTCTCATCTAGGTTATTAGATGGAGATACTTCCTGGGAACAAAGAATAACTAGCAGGACCAATCCCACTCAGCAGATGCCCCAAGAACCTGCTAGATTGTAATTTCTGTTGCCCAATAGTCAGACTTGCAGATCTCAGCTGTCTAGGTGAAGGCATGGAGGTGGAACATATAAACAGGAAGGTGGGAAACAGGAAAATAAATAAAACGAACAAATGGATACAAGCAAAATAATCAAAAAGGATGGCATGCATTTTGTGAGATTCACTGTACTAAATTGCAGCGGTATTAAGCATAAATTTATGTGAGAAATGTAGCAGCTCTGTTATCTTCTGGAACCCTGCTGATGACATTAGTTCTCCAAAGAAAATGAAGTTCATGAGCGCTAATGGATTAAAGACATAACCTTGTGGTACAATTTTGTTTTGGATAAGATATCCATGTGCCTTTATTCCTCATACTTGAACTACTCAGGTCGAACAACAGGCTTACCAGGCCTCCAATTTTCCATCTAATGATGCCTAAAACATTTTTAAAAGGTACAAATGATTTTATAATGAATGACATTGAAAAATATTAAATAACAGCTCTTCCTAAAGATAAGCTTTATAATTAAATAGTGGAAATGAGCAGAGTATTCAAAGGATGGGTTTCAAGGCATTGATTAGATTGCCACTAACTTTGTGTTTTGACACCTTCGTTGTTCTTGGTATTATACTGTCTCTTGTGCATCTCACAAAAGAGGCATTTTACCAGGTCTGCGCGCAAACAGCATTTATGAAAGGGACTGTCAAGGCTGCAAGCCAAAAAAGAGTCTCATTTGGATTTCAAGTAAAGAAACTTGGTGCATTTCATTTCAATGTATATGAACCTCTGAGAAAATAAGATGGGTTGAGATTCTCATCCCTGTTAATTTATTGAAATAGATTCAGTTTGCTTTTGTAATCTATAAAGCGCATTTTTCCATACAAGGCAACATTACCATAGTTCCAATAAGTAAATAAGTTGTGATGCTATGTGCATATATGTTAAATGAATGGTACACGGGTTTCTCAGTAATTTTCTTTTAAATGGTAAAAAGATACATTTCAATAAAGACCACCCCGATGAATATTTTATATTTTGGCTTTAAAAGCACTAGAGTTCGAGTACTTTTCAAATTGAACAGTTTTTGGAAGCTGCAGATCTGACAATAAAGTAATTGAAGAACAAATAGCCTAAAAAAAATTGAAAAATTTGAAAAATAAAAAGCTTTTACAAAACAACTAGATCCATAGATTTTATCTGCACTTCTAAAGTACTGTCTTTAAATTTATTTTGCAATAATTTAAGCATAAAACATACTATGTAATTATATTATTCTGTGTTCTGTTGACCCACCAATATACACTCACCCAGCATAGGGATCAGATTAGGATAGCAATTAGTAACAAGTTGGCCTGCAACATTGTGAATAACTACTAGTATTGTAGAGCTCAGTGGAGCACGCCCAGTCTATAAGGACACAACCTCATGATATCATTTCTGGTCCAAGCTCTCTTCCTTGGTTCATCAAAGTAATCCAAACATGCAACAACATTTCTATTTGGAGGCCACTATCATTGCCACATTACTTCATGCCTGTATCTCAAAAATTACAAACCAATTTAATGGAAGCACTTTGAACACTATTCTAGCAAAGAAATACAATAGGTCCTTTGTCTGTGAACGTAAGTCACATAGTGCTATGTATACTCAATGCTGTTGAATAATAGGGTTTATACTATCAAGTCTTCAAAAACACAGTGCAAATTATGCCTTAGCAAGGCTTATCTTCCATTTTACAACATTCACATAGGTGTAGACCCACTAAAATAAAATTTCCACATTTAAGAGATCATAATAAAGTTTCAGATTTTCTCCACATTTTCCAGCCTAACAAAAACAACATGTTATAAACATAAGTACTTCTTGGAGGTCTGTGAGCTTTTATTTCCTTTTATAACACTAAATAAAACTCATTCAAATTTCTTGCTGATGAGTTATATTGTTGCCTTACTTACGGAAATAAAAAACAGCTCACACAGCTCCCTGTGAAGTATCCTTTATTTCTATTAAATGTGAAATTAGGCTTTAATAAACTGAACACAGCAAAAATAGTACAGAAGCCCAAATCATCAGAAATTTGATACAAAACATCTTAACGAACAGCTTGACAAATTAATTTTGATGTATAATGAAACTTGAATAAAATGCACCTCTTATACCGATGCCTTGCAGTAACAGTCCATTACGCTGGAGGTTCTGTATTGTTCCCACTTCAATACATATTGTATTTCACAAAGTCTATACTTTCACTTTTATAGGGAAACAACTGACCTTTAACAGTTTCTGAAAAAATATTAATAGTATTATTACAATTGACCCTAAATTGTGTAATAAAACACCTAAGTCATTTCATAATTAAATTAAAATTAGCTGCATTTTAGTTAGATTCATGCTAGTTAGTCTTGATGACTCAGAAAAAAAAAGAAAAAAAAATACATTTCAGTGCATAATTGTACCTTTTCTAGTTTTATATTAAATACTTACACTATAATACATTCTTTCTAGAGGAATCCTGAGTTTTATTTCACAAGTGCAAATGTCATTTAATAGGAGTAAAATAAAGATCAGCATTAAACATCCAATTGCACATTTTCAACATTTTACATACATATTAGATCATTATAAACTTACTCAGACCTTATTTTGCACATCTTTCTAAAACCAAAAGTGATAGATGACATATCATAACAGTTATAATTCTTATACTTCTGTAAAATGATCACTAGTGCATTCACTGGGATGAAACAATTGTTTTAGAATCTCACCAATTGGTTGTCATCAACTGAATATAAACTATAAAATAGGGACGGAAGAAAATGGGAGAGGGGTTGCAGTTAGAATCTGGCCTTTCACCTCTGAACCCTACATTTAAATCCAATGAAGACTTAGGGGATGAAAGCTTCCTCTGTCTACTGGCTGCAAGGGTCCTTTGTGAAATTGGCAATCTCGATCCAGTTCCTAGGAGGCACAAAACTGTTCTGAATTCAGCACCAACGGAAAATCTTACTCATAGGTCAAAGAATGGCTAGTGTGGGAAATGGAAGAAACAAGTCACACTGATGCATTTGGGTCACTTTTCTGAGATTGTGGCCAAGGCACATTGTTGCAGCAGAGCAGAGTTGCTTTACTCTGCATCTGGCTCTGCTTGATGCTGACAGTGGATGCTTGAAATGGGAAGAATTTTATTCCCTAGCACTAATATTCTTTAGTCTGTGGAGCACAAAGATAAACAGAGGAATAACACACACACAGTTGTGACTTAAGAATTGAATTTGATAGCACATAAAAATCCTAAAAATATAAATAATTTGTCTATTCTTTGCAGTACTGTAAGCACAAAGCAGAATGTTAATCACACACAGATGGATGGTATTCAATGCGTAGATGGGGGCGCAGCAGTTTCACTACATTAGAATGAAAGTTGAACCCCTGAAAATTACAAAGTCATCTGAATTGTGCTATTTCAATTAATTCACCAATCCTAATTTTTCCTGAAATTCTGTTAGGGTTGACCATTAAAAATGGTGTGTCAGTGAGGAGTCAAAAATCTAATTTGCATAACATGATGCAGGCGTTCCTGTCATTGTACCAGGCAGGTAAGTGTCTGAAGACAGGATAAAGCTAGGTGCTTGTTTTAGCTTGTGTTTTGGAGTGCACTGTTAGTGGGGGAAAGACACCTTATCTTTGATACCCTAGTAAGTGTCTACTTTCCTTTGTAAAGTAGTTGGTATGGATGCACTGAGAGGAACTGGGTAGCAAGAAGGGAGAGGAAATGTGAAGTTGGGGAATTGCAGCAAACCAATAGTGATGAAAAGCAAATTATATGTGAAGATCTTTGAAAAACACCTCGTACAGAGTTCTAGTTATCATGAATAATAATTTGGAGTGATTGTCATTATATTGTTGAGTATTATATAAATATATATATATATATGACCTGCATAACAAATTCTCTAGAAACCAAGCATCTTGTGTGCTGCAAGTGGATGCGTTCTATAGTCAGTGTCCAAGAAGACAGAAATAAGATAAAAAATATAATACTTTAGGTTTACAAAGAGATTGGTTCAAGGTTTTGGGTAGGGAATTTGAACTTATACTTAGTACTGATACCCCAAGGCAGTATTGAAGTAGCTCACCACTGTTTGAGGAGATGTTGAACTTCATTATGTAGAAGTCTATCTGCTTGCAGAATGACTAAAATGTCTTACTAAAGTGCAGGTTAAATATCTTCAAACAAATAACAAAAATCTGAATGTGGAATTCCAGTATTGAAGAGTAGACAGCCATTAACCTCACAATGATTGAAATTACTTTTTCACACATGTACTCATCAAACTGGGGTTTGACAGTACTAGAGAATAGGATATTTTTATCCATTGTGTACATCGTGACAGCATCTGCTTGAAAACCACAGTTTAATTTCAATTCAAAGCTCCACCCACTTTGGCTCAATAATGCACGTCAACGCCAACCTCAAAAATAGCCCTGCCTTCTGTGTTTTAGCACTCTCATCTGTTAACTACGTATACTATCACGGATGCTGCTACTTAAATATTATATTTAATAGTTGTTTTATCTTATGAATATACATCTGCAAGGAATTGGAATAACTGCCAAACTCATTTCACTTGAAACGCACAACAGTTTTAAGAGATAGAGGGAATATTATCAACTTATTTGTCTGGGTTAGATTGAGCCGCAAAGGCTAAAGGTCGAAATCCAACTTAAACATACATAAAAGATAAAAGTAATTGAAATCAAACTTAGAACTCATTTACCATCTTTTATAAAAAGTCTTAATACATTAAGGTAATGGTAGATCAAATCCCTTGCATCACTTAAAAAATTGGCACTAATCAGTTTGTAACAATTTCCTAATTGCTGTCAGATTGTGAGGATAGAGGACTGAAAGTATCAAGTAAAGGTTTGATGCTTCCTCATGGGAAGAAAAAGAAACATAACTGGATAATTAGCCTCTTAAAGTTGCTGTTGTGTATCTGAGTTAGGAAATAGGTCGGTGTGAGATGATGTACAAGAGGAGAAAAGAACCAAAATAGGTAAAAAGTAGAGTTATAAAAAAGAGTGATATGGCTGCAAAAAGTCACCTGACATCTTAATTTACTAGCTTGTAAAACATTTTCTGTTAATTAGCGAATTATCTCATTTGAAAACAGATGAGAACAGTTTAATATATTCTGTGCAAAGGAGTTTCTAGATTCTTATACCAATGTGAAGGAACGCTCTCACAAAAATAGAGCCACCATATTTTTGTGGAGCTAAGAATAAAGCTAAATGCAACTACATCTTTGAGAATTGATATGACGTTAATGCACTGAATACCTTTTTAATTAGATAACCGTTTGCATTATGAAGTGTTGGGTGGCCCCATATGCAATACCAATTCTATGTTATTATATTAAACGTTTAAAATTAAAATACTTTTGAGTGTTCTGAAAAACTGTAAAGAGCTTACTTTAGTGAAGCTACATATTATATGCCAAACTACAACTCTGAAATAGGTATACAAAAGATTTTTAAAGATTGAGATATGAGCAAACACTGGGATTTTTCATCAAGCTGGGTTACATACAATATTTTCTAATTGATGGATAGTTCAATACCTGTTGAGACCTTTTTTAAAGAAACAAAAAACATATTTTGCATATGTATACAATCTTTGTAACATTCTTCAAATGATACCTTTGCGACATCTGGCGGTGTAAAGTGTCTACAAAAATTTGTCTTCAAAAAATCTACTTATTCTTCAAATTCTGCTGCAAAAGGTTTTGATACCCCCTAGTGGGGGGAAAAGGGCAATCTGGCTCTTTGAAAGCAAGACGATGGACAGCGATAAATCATCAAACTGCAAAGGTCATATGTGTCGGGATGGGGTGACATCACAACAATGGAACACATTCTAGCCCTAGGACACAAAAGTTGACCCATTTTTGTATAATAAAAAGGATCAAAGTCATGACTTATCAACAATTGTAATTGCCACTAAATGCAGTTATGTCAATATTAAATCTGTTAACATGACCAATGCAATTCTTATGAACTTGGTAAAGTTTGTCCACAAATAATAAATATTTTAAATCTTTCCCCTGACAATTTAATATTGTGAAAGCTACAAACAGCAAAGGTGTACTACCTTAAAATTACATGAATGAGAACACAAAGCCATTTGATTCCCAGAGCTGCCCTTAGTGTTGCAAGTTGTTAAGTATTTCTTGCAATAAAGTTGGAAGAAATATATATTTACTAATAGCTCTCTAGCAAAAATGCACTACTTAGTGAATCCACTCAGAAATGCTACTTTAATCTTTATAAGAATGTAAACAGTGGCACTATGCACATTATGCAGATTATATTGTGTCAATCGTGAACTATTCTTCAGCGGCACACAGTCATATCAGGACATATTTGCATACAGTGCACAACGAATAATTCACACAACTTCAGGTTGATCATTTTCATTACAGCTTTGATACATCATAATAATACCGTAATGGATTTTTAATTCTAACTAACTTTATTAACTTTGTTCAACATGTGAAGGGCAAATTTGAAAATCTATGTCACACCATTTATACATTTCGGTGTCATTGGTATTCTTTAAAAAACATACCTAGTGGTTTAATCTTGTGAAAAAGAGAGAAAACGTAATTTCTTTTTATAGCCTGCAGCTTAATATAATGTTTTTAATAAGTATAAAAATTCCACCTTAGAAAATTAACGAGATATTGGAGAAGGATTGAAAAGAAAAAAATATCTAGTATGTGAACGATCAGAAGTTTATTTGACAGATTTATGTCAAACAGGTCAACATACAGAAATGGAATCTGTTACAGTTTTCTTTTATGTCACTAAGAGTGCATTTCTGTATGGTTTAACTGGTACTGTAGATAAGCAAGCCTGAATCAATTCAGTACCCATTCACATTTTTAATTTTCAGATGCCCCAGGTATATAATCCTTTGAACAATATACTTTTACTTAAAAAAGTCACTGCCTGGATCATTCAAACTCCATCACTCTAGAAGAATAAAATGGAAATTTGGCAGCTCCGTTGGTATTTTCTTGAAGCAATAACATGACAATAGAATGAACATCTGAGGAATTTTATTAAAAATATTACAGGACATTAACTGTTCAAATAATCATTACTTGAACAGCTAATGTCTTGTAAAATATTTTATGACTAAAATGTTTTGATTCTTTTAAACAAAATAACACTTCGACAATGCCCCTTGATCCATTAGTTTTCATATAAACAGTGCATTTGGACAAAGCTACCTCCTGGTAGGAACAGTAAGAGTTTCCTTTTCTCAGAGGAGGTAAAGAACAATCCCCCTCATTAGGTCACCTTCAGATTTTAGTCAGCTGGTGTGACAGTTCAATTTTAATGGAATGTTCAGTGCTAAGGTTTCTTGCAGATATCCTGCAGCCTTCAACTAACAGCTTCATGACGTTTTAGAAAATGACTGGTGCCTACTTGTACTTGGTGGGTCAATATTATAGATAGACAGAAGGGCAGAGGCCATGAAGTTACTGAGAAATAGGCACCAATACTTCCATTTCCTCCACTGACCTTGGTGTCCAACATGAAAGCAAGTGCCACCTTTTTACTGCCATTTGGGTCCATTATCTTTGGGCACCCTCTCACACATCAGCATGTATTCAGCTGGGTCAGAACAGATAGGTTGCAATAACAATAAATTTGTCATTGAATGAATACTGCATGCAGTCAGTTCATTTTAACAGTATTTACTAGACATTGCACCTTTCACCCTTTTGAACCCTTTCAGCTTGCAAGGAAGCTCATAGTCTGTGGAAGATCATAAATATGTCTCTATTGAATGATAAAGTTACTTAAATTTGTCTTTTTGTGTGTGATGAAGTGAAAGATGAGACATTAATTACTATGACATTGTGAGATAATCTACATGTGAGACCAGACATAAGGAGGTCTTGAGCATCTAGTACAGTGATTGATTTAAACTTTCAAACACTCCTGCTATGCTAGATCTCCCCATTTATTCTCCCCCCTAGACTCTTGGAGAGGTTCTTCACCTAAGCACAGATTATAAGTAGTGTCTGGATTTCATTTTTTAGGTTAAAGTCTTATCACTCTTACTTTTCTACTTTGCTTATTACTATTCTTCACTGTCAATATAAACTAGAAAATTAACTGTTAAAAGAAAACACAAATAAAATAATCCTTCCTAAAAGATACTATCTACAAAAATATGATTAGAATATGTAGCCTATTGGGAATTATCACTTTAAACAGAAAATGTTTATTTGTGTACAATTTACTCCCAATAATTCAAAATTGTTTTGCACAATAAAATGATTTATCCAGTAATTAACATAGCAAAGTAGGAATCTGGTGCCAAGCAATGAATTATTAGCTAATTTGCATTAAATGACTTTGAATTGAGAGGAGTAGACCGCATCGTAATATTTATTTAGATTTATTGGCCTAGATTCTGCTAAAAAAAATTATAGCATTTGAATGATGGATGCTGTTATTAATGCACAAAATTAGCCAGCAATTTTTGGTGAGGAAGAGATACCCCATGAATTGTGAATCGCCATAAGTTGCTAACCAATTTGCACTGCTCCACTGTTAGCTTTGCAAAAATGGCATTTCGCCTTTAACTTCTCTTTCATGAAGTTGCTGCATTTGTACATTAATTTCCCATTAAACTTGGCACAGAGAGTTAAGTTTTGTAATTATTAGCAGAAGTACACTTTTAATGACCTGATAATTGTTAATGACTGCCCATCAACCTCTCTTGCCAGAAAGTGAACAATTGTAAGTGTGGAGTCTCATTCCTTAGGATGTGCATTATTGTTGGAAATCATAAAAAAGCCAAATGTTGAATTCAATCTTGTTCTTACTTTTCTATTCTATTTCTATTTCCTCTCTCTTTTTCTCCAAACTTTCTTTTGATCCCTATTTCCCTTTCCGTACCTGATTTGACATGGAATTCACCTACTCTAATTCACTATCCTCTGTTTATTTCTCAATCCTTTAATTCCATTGTTTGCCCTGGCAGTCAATGCCAAGACTCTAGCCCCAAGGACATGGATGCAGTGCTGCAAAAAGTTCAATGACCTCACACGAGTGGTCAAGGACAGTGAATGTATCTTCAAAGGCCATAGCCCACCAACTGCACCACGAACCTCACATACTGCTTAATGCAATACACCCCATACTCACCTACCAACAATCTCCATTGATCACAACTCATAACTAATGTCCATAGCTCCATCTCAGCCTCACACACTTACAAGCCTTACACCCACACCTCACAGCTTGCACACTCTGCCAGTTATTCAACCACATCACCCAAATACTTCCCTGTCTCTTGCAGGATAGGGTGGTGCATAACTGCTGGCAGCAGCACGTAACTGGCAGGGGATGGTGAAACCCATCGCCGAGGTTATACCAGCAGCAAGGCTGAAACCAGTGAAGATGACAGTGTTCGCATACCTAATCCTCCTCACATTCCATTTGCCCCTCATTTCACAATCTCTTCCAATTTACAAGCTGCAGATGGTGTAAGCATATGCCTCTTGCTTTCCCCCCTCTCCTCACCACAACCCTATCCTTGTGCCTTTCTCCATTCAGATACCCACAAATTCCAACCTGGCCAGGTAGTGGTGGAAGAACAAGATGTGGAAGAGCATGGTCAATGGTGAAGAATAAACAGCATTACCTGCTCTCGCAATCACAATCACCAGCTCAGACACTGACCTAGCTTAGAGGCGGGATCTGCACATGATGGGCTGAATTTTATGCAGCTGGCGGGGGTCCTGATGCTGGGCCAGAAAGGTGAAGGGAACCCTGTCTTGGCCGTATGGGGGACCTCCGGCTGCATATTACGGCACTCAGGCAATTAACTGCCTGGCGCCAGGGTCCCTGTCACTTTAAGGTTTGGTGTCCCACCTCCAAGAGCTGCCGGCACATCAGAGGGCTGGCAGTTCAGCAGTCCCAGCATTGCCACTGGGAGCAATGGCCACTGCTGGGACTGCAGGAGGCCCAGGACAAGGAGCAGCCAAGGAGTCTCAAAGAGCAGGTAAGTGGGAGTGGGCTCACTGGGGCCAGTCAGGCAGGCCCCGGCTAGAGGTGGGGAGGGTGGGGGTGGGTGTTAGCCCAGCGGTGGCTTTTGACACTGGGGGCCCTCTGTGGGCCGCAGATTACCCAAACAGGAGGGTTCCCCTCTACCAGCCCACACAGAGGCTGCCTGATGTTACTGGGTGGCCTCCCCATGTGACGGAGGCGGCTCCCCGATGGTAAAATACCAGCGGCAGTGGGATGAAGCCCTTTAGTGGCATTAATTGCCCACTTAAGGGCCTCAATTCGCCTCTGGGCAGAAAGGCCATCCTTGGCCTTCCCCACCCTTGCCAAAATTGAATGGCATTGGGAAGGCAATGGAGACGCCACCCCCAGTCTTCCCTTGCAATTTTGTTGGCCCCCACGCCACCCTGCCTGTCCTTAGAAGTCTGATAAAATTCAGCCCGATGAGACATTGGGCACAAGTGGCTTGCAGCCAGGACTGGGGACAAGGGTAGCACAGGTGCCAGATCCCTCATGAGTGCAAGGTCACTCATGAGTTCTGTTGCTGAGGACTCAGATGAGGACTTTGATGGGGCAACCTACAGAAGAAGGTTAATGGCTATGCAGAATGAAATACTTGATGCATTGGCAGGCATGCTAGACAGCTTGCAGTCAATGTCAAGGAACAGGGTGGAATCCTGCATCAACTTGGCACAGGGTTTTTCTCAGAGCTTGGTGCCCATCCTGTTCAGCATGGAAGTAGTGGCCAACTCCATCAGCCCAATTGTGGTCAGAACCATGATACAGAGTGTGATGGCCAATGTCTCAGCTTCCATTGCAAAACAAGCAGAATCCATCCAACATCTGGGTCTTGCACTGAAAGCTTAGACCGCTCTCATGAAAGCATAGCTTGCAGCCATGCAAGCTCAGACTGCTGTCAGGGAAGCTGAGCATTCTGCCATGCAGCAGCCAGTAGAAATCATTCAGCAACTAACCTGACAGTCATTCATGATCCCTTTAAATAGCATTGGTGTGGGGTCCTTCCTGTTGCTGAACGTGTGTTCGGGTTATGTGTGTTTAAGAGATGCAAAGCTGCAGTGTTGAGCTTCAATATGGCAGTGCTGGCATCAAATCAGTGTTATGTGCTGACTGACATCACGATCTGCCCACTCTACATACTTCGGGCGGACGTTCCCTGTGTGGGCACTTACACCCTCACCAAAATGGCATCCAGCTCGCATAAGAAGTGTGCACATGTGCCATGGATGCCATTTTGAAGTTAAAATGGCACTCATGGTGGCAAATAACAGGGTGCCAAACAGCTAAATTTTGCAGCCAAGACTTGTTGGAATTATAGAACAATGAGTGAGTATTTGGTCTGTTTAGTACATCAACAAGAAGCTGAAACTTAAATTTGATAACATAGAAAATAATTCTGTCACATCACTAATTTAAATGTTGTACAGTAATTTCTACCTGGGAGTGACTACAAGGTAAGAATCTCATTGCGCAATTCAGATGAGATCATAAAGCACAAAGGCAATGATGAAGAGGTTTTAAACCCTTTTCCAAACAATGGGATGATATTTCACTGCTAAAGCCACCCCCTTTATTAGTATGTATCTCTTACAGTGGAATTTGTACAGTGATTTACTGTATTTCTGTTTTAGGGTTTCTTGTTTTAGTGACGGTAAATGTCCTCGTGGCCACCAACTGGCAATGTACAAAATGCAGTAGGTGCGCATTGACATCTGCACTGAACAGTTAATAACTGTGATATAATCACTGCCACTTGCTAAATTTGTAATCAGTAATTTCCATTGTCATAACAACAAACACCACAACCAGAATATGTGTCAATTCTGCGTTTATTGCTTTGTCCAGTGGACAACTCACTGGCGACATCCAGTAAACAATCACAGTTATAAGCTTGTTGTTGTGATCTTCCTGCATATTCTTAGTTCTACTGAGTACATTATGTTTTGAATCTTTCTAGTTACTTAGCCATGATAATTTTTACAAATATTCATTTTCATAATTAACTCGATGTCTGATGTGAGAACGTTTTCAAATTACAGAGTCAATCAATTGGTTACACGGTGACATATGTGAGAAATGTATCCAGCTTGCATCTATGAAAAATAATTCTTGTTTCTGACCACGACGATTTAACTATAAGATTTGCTTAAATGTTAATAAAACAATTTTAAGTTGTTGAGGAGACAAGTTTGTCATCAGAGACAGTGGCATAATGTGTGTGTGTGTGTGCGCATGCGTATTAAAACAGAGCTATTTCAAATGTAAAATTAATTCTTTCTGTTTTGATCCAATGGCAGGAGGAGTCCTTCATATCATTCCCCAAGGCCCTCAGTTTCCCCCGGCCTTTCCAGGTGACTAAAGATATTTTTATTGTTTCATGAACATTTTACAAAACATGTGTTTGCTCCAGTGTTGTTATTACTCTTAACAGTTGAGGAAATACTTATGATTACAAAAATGGAAATACAGTATTGATATTATGGTTGAAACATCCAGGAGAGCTTTATGAGCCATCACGTAGAAAGTCCTACAAGTGAAGGGGCGGTACTGGACCTAATCGTAGGGAATGAAGCTGGGCAAGTGGTAGCAGTGTCATTGGGGGAGCATTTCTGGATAGTGACCATAACTCTAAGATTTAAGGTAGTTATGGAAAAGGACAAATATGGACCGGAAATAAAGGTACTGAATTGGGGGTAGGCCGATTTCAATATGATAAAACAGCATCTGGCCAAAGTGGACTGGGAGCAGCTACTTGTAGGAAAGTCTACATCAGACCAGTGGGAGTCATTCAAAAAGGAAACAGTGAGAGTTCAGGGCCAACATGTTCCCGTAAAGGTGAAGGGTAGGACCAACAAGTCCAGGGAACCCTGGATGTCAAGGGAGAGAGAGGATTGGATAAGGAAAAAAAAGGAGGCTTATGGCAGATTCAGAGGGCTGAAAACAGCGGAGGCCCTTGAGGAGTACAGAAAGTGTAGGGAGGGTACTTAAAAAAGTAATTAGGACAGCGAAGAAGGGGCATGAAAAAACAGCGGCGGGCAAGATAAAGGAAAATCCCAAGGTATTTTATAAGTATACTAAGGGCAAGAGGATAACCAGGGGAAGTGTAGGGCCCATTAGCGACCAATGTGGCAATCTGTGTGTGGAGCTGGAGGACGTAGGTGAGGTTTTAAATGATTACTTTTCATCTGTGTTCACTGTGGAGAAGGATGATGTAGGTGTAGAGATCACGGAGGCGGATTGTGATATACTTGAACAAATTAGCATTGAAAGGGAGGAAGTATTTGCTGTTTTAGTGGGCTTAAAAGTGGATAAATCCCCAGGCCCAGATGAGATGTATCCCAAGCTGTTTTGTGAGGCAAGGGAGGAGATTGCAGGGGCTCTGACACAAATTTTCAAATCCTTTCTGGCCATAGGAGAGATGCCAGTGGACTAGAGGGCAGCAAATGTGTTACCATTGTTCAAGAAGGGTAGTAGGGATAAACCAGGTAATTACAGGCCAGTGAGTCTAACATCAGTGGTAGGGAAACTATTGGAAAAAATTCTGAGGGACAGGATTAATTTCCACTTGGAGAGGCAGGGATTAATCAGGGATAGTCAGCATGGCTTTGTCAGGGGAAATCATGTCTAACAAATTTGATTGAATTTTTCGAGGAGGTGACTAGGTGTGTAGAAGAAGGTAAAGCAGTTGATGTAGTCTACATGGACTTCAGTAAGGCTTTTGATAAGGTCCCACATGGGAGATTGGTCAATAAGGTAAGAGCCCATGGGATCCAGGGCAATTTGGCAAATTGGATCCAAAATTGGCTTAATGGCAGGAGGCAGAGGGTGATGGTCGAGGGTCGTTTTTGCGATTGGAAGCCTGTGACCAGTGGTGTACTGCAGGGGTCGGTGCTGGGACCCTGCCTGTTTGTAGCGTACATTAATGATTTAGACATGAATATAGGAGGTACGATCAGTAAGCACGCAGATGACACGAAAATTGGTGGTGTCGTAAATAGTGAAGAGGAAAGCCTTAGATTACAGGGCAATATAGATGGGCTTGTAAGATGGGCAGAGCAGTGGCAAATGGAATTTAATCCTGAGAAGTGTGAGGTGATGCATTTTGGGAGGATTAACAAGGCAAGGGAATATACAATGGATGGTAGGACCCTAGGAAGTACAGATAGTCAGAGGGACCTTGGTGTACTTGTCCATAGATCACTGAAGGCAGCAGCACAGGTAGATAAGGTGGTTAGGAAGGCATATGGAATATTTGCCTTTATTAGCCGAGGCATAGAATATAAGAGCAGGGAGGTTATGATGGAACTGTATAAAATGCTAGTTAGGCCACAGCTGGAGTACTGTGTACCGGAGTACATAGAAAATATGAGCAGGGGTTGGCCATTCGGCCCTTAGAGCCTGCTCCGTCATTCAATACGATCATGGCTGATCATCCAAACTTAGTACCCTTTCCCGCTTTCTCCCTGTATCCCTTGATCTTTTTAGCTCTAAGAACTATATCCAGAAAGTACTATCGGAAGGATGTGATTGCACTGGGGAGGGTGCAGAGGAGATTCACCAGGATGTTGCCTGGACTGGAGCATTTCAGCTATGAAGAGAGACTGGATAGGCTGGGGTTGTTTTCCTTACAGCAGAGAAGGCTGAGGGGGGACCTGATTGAGGTATACAAAATGATGAGGGCCATAGATAGGAAGAAACCTTTTTCCTTAGCGGAGGGGTCAATAACCAGGGGGCATAGATTTAAGATAAGGGGCAGAAGGTTTAGAGGGCATTTGAGGAAATTTTTCACCCAGAGTGTGGTTGGAATCTGGAACACACTGCCTGAAGGGGTGGTGGAAGCAGGAACCCTCACAACATTTAATAAGTATTTCGATGAGCACTTGAAACGCCATAGCATACAAGGTTACAGACCAAGGCCTGAAAAATGGGATTAGAATAGATAGTGCTTGATGGCCGGCACGGACACGATGGGCCGAAGGGCCTGCTTCTGTGCTGGATAACTTTATGACTCTATGACTCTATGAATGAGAGAAATGTATGGTTTTTCTTTCTGTATCTTAGATTTCTCTCAGATTCTATAATGAAATGCGCCTTTTTTTAAAAATCGCATATCATTCCCCTGGGTGTGGAGGTGTCTGGCAAGCCCCCCACACCTGCCAAGAATGAGGAAAATTAATTTCGCCACATGAACATTGATTTTGGACTATTGTTGGTGAAGAAAGAACTTGCTTCTAAAAACAATTGGAGACTTTGGCTGGAGAGATACATTAGCATATCAACAGACAGTATTTCAAAGGACAAAGGGGTTATTCCCTGCTCCAATTTAATCCACAATGTACTTTTGATTGCCAGACATTGAAGGTGGAAAGGCTAGCATTCCAGGTTAACTGCTGAGATGGCCGAATACACAAACAGACGTGGGCGGACTGGTTTGGTCACATGACTAACTGTTGGGAGTTTTTTTAATTTGAACTTCCAACAGAGATTTTGAACTCAGAAAGCTGTTTTCTCCTGGACTGAGAACACCTCTCTCCTGTTTGGTCTCATCTCGCTCCCACCAGCTTCGGAAACCATTGAAGACATATGAACACCAAAAGAGAAAAGTCTCCTCCAGTGAACATGGATTCACCAAAGGGGAAGCTCAAAATAAAGTGTGTTTAAAAAACAAAACCCTGTTACAATAAGACCAGGTGAAGGCTGAAAGAGACCCCTAGACACCTTTCTCAGATGGTCGTAACAATAACTTCAATCTGCCATGGAAGATTTTGATCCCCATGATAATGATAATGAGGAAAATAGGGTCTTAAGGAAAATGACCATATGGTTTGAAGCAAGGCAAGCTGGTAAGAGAGATACTGAGGCTATAAATAATCCAAAACGGAAAGTATGTGAAATGAAAAATAGAACTCCACATAAGTGGCAGCAAGAGGGAAAATCTTTTAAGCCCGGAAATATCAGGATAGTAAAGGTTCCTAAAACTGTGATAGAAGGGGACATTTTTCCCGAGTTTGTAGAAAATCGATGAAGGGCAAGGAAAATAGAATACATGGAATACCCAACTCAAGTGCCCCTAGTAATGAGGAGTTTGAGAAATTTATGAAGTGCTAAAGGTCGAAAGAGAGAGGGAACCCTCAAGGTAAGGTCCACGCTGCTCAATGCAGGGATCGCCGAGAGGATTTAGCATGAAGGGGCTGCGTCCAGGTCGAGTACCTCTGTCCACTCAGGTATGATGGGTATGATAGATGTGTAGATATTGTGGTAGAGGGAAAGAAGGTAGTTATCTCGTAGACATTGGAGCCTCAAGCACAGTGATGGATGTACCCACTCCCATGAATTGTCCTTGGTCTAGCGGAGAACCTTATGTGTTAGGAAGGTTTATAGGCAACACATTAGCTAGGCAGTATCAATACCCTTGAACCTCAAGGTAGGACACCTCCAAACTAAGTGGACATGTATTCTGATGAGATGGGAATCAATCTAGAAAGGGAGCATTGGGATCTGATTGGATGTTAGCCCACAGTGTCGTGGTGGATATGCGTAATGATTGTTGGTGGGGAGGAATGAATAAGAAAGACAAAGTATTAGTCATACGCTCCCACGACATGGTGAGGATGAGTCATGGCTCCTGCAGGACCATACAACTTAGAAGTGCTGAAGGCTAGAGTACCCAAGAAATATTGGACAGTAGTGGAGGAGTATTAGGAAGTATTTGCCACCCACAACCATAATTGCAGACAGATGACCGGAGTTCAGGTTAGGGTAGAAGGAGAACCTATATCCCAATAGCGCAAACAGTACACATTTCCGAAGGAGGCAGTAATCTTCCTAGTCAACAAGGTGTCTTGTGACCCTTGGCAACACATGCAATTTCTCCCATCTGGCAGGTCAAGAAGCTGGATGGCTCCTGGCGAATGACCATTGAATAAAAACATTCCAGCTTGTACCCCTACTATAGCAACAGTAGTGGATTTAATCAGGAATATTCCCAGATCAGTTCCAGTATTCACCGTTCTGGATATCTTACACCTGGAAGGCCAGTACATGTTTGCTTTTACTTTTAAAGGGCATCAATATATGTGTATATGTCTTTCACAGGAATTCCATAAGTTTGTCTATTTTCATCAGAGTCTGGCAACATGCCTGCAAGAATTCAGCTGCTCCAACCAGTTAACATAATATGTAGACAACCTGTTATTGTTTTCAGGAAGCAAGGGGAGCACAAGACATTGTTAGAGGAGTTGTTAGAATTACTGAAGGCAGCAGATTTAAAAGTAAATCCCAAGAAAGTTCAAATAGGGCAGAAGGAGTGCAATTTCTCAGATTGATTATTGGACCTGGGGAAAAGGGCCATAAATGCGATGAAACGTAAAACTGTCCAAGAACTACCCTGCCCAGGGTCACTAACTGCACTTAATTCATTTTTGGAACTGACAGGATACAGCAGGGAGTTTATTGAGGGAAATGCTGCTACACTGACACCATTGCTGTGACTATTAAAGAAAAGAGTAAAATGGGAATGGAATGAGAACTGTGAGGAAGCACTTATACAATTAAAAAGGGATCTGCAGACTGCGCCAGTCTTAGGAGCAGTAGACCCTGAAAAAGGCCTTTATCTGGAAGCTGCTGTCATGAACGTGCCTCCATTATCAATATTCTTTTGAGGGCTTGTGTTTAAAAGACTGTGGAAAATACCTGAGGAGATGCTGGAGTTGTTTTTTTTTTAAGGGTCACTGGAAGGACACTTGGGACTTTGTTTAAAAACAAACACTTACTGGAAGTCACGTGTCTTAAGCTAATTAAACAGCTGGAGCCTTGTGGGCTATGGAACTCTTTGGAGTTGTTTACAGAGAAGTCACATGTATAGATTTATGGTTCAGGAGTTTTGGTTTCATTTTTGGAGATTATTTGGTGTATGGTTGGTGGGTATTCTGCCAAGAGAGAAGCCATCTAACTCGTCCTTTGCCACCTGTTTTGAAAAATCTTCTGAGAATCCAGTGTGATAGCTGAACCCATTGATGCAGTAATTCTCCCGAAAAGTCTGCAAGATTACTCCTTGATGTCTCCTGAACAGAACTGTTCCAGAAAGATCCCAGTGGCAGCCGTCTACGTGTACCTGGACGCCAGACCAAAGGGCCAGTTGGAACATTTCATAACTTATCCTTTTTTTCTTCAAGAATTAACATTATTTGGCCAAACTATTAATTTTTGTCAAGTTGATCTCTGCAGAGCCTTTATTTTTCTTTAACCGGTCTGGGTGTGTGTTGGGTTATTCAGAAGGGAATAATTTCATATTTCAACCTGTATGTTAATACGCTTTGCATCTTTATTGAATGTCTTGTTTTATAATAAATTAATAATTTTGTTGTTTGTTGAAGGGACCTGGTTGGCAGATTTTTGTTCTGTGACTAATGTAGATGGAGTGTATGGTTGGCCATTTCAGTAACTGGGTGAAACATTTAAATGAATGCTGTGGCCAGTGGAACTGGAGAAAGGCAGTGCATTCCTCCAACCTCGGTCATAACACTGGTACTCAACCCCTCACATTATTAACCCATCATACGCCAATTCATTCATTATTGGATGGAAGAATTAAGGAAGGAACAGTGTCTCGTGCCAGAGTCGCTAAATGGACTTTATTATTGGAAGGAGGGAATCTCAGGGTGGAGAGACTAGAGTAGCAGAGTAGTGGACTGGATTGGACCCTAAATTAGCAGCTAATCATAGTTATCAGATAGAGCCCTACAGGCTGAATTTTCTTTTCCCACCAGTGGGAGAAGCAGTGGGCGGAAAAAATGGCAGCCTGTGCAGCAACGCCGCCGTGAATTAGCGCATGGCAGCTCATTTAAATATGCAGGGCAGGCCACCCCACCCCAATCACGTGGGTGGAGCGGTCTCAGCAATGCTGTGAACGGCGTCAGCTGCCTCTGCGCTGGCATCATTTTTAAAGGGCTGTCAGACCTACCACAAGAACTGCAGAGTCGAACCCCGTACCCCCCCCACTACACCGCAAATAAATTTTCACCCCGTTCTCCTCCCACAAAACACTTAAATTGCAGAGTTGCCCTCTCTCCCCCCAAAACATTTAAATTGCTGAGTTGACTCTTCCCCTCCACTGCACAAAGTGCAGAAGTCACCCCTACACCCTAAAACTAGAAATGCAGAGTTGACCCTGATCCCCCGCCACTACATTAAAAATCCTAAGCTCCCCCCTTCCTCAGTGGTGCCAGCTTGCCCCGGACGGGAAAGTGAAGGCGCACGGAAGATCCCGGAGAGCTGGTGAGATTACAGGGAATTGGATGTAAATGTATTCATGAGGCTTATTTCAATATTTAAAGTTGGGTCCCATTGACGAACGGCGGGACGGGGGCTGACATGGAGCCCGTCCATCCCGGTGTCGGCTTCCGTGGCGGGCTGCTGCTGCTGCGATCTTCTGGTCCCCCAACCCCACCACCAAGCCCGACGTCGGGTGCTCAACAAAATTCAGCCTGTATTGTGGAAGGCATTTGGGAAACCGAGTGGAATTTTAAATCAGGAATACATCCAGAGGCACGAGACATCTACGTGGATGGCTTGACCTTTGTGGTTGAGGGGGAAATGAAAACAGGGTGTTGAATTTATAACCCGCAGAAGGAGGCAGAACTTGCTATAAAACTCCCCAATACCTTCAGTGCCCAACAGGCTGAATTGGCTGCTATTACATATGTAGTCACTTGATTCACTTTGGAAGGAGTAACAGGAATGCAGAGTACTGGGCTAATGGGAAGATTCTTGGTAGTGTAGATGAACAGAGAGATCTTGGTGTCCAGGTGCATAAATCCCTGAAGGTTGCCACCCAGGTTAATAGGGCTGTTAAGAAGGCATATGGTGTGTTAGCTTTTATTAGTAGGGGGATCGAGTTTCGGAGCCACAAGGTCATGCTGCAGCTGTACAAAACTCTGGTGAGACCGCACCTGGAGTATTGCGTGCAGTTCTGGTCACCGCATTATAGGAAGGATGTGGAAGCTATGGAAAGGGTGCAGAGGAGATTTACTAGGATGTTGCCTGGTATGGAGGGAAGGTCTTACGAGGAAAGGCTGAGGGACTTGAGGTTGTTTTCGTTGGAGAGAAGGAGGAGGAGAGGTGACTTAATAGAGACATATAAGATAATCAGAGGGTTAGATAGGGTGGATAGTGAGAGTCTTTTTCCTCGGATGGTGATGGCAAACACGAGGGGACATAGCTTTAAGTTGAGGGGTGATAGATATAGGACAGATGTCAGAGGTAGTTTCTTTACTCAGAGAGTAGTAGGGGCGTGGAACGCCCTGCCTGCAACAGTCGTAGACTCGCCAACTTTAAGGGCATTTAAGTGGTCATTGGATAGACATATGGATGAAAATGGAATAGTGTAGGTCAGATGGTTTCACAGGTCGGCGCAACATCGAGGGCCGAAGGGCCTGTACTGCGCTGTAATGTTCTAATTCTAATTCTAATTCTAATCCTAGTCACGCACCCCACTGAATTTCCCCCTCCCTACACAATATGCTCTAATTCCATGTTTACATGCGATTCCTGCACTGAATACCTAGCTGTTTGGGACAGGCAAGGGGTAAAGTCAGCAGATGGAAAACTGT
Source organism: Heterodontus francisci (assembly GCF_036365525.1). Taxonomy (NCBI): domain Eukaryota; kingdom Metazoa; phylum Chordata; class Chondrichthyes; order Heterodontiformes; family Heterodontidae; genus Heterodontus; species Heterodontus francisci. The sequence continues at coordinate 73,643,978 of NC_090374.1, forward strand.
TGGTTATGGCCCTGATGCTGGCTACCGTACTGGAGGTGGTTAAGAGCAAGGACCATGAGTATTACATCTATAAAGTTAAAACCCACTCTAAAACTGAACCACTGTGGGAGGGTAATTGCAAATCTGATGAACTGGCACAGGAAGGTGCTGAAAAGGAAACCTATGGGATTCTTACGAGTCAGGGATGGTTGCAGCCACTTCAGTTGAGCTGGTTATGATTCCCCTTCCACCTGATATTAAAATCATTCAATTAAAGGATGTGGTCTTACAGGCAATCATTAAGGAAAAAGAGTAAGGTAAACATTTAGAAGGACCTTACGGAGACCGGGATGTGAGGGAATGTTGTTTAAGGAAAACAGATGCATGTCCATCAGAGGGACCGTGGCAATGTGTCCAAATTGATCTTATCGGCTCCTTGCCTACTATTAAGCTATGTCCATCTACCAACACAATTTGACTATGTGTCAGGTCAGGAGACTAGTACAGGTGTACCCAAAGAACAAAAGAACAAAGAACAGTACAGCACAGTAACAGGCCATTTGGCCCTGCAAGCCTGCGCCGATCTTGATGCCTGCCTAAACTAACACGTTCTGCACTTCCGGGGCCCATATCCCTCTATTCCCTTCCTATTCATGTATTTGTCAAGATGTCTCTTAAACGTCGCTATCGTATCTGCTTCCACCACCTCCCCTGGCAGCAAGTTCCAGGCACTCACCACCCTCTGTGTAAAAAACGTGCCTCGCACATCCCCTCTAAACTTTGCCCCCTCGCACCTTAAACCTATGTCCCCTAGTAACTGACTCTTCCACCCTGGGAAAAAGCTTCTGACTATCCACTCTGTCCATGCCGCTCATAACTTTGTAAACCTCTATCATGTCGCCCCTCCACCTCCGTCGTTCCAGTGAAAACAATCCAAGTTTTTCCAACCTCTCCTCATAGCTAATGGCCTCCAGACCAGGCAACATCCTGGTAAACCTCCTTTGTACCGTCTCCAAAGCCTCCACGTCCTTCTGGTAGTGTGGCGACCAGAATTGCACGCAATATTCTAAGTGTGGCCTAACTAAGGTTCTGTACAGCTGCAACATGACTTGCCAATTTTTATACTCTATGCCCCAACCAATGAAGGCAAGCATGCCGTATGCCTTCTTGACTACCTTATCCACCTGCGTTGCCACTTTCAGTGACCTGTGGACCTGTACGCCCAGATCTCTCTGCCTGTCAATACTCCTAAGGGTTCTGCCATTTACTGTATACCTCCCACCAGCATTAGACCTTCCAAAATGCATTACCTCACATTTGTCCGGATTAAACTCCATCTGCCATTTCTCTGCCCAATTCTCCAACCGATCTATATCCTGCTGTATCGTCTGACAATCCCCATCATTATCCGCAACTCCACCAACCTTTGTGTCGTCCGCAAACTTACTAATCAGACCAGCTACATTTTCCTCCAAATCATTTATATATACTATAAACAGCAAAGGTCCCAGCACTGATCCCTGCGGAACAGCACTCGTCACATCCCCCCATTCAGAAAAACACCCATCCACTGTTACCCTCTGTCTTCTGTGACTGAGCCAGTTCTGTATCCATCTTGCCAGCTCACCTCTGATCCCGTGTGACTTCACCTTTTGCACCAGTCTGCCATGCGGGACCTTGTCAAAGCTTTACTAAAGTCCATATAGATAACATCCACTGCCCTTCCTTCATCAATCATCTTCGTCGCTTCTCAAAAAACTCAATCAAATTAGTGAGACACGACCTCCCCTTCACAAAACCATGCTGTCTCTCGCTAATAAGTTCGTTTGTTTCCAAATGGGAGTAAATCCTGTCCCGAAGAATCCTCTGAACTCTCCAGTCCTCTGGGCCAATGTAGCCAATGAGGATGCAAAGATTTCTGTCAAGGTCCCAGCAATTTCCTCCCTTGCCTCCCTCAGTATTCTAGGGTAGATCCCATCAGGCCCTGGGGACTTATCTACCTTAATGCTTTGCAAGACACCCAACACCTCCTCCTTTTTGATAATGAGATGACTGAGACTATCTGCACTCCCTTCCCTAGGCTCATCATCCACCAAGTCCTTCTCTTTGGTGAATACTGATGCAAAGTACTCATTTAGTACCTCGCCCATTTCCTCTGGCTCCACACATAGATTCCCATCTCTGTCCTTGACTGGGCCAACCCTTCCCTGGTTACCCTCTTGCTCTTTATACATGTATAAAAAGCCTTGGGATTCTCCTTAATCCTGTTTGCCAATGACTTTTCATGACCCCTTTTAGCCCTCCTAACTCCTTGCTTAAGTTCCTTCCTACTGTCTTTATATTCCTCAAGTGCTTCGTCTGTTCCTAGCCTTCCAACCCTTACAAATGCTTCCTTTTTCTTTTTGACTAGGCTCACAATATCCCGTGTTATCCAAGCTTCCCGAAACTTGTCTTTCTTCCTCACAGGAACATGCTGGTCCTGGATTCAAATCAGCTGACGTTTGAAAGACTCCCACATGTCAGATGTTGATTTACCCTCAAACAGCCGCCCCCAATCTAAATTCTTCAGTTCCTTCCTAATATTGTTATAATTAGCCTTCCCCCAATTTAGCACCTTCACCCGAGGACTACTCTTATCCTTATCCACAAGTACCTTAAAACTTATGGAGAGAACTTATGTGCAGAGAGATCGACATGCTGTTCTCCCTTCGCCAGATACAGGAGAAATGCCACGAACAACAGATGCCCCTCTACATTGCTTGCATTGATCTCACCAAAGCCTTTGACCTCGTCAGCAGACGTGGTCTCTTCAGACTACTAGAAAAGATTGGATGTCCACCAAAGCTACTAAGTATCATCACCTCATTCCATGACAATATAAATGGCACAATTCAACATGGTGGCTCCTCATCAGACCCCTTTCCTATGCTGAGTGGCGTGAAACAGGGCTATGTTCTCGCACCCACACTTTTTGGGATTTGCTTCTCCCTGCTGCTTTCACATGCGTTCAAGTCCTCTGAAGAAGGAATTTTCCTCCACACAAGATCAGGGGGCAGGTTGTTCAACCTTGCCCATCTAAGAGCGAAGTCCAAAGTACGGAAAGTCCTCATCAGGGAACTCCTCTTTGCTGACAATGCTGCTTTAACATCTCACACTGAAGAGTGCCTGCAGAGTCTCATCGACAGGTTTGCGGCTGCCTGCAATGAATTTGGCCTAACCATCAGCCTCAAGAAAACAAACATCATGGGGCAGGACGTCAGAAATGCTCCATCCATGAATATTGGCGACCACGCTCTGGAAGTGGTTCAAGAGTTCACCTACCTCGGCTCAACTATCACCAGTAACCTGTCTCTAGATGCAGAAATCAACAAGCGCATGGGAAAGGCTTCCACTGCTGTGTCCAGACTGGCCAAGAGAGTGTGGGAAAATGGCGCACTGACACGGAACACAAAACTCCGAGTGTATCAAGCCTGTGTCCTCAGTACCTTGCTCTATGGCAGCGAGGCCTGGACAACGTATGTCAGCCAAGAGCGACGTCTCAATTCATTCCATCTTCGCTGCCTCCGGAGAATACTTGGCATCAGGTGGCAGGACCGTATCTCCAACACAGAAGTCCTCGACGCGGCCAACATCCCCAGCTTGTACACACTACTGAGTCAGCGGCGCTTGAGATGGCTTGGCCATGTGAGCCGCATGGAAGATGGCAGGATCCCCAAAGCCACATTGTACAGCGAGCTCTCCACTGGTATCAGACCCACCGGCCGTCCATGTCTCCGCTTTAAAGACGTCTGCAAACGCGACATGAAGTCCTGTGACATTGATCACAAGTCGTGGGAGTCAGTTGCCAGCGTTTGCCAGAGCTGGTGGGAAGCCTTAAAGGCGGGGCTAAAGTGTGGCGAGTCGAAGAGACTTAGCAGTTGGCAGGAAAAAAGACAGAGGCGCAAGGGGAGAGCCAACTGTGTAACAGCCCCGACAAACAAATTTTTCTGCAGCACCTGTGGAAGAGCCTGTCACTCTAGAATTGGCCTTTATAGCCACTCCAGGCGCTGCTCCACACACCACTGACCACCTCCAGATGCTTACCCATTGTCTCTCGAGATAAGGAGGCCAAAGAAGAAGAAGGTATGGTCACTGCTCCCGAAATGCTCCCCCACTGAAACTTCGACCACCTGGCCAGGCTCATTCCCCAATACCAGGTCCAGAATGGCCCCATCCCTAGTTGGACTATCTACAGACTGTTTCAAGAAGCCCTCCTGGATGCTCCTCACAAATTCTGCCCCATCTAAGCCCCTAGCACTAAGTGAGTCCCAGTCAATATTGGGGAAGTTAAAATCACCCACCACTACAACCCTGTTACCTTTACATCTTTCCAAAATCTGTCTACATATCTGCTCCTCTACCTCCCGCTAGCTGTTGGGAGGCCTGTAGTAAACCCCCAACATCATGACTGCACCCTTCCTATTCCTGAGCTCCACCCATATTGCCTCGCTGCATGACCTCTCTGAGGTGTCCTCCCGCAGTACAGCTGTGATATTCTCCTTAACCAGTAATGCAACTCCCCCACCCCTTTTTCATCCCCCTCTATCCCGCCTGAAGCTTCTAAAACCTGGAACATTTAGCTGCCAATCCTGCCCTTCCCTCAACCAAGTCTCTGTAATAGCAACAATATCATATTTCCAAGTACTAATCCAAGCTCTAAGTTCATCTGCCATACCTGTTATACTTCTAGCATTGAAACAAATGCACTTCAGACCACCAGTCCCACTGTGCGCAGCAACATCTCCCTGCCTGCTCTTCCTCTTAGTCCTACTGGCCTTATTTACTATGTAAGACATGTACCCAGTAAGACATGAGTACAATTGGCTGGAACAGACGTGTGTTACCCTGTTAGGACTGGTGTTGTATTATACAGTCTTGCGTGGGAGTGCAACCCCTAGTCCCTGTTTCATGTGGAAAACATAGGAGTATGTAAGGGAACCATTTAGTGGAAGATGATGAACCCCCTGAGTATGAATGGGATTACATGGGTGGTCCCAGGCCATACTGGGCAAACACAAGTCTGGGACATAGAACATAGGAGCAGAAGCAGGCCACTCAGCCCATTGAGTCTGCTCTGCCATTCAATACCAACATGGCTGATCATCCACTTCAATGCCTTTTTCCCACACTATCCCCATAACCCTTTATGTCACTGGTATTTCGAAGTCTGTCAATCTCTGCTTTAAACATACTCAATGACTCAGCTTCCACAGCCCTCTGGGGTACAGAATTCCAAAGATTCACAACCCTCTGAGTAAAGAAATTTCTCCTCATCTCAGTCTTCTGTTTTCTGCCTGTTAACCAATCCTTAATCCATGCCAGTATATTACCTCCTATCCCATGTGCTTTAATTTTGCAAACCAACCTCTTGTGGGGGAGTTCATCAAAAGCCTTCTGAAAATCCAAGTATACTACGTCCACTGACTTCTCTTATCAGTTCTGCTAGTAACATCCTCAAAAACTCCAACAGGTTCGTCAAACATGATTTCCCATTCATAAATCAATGTTGACTATGCCCAATAAGAGCATTATTATCCAAGTGTTCATTTATCATGTCCTTTAGAATAGATTCTGGCATTTGCACTACTACTGATCTGAGGCTAACAGGTCTGTAGTTCCCTGTTTTCTCTCTCCCTCCCATATTAAATAGTGGGGTGACATTTGCGTACTGCCAATCTGCAGGAACCATTCCAGAATCTATAGAATTTTGGAAGATGATCACCAATGCATCCACTATCTCCATAGCTATCTCTTTCAACACTCTGGGATGTAGAATATCAGGTCTTGGGGACTTATCAACCTTCAGCCCCATTAATTTCTCCAGTACAACATTCTTACCAATACTAACTTCCTTCAATTCCTCATTCTCCCTCGTCCCTTGGATCTCCAATTCTGGGAGATTTCTTGTATCTTCCTCAGTAAAGACAGATACAAAGTAATCATTTAGCTTCTCTGCCATTTCTCTATTCCCCATTATAAATTCTCCTGACTCTGCCTGTAATGGACCCATATTTGTCCTAGCCAAACGTTTCCTTTTTATGTACCTATAGAAGCTTTTACAGTCCATTTTTATATTTTGTGCTAGTTTACATTCATCTTCTATTCTCCCTTTCTTTATCAGTTTCTTGGTCCTCCTTTGTTGTATTCTAACATCCTCCCAATCCTCAGGTTTACTATTATTTCTGGCACTTTTCACATCTGTCTGCCCCTATGACATAGCTGAACATGCAGCTTCAGCCTATGGGTTTAATTGGGATCACGTTGAATGGAATTGTACCATGAAGGTGACTGCAGGGTGGCACTTCCTCATGAGATCATCATACAGAGGCAGAAGTGAATATTGTGTCACCACTATGCACTGGGAATACCAGTACAATAATCTGACCTGTCCTATTGTGACAGGAGCATTTTATTTTACCAGTCTGACCTGTAAGGGTTGGAGCGTGTGTGTTAAATATATATTCACATAAGCGAGTAGGTGTTGATGTAGAGGATGAGTTAAAAGAGCAGTTGAACAAACACATTACAAGTTTTGGGTACAACATACCACCATTGCCCAAGTGCCTGGTCGAATTAATGAAGCATATTCATCAGTCTCAGAAGCTCTATTATATTCTGACTCAACAGAACCATGAAATGAAGAAATACCCTATGTTGCAGCTGATTCAGCCTGATGGGATATTGGTATAAATATTAAGATCCATCCATGGATAATGACCATATTCTGGTCATTATTCAACAGGTGATTGTACTGCACTTATTAATGATAACCTGTCGTGTCAACAGGCGATACAAACAGTGAGAATGGATTAAACTACATCAGAAGTCACAAAACAAGGATGAGGACACCTCAGGATAAGTGTCTGTCACCCATATTTTTTGGGTGCACAGCCACTTGAGGGTGGACTGTAAGAAACGGGAATATTTTAATCAAAACATGTGGTTCCGACTCGAGGCTATCCAACCCAGGAGTATCAATAGTTTAAATGAAATACAGAATGCTGTTTGCTGTCAGCAGCTGTACAGAAGCTGACCAAACCTTACTGACATGCATTGCGATGGCCAAAAGGCTTTTCGAACTAAAGTAACCTGTTAAAAGCTGCAGGATGCTTTTATTAACAGATAAACAAGATCATTGGTCAACATTTTCGAATAGAATGTTTAGCAAGAGGCCCAATGGTCATAAATAGGGTTGAAACTAATAAACAGCCATACTTCTAACCTGTATTTTGCTTTGATACAAAGTTAGAACCTTAGTGAAACATCATGTTTCAATACAACTGATAAGAAATGAATAATAAAAGCAAAATACTGCAGATGCTGGAAATCTATAATAAAAACAAGAAATGCTGGAAATACTGATAAGAAATGAAACTGGACACAAGAACACAGAGTCACAATGTCTGTTCTTGCAGGGGTTTGGAGGAGGCTGGGGTGATTGTAAAACCCAACCATGGAGATAAAAGACAAAAATGGCTAAACATGTTTTAAAAAATACTAATTCAGCTGGCTTAATGGATGCACAAAAAGTTTTGAAAACTGTGAGTAAGTGGCATAAGCTGACATTAATTTATGATGATGGGTTTGTCTTCTTTGGAAATACAGTGCAGCTGATTCCTCAAGCAAGTTTCACTGGAAAATACTTAAAGAGACATGGAACTTATCATGGTAGGATTTAACCTGATCATTGAAACAAAGATTTCAAAATATCATTTGACAAATGTAATTTAAGGTAGATTTTGATAGGACAGTATGATCCTGTCAATGTAACATCCATGCCTACCTTGGGTAGAATGGTGTAAAGATCATTATAAAGAGTGAAACAAAAACAAGAAATGCTAGAATCACTCAGCAGGTCTGGCAGCATCTGTGGAAAGAGAAGCAGAGTTAACGTTTCGGGTCAGTGACCCTTCTTCGGAACTGACAAATATTAGAAAAGTCACAGATTATAAACAAGGTGGGGCAAGAGATAACAAAGGAGAAGGTGCAGATTGGACCAGGCCACATAGCTGACCAAAAGGTCACGGAGCAAAGGCAAACAATATGTTGATGGTGTGTTGAAAGACAAAGCATTAGTACAGATTAGGTGTGAATACACTGAATATTGAACAGCAGCAAGTGCAAACCTGAAGAAAAAGAACCTGAAAAAAACAGTGGGTAAGCAAACTGTTCAGTCTTTCAACACACCATCAACATATTGTTTGCCTTTGCTCCGTGACCTTTTGGTCAGCTATGTGGCCTGGTCCAATCTGCACCTTCTCCTTTGTTATCTCTTGCCCCACCCCCACCTCACTTGTTTATAATCTGTGACTTTTCTAATATTTGTCAGTTCCGAAGAAGGGTCACTGACCCGAAACGTTAACTCTGCTTCTCTTTCCACAGATGCTGCCAGACCTGCTGAGTGATTCCAGCATTTCTTGTTTTTGTTTCAGATTTCCAGCATCCGCAGTATTTTGCTTTTATTATAAAGAGTGACTTGGGACTGCATTCAAGCAACGGAGTCAGTTGCTGCAGGGTATGATCAATGGGAAGAGACCACTCCACCATATTTGTGATGAACAGGTGTATTGTATTGCTAATGGGTCTATTGTATTGCTAACTGGTATTCCTATCAAACCTTGTAAAGACGTTAGTATTTAACTTGAGCTTTGAGTTTTGTCGCCTTATTTCTCGTAATTCTCGTGTCAAACTGAAGTGTAACTTGTCAAGGGTGAAAGGTTACGACTTACAGCCTTGAATTTTGTTTTTAAAGACAGACCCTTATCCCACAGGAAAACTGAAAAGGTCAACATGATTATGATAACAGTTAAGAACAGCATTAGTTGTTACCATAGCAATTACATCAGTTAGGGCTGTCTACGTTGATGGAGAACCGAAGTCAGCAGCAATTGTGGCAACAGGAAAATGTTTGAAGGATTTCAAAGGTTTCAGTTTCGAGATGTGAAAACTTCTATGTGAAGATTACAGCTTTGAATTTCTTCAAACTGCTGATATCGTCAAGATTGGATTCAAACTCTACCATTGTCTTGGATAGTCAGTTTTCTCACCAACAAGATTTTCTGGCTTATTCGTCAAAAGCTCTTAACATCACAATCCCTTGAAATAAACTCTCTCTTTCTCTGAAATGGTCCAGAAGGTAATATACAGATACTGGAAATCCTACTGAGGGAAAAGACAAACTTTTGAGGTTCAAAAGTACTTTGTCAAGGCACTGGAGGACAGCCAGCACTGCAAGTAACTTGTACACAATTGCTCGGTGAAAACAAAGCTTAATAATCCCATAACTAACAAAATAGATTTTTTGCATTAATTCAGCTGTCATCATTTCAACCTGAAGGAACACTGCCATTTTATTTTTTAAAAATTATAACGATTTATTGGTAGCTCAATTTTTCATTCAAAATCAACATTTTTTAAAAAAGCTTTACCTTTTGTGCTTTCCAGTTAAAAATACAGCCAAAATGTGTCCTACATTACAAAAATGTGGCAACATCCTGACATTAAGGCCTTTCCCAGAAACCCCTGAATGCAAATGCATTCTGTTTAGAAAGTATTACTGTAACTCATTAAAACCTGAGCCTAATGCTTTTCAAATAGTTCCCATTTTTATGTTCCTTTCTTAGTCCCTTGGGATCTTGACTTTGATATTTAAGTTTGGATTGTTTGTGAAGTTGAGAGACAGAATCACAGAAGTGATACAGTGCAGAAGGAGGCCATTTGGCCCATCATGTCAGCACTGGCTCTCTGAAAGAGCAATTCACTCAGTTCCATTACCCCACCTTCCTCCCCTAACCCTGCACATTCTTCCTTTTCATATATAAGTCTAATTCCCTTTTGAATGCTTCAATTGAACCTGCCTCCACCACACTCTCAGGCAGCGCATTCCAGACCGTAACCACTCACTGCATGAAAAAGTTTTTCCTCATGTCACTTTTGCTTCTCTTACAAAATACTTTAAATCTAATTTTTGCATTCCGTACACCATCAACATTCTATGTTAGCAATCTGTCGAGATTGTAATTATGCTGAAGTTTTTACTTTTCATTTTTTCTCGATCCTTTCACGAGTGGGAACAGTTTCTCCCTATTTACTCTGTTCAGCCCCCTCATGATTTTGAATATCTCTATCAAGTCTCCTCTCAGCCTTCTCTTCTCCAAGGAAATAGAATGGAGAAGTTAGGACTATCTTCATAACTGAAGTTCCTCATTTCTGGAACCATTCTCATGAATCTTTTCTGTACACTCTCCTGTGCCCTCACATCTTTCCTGAAGTGCAGCGCCCAGTACTGGACACAATACTCCAGATGAGGCCGAACTAGTGTCTTATACAAGTTCAACATAACTTCCTTGCTCTTTTACTTTATGCCCCTATTAATAAAGCCCAGGATACTGTATGCTTTATTAACCGCTCTCTCAACCTGTTGTGCCACTTTCAATGACTTATGCACATATACAACCAGGACCCGCTGCTCCTGCAACCCCTTTAGAATTGTACCCTTTATTTTTTATTGCCTCTCCATGTTCTTCCTACCAAAATGAAACACTTCACATTTCTCTGCATTGAATGTCATCTGCCACCTGTCTGCCCATTCGAACAACTTGTCTATGTCTTTTTGGAGTTCTACACTACCCTCCTCACAGTTCATAATGCTTCCAAGTGTCGTATCATCTGCAAACTTTGAAATTGTGCCTTGTACACCAAGGTCTAGGTCATTAATATATATCAGGAAAAGCAAGGGTCCCAACACTGACCCTTGGGGGACTCCACTACAAACCTTCCTCCAGCCCGAAAACGTTCAGGGTATGGAATTTTCTACATGTGTTTTTACACCACAGTTGCACCTTTAATACAAGGTGTTACATCAATCACTAGCCTCTCGAGAGACTTGGAAGTTTTCTGCATATGCTCATTTGTTTATCCATTTGGATAAGCACTTGTGTAAAATCAGTGTAAAATAGAAACAAGCAGCTGAACCAGCTGGAGGCTTCTGTGCCATAGTTTAACTGTACTACTCAGCCTGTGCTATTCAGTAGAATACTGGAGACAAGAAGGTCAGGCAGGAATATTGCTTCATTTGTTCACTTCTCTCTTAAATAACTTCACTGAATATGTTACTAAGATTTTTATTCCACTTGGATAGAATTATGAATATATACAAGTGCCATCTGTGCTCAGATGGCAGCAGAGTATGGCAACCAGGCAGAGGTGAAGAATGCACAACTTCACTCATTTAGTCCTCTAAGTCCTTCTATGGCTTTGATGGCAAGATGCACAGATTTTTGGGAAAGGGTACCACCAATTCACCAAGACTTATCACTCATATAACCTGGATGGATGTGGCACTGGCACTGCCAACTCCATCACTCCCCCTGGACTGCAGAAAAATGCTGCAAGAAGCTCCACATCCTCAGCAGGGCTTGCAAGGCAACACACAAAACACCTCTCTCTTTTCCTCCTTCTCCACTCAGGGCACTAACACACTCTTATTTCACCCTCTTAAAGCAACACTTTCAACAGCAACAACTTATATTCATATAGCGCTTTTAACACAATAAAACATCCCAAGGTGCTTCACAGGAGTGACATTGAGCAATATTAGATACAGAGCCACATAAAGGGATATTAGGGCACACAACTAGCTCTTCACAATGCTGTGAAGAAGTCGCAGCTGCGTGATGCTGCCATCATTCAGGTCCGTAGCACATGTCAGGCTTCAACCTATCCCCATCGGAACAACATGCCAGTGAAACATGAAAGGAGACCAAGCTGCTCAGGAGACCCCTCCAGAGATACAACTAGTAGTAGTTCCATGCCAGGTGCCAGTTGCTATGGGACAAGGACTACCTCAGTCCCATGACCCTTCTGTACATCATTAGGAGTAAACCACTTCCCACATCCTGCCCCTCATGTGAAACCTAAAAGCACGATAATAGAAAATTGACTGAGTGACAGGAAACAGAGAGTAGTTGTGAACAGTTATTTATCAGACTAAAGGAGGACTGTTGGATCCCATCAGTTACAAAGAGAGACGAAATCCGACCATAACTTTTAGAAACTTTTAGACACATCAATCCAATAGGCAGCCCACCCTCGCGGTTATATACAATCCATCTCTTCTTTGTTCTACTAACGGCAGAAGGGGCATGGGAGGGGCGAGGGAGGGCTCCGCTAGTTTTTTGCTGCACCAAGTAACGCCAGTATCTCCTTCCGTTGCTGGGGTGACAACTGTTTGAATTTTTCTAGGTCATCGTCTTCAGGGTAGGGACCTGGTCTTGGTGCCGGATTGTATCCTTTCAGTACTCTTCCCCGTCCTTTCGCTCTACACATCTTAGCCCAATGGCCTTCCTTCCCACAGTAGTGGCATGCCCCGGGTCGCCTATCTTGTGCCCTATAAGGGCCTTTGGGTGCCCAACCCGCCTGCAGAGCTCGGAGCTTTGCTCCCATGTCCCTGTCCAGCTGACTGCATCGATCAATCAACTGCGCGTAGCTTATTCCTGTGCCTTCCCAATCTGGTAAGGTTACCTTCAGCATCTTGGATAATTCTGGTTTTAGCCCTGCAATAAAGGCAGACTTCAAAGGCACAAAATGGGTATTGTCCAGATCCTCTGGGGCAATGTCCGTTATCCCCGAGTGTTCCAGCCAAGCAGATCTAAACCTCTCTTTATACTCCCGCACCTCTTCGGTACCTTTTTGCTGACAGGCTGTAATCTTATTCCAATCCGTCTTTGCGGGACAGAACGCTCGCAGCCACTGACTAATCGCAGCCCATCCGGCATCTAGTTGTTGCTCGTCCTCGCCCAAAGCAGTATGGACCTCTCTTTCAGCCTTCGCCCTGCTCGCACGGGCATCATCACAGTCAAAATCAGTACCCTGTCCCACGGGTGGAGGTGGTAAATTCCCTTCAGACATTCCAACTGTTCCCACGTCTTCTGACCCCCACCCCCCCCCCCCCTCCAACTTTATCGGGTCAGGCAATTCTTTAGACCATTTATCAATTTTCTCAGGATCTGCCAGGACATACATCCAATAAGTGTTGTGCTCAGACGTGATCACCTCGTTACCGTCCGTAGTCTTCTTTTCCTGCTTGACCTTAACGTGTTTCTGTTTAAGGGGGGGGCGAGCCGCGCAAAAGGAAACTCATCATCAGTATCACTTTCTTCGCTGGAGGACTCAGCTTCCTCTATACCGGCTTCACACCGTTGCGTTTTTCGTAGTTCTTTTACTAACAACTCCAGATCCGGGTACAGGTGAGACGGTTGTGGTCGGCGGGGTCCGCAGGGCGGTCCCTGTCCCTTCGGTTGGGTCGCCTGTCCATCTCGTAATTGTTTTTTAAGTTCTTTAATTTCAGTCTCCAGCCTTTCCTTTTCAGATTGTTTTTCAGTCTCTAATTTTTCTAATTTAAGCTTTTCCTTTCTCAGTTGTTCGCAGACCGCCTTCAATTGGTCTTTCGCATTAGTCAGGTCGTGGTCGCGTTGAGACAGTTGAGCTTGTTGGATAATTTCATTACACTGTCGGATCTGGCCCATTACGGCTAAGGACCATTGGGTCCGTTCTTTATCCTTTAAACAGGTCGTTTTTCCCCAAGCTCACTTTATATCTTCCAAAAACCACTGTCCCTTGGAGGCATGGTATGTCTGTTCAATTTCAGAACAGGTTTTAGCCAAATTAAACTGTTGCTCTATATATCCTTTTAACTGCCGAAGAATTTAATCTTCGGAAACGTCTGGCGGGGCCCGCCTGCCTTTGACGGTGGTTGGTAACTGTCAGTTGCCTTCATCAGTCATTGTATCGATTCGAGTAGGGAGGGAGTCTCAAGCCGTGAGGCTTTTCAGCCGGGCCGGTGTATTACAGTCAAACACCGCCGAGTCAGACGTCTATAAAGGGGGTCTCGAGCCTCGGAAAAGTTCGGGATCGCGTGGTGGAGTACCGAAATTAGACAACGGCCAAGGACTTTTTAAAGTAAAGAGGAGTCCCTCCCTCCGGGGGCCGATATAGGTCCGATGTCCAGGGCTTCAGTCTTTATCCTCCAGCGATCCTGCCGACTACGCCAAGTTGTTGGATCCCATCAGTTACAAAGAGAGACGAAGTCCGACTGTAACTTTTAGAAACTTTATTGCAGTAGGTGATTGTTACATTCCAAGGATACAAAAAGAACAAAAAGCAAAACAAAAGAACAAACAAAGAACAGAATAAAAGAACAAAACAAAAGAACAAACAGAAGAACATGTGCTCATTACAGCAAGCCTTTCTTATAGTTATTCAAACAAAACTGATTGGTTTGCTGACTTCTGTTGTCAGTGCATGATTGGTTCATTCGTCCCAGCATTTTATTTCTGCGTTATATTTCAGTAGTTTCACATCCCCCCTTCCGTGAACCTTTAGGCTGATTATTAAACAATAGGCTACTATTAAGCTATCTGCAGCTGTCCTGTTAGCTTCTGCTTGTTAGTTTTTTTATAAATTATCTCCACAGCTCCACAGTTAGCTTGTTAGTTACTTAGCTTACTTTTGATCTGTCCCCACAGGAGAATATAGTCCTAGTCTGCTCAATCTGTCCTCATAGGACAATCACCTCGTCCCAGGCATCAGTCCAGTGAACCTTTGTTGCACATCATGGAAGGCAAGTATATGAGGGGGGTCGCAGACCTGAGGTGTTGGCTCTGTTTCTCTCTCCGTGGATGCTGCCGAACCTGCTAAGTGTTACCAGCAATTTTTGTTTTTATTTCAGATTTTCAGTGTCTGCAGTATTTTGCTTTTACTTGAATTATGCAAATTGACCACCTGCCCCCTTGGATCAGGCAGCCAACCTGCCTCACAGCCTGCCCGTGGGAAACTTCCCTGGTGGTGGGACTGACTCAGGGCGCTGTACCAATGCGGCTATTTTACTGGCCTACCCCCCACCCCCACCCCTCCACCTCCATGTCTGCCACCCAGGGGCTTGTAAAATTCTGCCCATCTAGTTTAAGTTGTAGTGCCAATAATCTAATCAGGAAAGCACATAGAAAAATAATTTCTGAAAATTATAAATTGTATTGCAATTGAGAGAACTGCAAGATTATCTGAAATATCCGTCGATAAAACATGTTCTGTAAGTAAGCAATTTATCAATTTAATTATTCAGGAATTTCTATACTCTAGTAAAGTATGAGGTAGTCTTTCAAAAGGATGTGTTGCAGGAAGGGACTGGTGTTTTATATTCCATTTGGTTTTGTTACTACTAAATGTAAATTCAAAACAACATGAGGTAACACATCCTAGAAAACATTCACCAAGAACTGTAAATAGTAGAACAAAGTGAATAACTCTACTTGGACAAAGAAATACGAATTCGGATTTCAGAACATAAGAAATAGTAGCAGGAGTAGACCATTGAGCCCTTCAAACCTGTTCCATCATTCAATAGCTGATCTACAATTTCAACTCCATTTTCCCACTCTGTCCCTATATCCATTGATTCCCTTAGTATCCAAAAAATGCATTGATCTCTGTCTTGAATATACTCAACAACTGAGCATCTATAGCCCTCTGAAGTAGAGAATTCTAGAAAGAAGTTTCACAACCATTTGAGTGAAGAAATTTCTCCTCATCTCAGTCTTATTTTGAGATTGTGGCCCCTAGGTTTAAACTCCCAAACCAGGGGAAACATCCTCCCAGTACCTATCTGTTAAGTCCCTTAAGAATTTTATGTTTCAACGAGATTACCTCTCATTCTTATAAACTCTAGGAATATAAACCTAGTCTGCTCAATCTCTCCTCATAGGACAATCCCCTCATCCTAGGCATCAGTCCAGTAAACCTTTATTGCACATCATCGAAGGCAAATATATCCTTCCTTAGGTAAGGAGACCAAAATTGTACGCAGTACTCCAGATATGGTCTGGCCAAGGCCCTATATAATTGCAGTAAGACCTCTTTACTATTATGGTCCAATCACTGTAAAAAAGACTAACATACCATTTGCTTTCATAATTGCTTGGTATACCTGCATGTTAACCTTCTGTGATTTCTGTATAAGGATGCCCAGGTCTCTCAGAATCGCAACATTTCCCAGTCTCTCACCGTTTAGACAATATTCTGCTTTTCTAGTTTCCCTATCAAAGTGAATAACTTCACATTTCTCCACATTCCTGCCCACTCACTTAACCTGTCTATATCGCTTTGCAGCCTTTTTGTGTCCTCCTCACAACTTACTTTCCCAACTAGCTTTGTAGCAGATACATTACACTCATCCCTTCATTTAAGACCTGGATCAAAAGCTACAATGTTTTTAAAAAGGTAAAAATAATTGAACAACCATAAAAGAAAGAGCAGACCACATAATAGCTGTTGTTCCACAGATAAGTGAGATGCTGTTTGTGTGACCCAATGGCTTTCAAACTTTTCCAAATGGGAAACAATGCAACTTAAGGCAGTTTTGGTCACAGGTTGTAAAGGGCCAAGGTTTAGGGATCTCTGAGTGTGGATAGGGAGACATTAACCAGCTAAAGCTGTGCAGCTTATCAGCACAAGGTTCTGGTAAACCACTGGTCCAGTTAGGATAACCTTCCACCTCCTTGGGACACTACCTTCAGGGTTTGAAGCTGTGCCAGAAAACACCCGCCAACTCCTCAGTGTCGTATCGTAAGACAGCCCGCCCATTCCAGGCATTAGTCCAGTAAACCTTCTCTGTGCTGCCTTCAACGCATTTACATCCTTCCTTAAATTAGGAGAACAGTACTCCAGATGTGGTCTGACCAATGCCCTATATAACTGAAGCATAACATCTCTACTTCTGTATTCAATTCCCCATGCAATAAATGATAACATTCCATTAGCTTTCCTAATTATTTGCTGTACCTGCATACTAACCTTTTGCGATTCATGCATTAGGACACCCAGATCCCTCTGCATTTCAGAGCTCTGTAATCTCTCACCATTTAGATAATGCTTCTTTTTTATTCTTCTTGCCAAAATGGACAATTTCACATTTTCCCATATTATACTCCATTTGCTAGATCTTTGCCCACTCACTTAACCTATCTATATCCCTTTGTAGCCTCCTTCTGTCCTCTTCACAACTTAATTTCCGATCTACCTTTGGGTCATCAGCAAATTTAGCAACCAATCCTTCGGTCCCTTCATCCAAATCATTTATATAAATTGTAAAAATTTGAGGCCCCAGCACTGATCCCTGTGGCACACCACTCGTTACATCTTGCCAACCAGAAAATGACCCATTTATGTAATTCTCTGTTTCCTGTTAGCTAGCCAATCTTCTATCCATGCCAAAATGTTACCTCCTACACCATGAGCTTTTATTTTCTGCAATAACCTTTGATGTGGCACCTTATCACATGTCTTCTGGAAATCCAAGTACAGTACATCCACTGGTTCCCCTTGTTACAACCTAGGCGGGAGCAACGCACTGTCAATTCAGTTGCGTCACTCCACAGGCCACCGCATATTATTTAAGTTTTTCACCCAACCGGAAAACAACAAAATTAAACACTCTATAACCCCTTGGAATAAAACAGAACAAAGCAGGTATCTTTAGACAACAACAAATTAACTATTTATTAAAACTAAGTCTTAAACACTATTAAGATAAACCTATGTCTAAAGACCTTATAACTTCTTATTTTAATCAAACTCCCCCATTCGCACACGTACACTCAAAAACTAACAATCAATGGTTTTTAAAGTGCTGTTTTTAAAAATTAGCTGTTTCTTAAGAATAAATAAATAAGTCTTTGTGGGTTACGTTCGATGAGGTATTCTAATGTGAAAAAGATCAAATGCTACTCGAAGACTTCACTTGGATTTTATGAAACAGTCTGTTTTTGATAGGCATTCAAACTCTTCAGCTGCAGCAGGCATCGAACACCAGCGAAGTCCAGAAAATACAATCACTCAAGAGAGATTCAATCTTGAAGCAAATACTTCCTGGTTTGCAAGTAAAGAAAAGGAGTTTTTTCTACCTTAAGCAATACAAAATGGTCCCTTAAAAAAAAAAGGCTTTTTCTTTGCTCAGGCAATTAACTTGACCTGTAGCTCCTTGTAGAATTTCTGCTGAGAGAGAACAGACAGCTCCTTTCTCCAGTAGCACGCTTCGCTGTTTGCTAGTTCAGACCATTTTTTGGCAGTTTTACACACAATCAAATCGAAACAATATACCATGTGATATTTCTCTCTCTCCTGCTGTGGCCCAGGGTCAAGTGCAGCAGGCACCCTGTGCTCAGTCTTAAAGGCACACACTGCTTTTAATCCAAGGAGAAAAAAAAATACAAGTCCATGACACCCTTTATCCACAGCACATGTGGCTTCTTCAAAGAACTCCAACAAATTGGTTAAACATGATTTCCCTTTCACAAAACCATGTTGATTCTGCCTGATTACCTTGAATTTTCCTAAGTGCCCTGCTATAACATCTTTAATAATAGCTTCTAATATTTCCCCTATGGCAGATGTTAAGCTAACTAGCCTGTAGTTTCCTGCTTTCTGTCGCCCTCCCTTTTTGAATAAAGGAGTTACGTTGGCTATTTTCCAATCTAATGGAACTTTCCCTGAATCTAGGGAATTTTAGAAAATTAAAACGAACGCATCGACTATCTCACTAGTGTTACAACTGACCGCTCCAGTCAAAGCCCCCAATCAAAATATACGATTCTGATTGTGGTGGGAGAAACACACTGTTAATCCCGTCCCTCCACAGATCGCCTAACATATCTTTTTAAACTTTCCAAATTAAAGACCCAGCCAAATTGTACCATCTATTAACCCCCGAATAAGGCTAACCAAACCAGGTGTCTTTAAATCAACAAATTAACTGTTCAATCCGAAAAACTAAATTCTTAAACACGATGAAGATATAAACAACACTTAAAATAGAAAAAGTCCTTGCAAATTTACATTCCAATGTTGCTTCAAGTCCTCACAGCTGTCCAATGGGGAAAAAAGGGTTCAATAGAATCAATCTGACTTTAGAGTTTTCGAGGGATAAAAGATTGCCACAGTCTAACTTCCCTTCCTTCAGTTTAAATTATCAGAGATCTCTATTTTAGCTTGTCCTTTTTTAGAATTTTGAGAGATAATAATAATTAAACAGACTAAATTTTCTTCCTTCAGTTTAAATGACTAAGAGCTCTTCTTTCAGGTGCTAACACCAGCTGTCTGTCTGTGTTCTGTTAGAGCAGACGGTCTTTAACTAAAATGCCAGTTTAAAATTGAATTGTAACAAATGTATTGCTTGATGTTCAGTCCAAATGGCTGTATCCAAGGTAATGAGAATGCACCCTTTCAACGGCAGTCTCCAAATGGCTGTATCCAACAGCAATCAAAATTGCACTTGCTGGTTCTTAAAGCACTACTGATCCTTTGCTATCTTAAAGACATACAACATATTTCACGGAGAGAAAAAAAGACAGGATTATGACACTAGCCACTTCTTTTAAGACCCAGGATGAAGTCCTTCAGGACCCGTGGACTTGTCAGCCCACAGTTCCAACAATTTGCTCAGTATCACTTCCCTAGTGATTGTAATTTTCTTGAGTTCCTCCCACCCTTCCATTTCCTAATTTACAGCTATTTCTGGGATGTTACTTGTATCCTCTATGGTGAAGACCGATGCAAAATACTTGTTCAATTCATCTGCCATCTTCTTATTTTCCCTTATTAATTTCCCAGACTCATTTTCCATAGGACCAACGCTCACTTTGTTAACTCTTTTCTTTTTTCAATATCTATACAAACTCTTATTATTTGTTTTTATATTTCAAGCCAGCTTTCTCTCACACTCTAAATTTTCCCTCTTTACTAAACTTTTAGTCGTTCTTTGCTGCTTTTTATATTCTGTCCAATTTTCTAACCTGCCACCCATCTTTGTGGAATTATTTGCTTTCTCTTTAAGTTTGATACTATATTTAACTTTTTTAGTTAACAACGGATGGTGGGTCCTCCCTTGGAATTTTTCGTTCTCATTGGAATGTACCTACTCTGTGTATTACGAACATACGAATTAGGAGCAGGAGTAGGCCACTCGGCCCTTCGAACCTGCAGCACCATTCAATAAGTTTATGGCTGCACTGATTACTCCACATTACCACTTACCCTCGATAACCTTTCACACCCTAGCTTACCAAGAATCTGTTTACCTCTGCCGTAAACATATTATATTATGAAATATCCCCTTAAATGTCTTCCACTGCATCTCTATTGACCTATCCCTTAATCTACTTTGCCAGTTCACTTTTGCTAGCTCTGCTTTCATGCCCTCATAATTGCCCTTATTTAAGTTTAAAATACTAATCTTAGACCCACTCTTCTCTCCTTCAAACTGAATGTAAAATTCAATCATATTATGGTCACTGCTGCCTCGGGGCCTTCACTATGAGGTCATGAATTAATCCTATCTTATCGCACAATACCAGATCTAGTGTAGCCTGCTCTCTGGTTGGCTCCAGAATGTGCTGTACTAAGAAACTATCCTGAAAACATTCTATGTACTCCTCATCTAGGCTACCTTTGCCCACCTGATTTTTCTAGTCTATATCTGGATTAAAATCCCCCATGATTATCGCCGTACCTTTCTGATAAGCACCCATTATTTCTATCTTTATACCCCATCCTACCGTGTGGTTACAGTTAGGGGGCCTGTACACCACTCCCACAAGTGACTTCTTGCCTTCATGATTTCTCATCTCGACCCAAACTGCTTCTACATCCTGGTTTCCTGAATTTAGGTCATCCCTCTCTATTGTGCTAATACCATCATTAATTAACAAAACCACCCCTCCACCCCTTCCTAGCTTTCTGTCCTTCCTAAATGTCATGTATCCTTCAACATTCAGGTCCTAATCTATGTCATCCTGCAGTCATGTCTCAAATGGCTATCAGATCGTACTTATTTATTTCTATTTGCGCTTTCAGTTCATCTGTTTTGTTCCAAATGCTACATGCATTCAGATACGGAGCCTTTAGTTTTGTCCTTTTATTATTTTTGTAACCTCTAGCCTTGTCTGCTGATTTACTCTTAGATTTGTACTCACTGTCCCTTCTAGTCACAGTCTGTTTATTTTTTCCCATACTAATACCTTTCTCTCTTGCCTCGTCTCTACTCCTTGATTTACCACATTTTCCCAAATTTGATTCTGTGCTTCCACTATTTAGTTTAAAACCCTCTCTACTTTCCTAGTTTGCGGCTCGCTAGAACACTGGTCCCAGCATGCTTCAGGTGTAGACCATCCTAAGGGTAGAGCACCCACTTTCCCCAACACTGGTGCCAGTGCCCCACGAACTGGAACCCACTTCTACCACACCAGTCTTCGAGCCATGCATTAATTTCTCTAATCTTATTTGCCCTATTCCAATTTTCACATGGGTCAGAGATTATTACCATTGAGGTTCTGCTTCTTAATTTGGCGCCTACCTCCTCATACTGACTATGCAGAACTTCTTTCCTTGTCCTACCTATGTCATTGGTGCCTACATGGACCATGATGACTGGATCCTCCCCCCACCACCACCCCGCCCCCTCACCTGTAAATTCTTCTGAAGCCCTGAGCAGATGTCCCAAACCTTGCACAGGGCAGGCAGCACAGCCTTCTGGATTCTCACTCTTTGTTGCAGAGAACAGTGTCAATCCCCCTCACTATACTGTCCTCTACTGACACTACTTTACTTTTTACTCCCCCACTTCAATAGCTCCTGTACAATAGTGCCATGGTCAGTCTGATCATCCACACTACAGCCCTCACTCTTGTCCATACACATCTGCAAGAATCTCAAACTTGTTGCTCAATTGCAAGGGCTGAGATTCCTCGACTCCCACCTTCTCGATCTCCTTACCTGACTGACGCGCAGTCACACCCTCCTGTCCCTGACCACTGAGCAAAACAGATGACCCTATGCTAAGGGGTGTGACAGCCTTCTGGAACAAAGTGTCCAGGTAACATTCCCCCTCCCTGATGCATCGCAGTGTCTGCAGTTTGGCTTCCCGTACAATGACTCTGAGCCGAAGCTCTCAAGCCGCAGACATTTACTACAGATGTGGTTGCCATGGATTTCCATGGCATCCAGGAGTTCCCACATACTGTAGCTGCAGCACATCACCTGTTCTGCCATCTTTAATGTGTTAATTTAATTAAATATATTTTTTCTTACTTTACCCCTCCTTACCGAACTCCCTCACTTACCAAACTCCCTTCTTCACACTCTGTGCCCACCAGCAGCACGCAGTGCAGACTTTGCAATATTCAAGAGTGGTGCTGGAGTACCGTCTTAATTGCCTAAGATGTCCAGCAAATTATGTTAAGCTGCCACACACCACCACCAACCACCACCCCCCACACCGCCACCACCACCCACCCCCCCACCCATAGCATGTAATTTGTGGTTATTGTGCCGTTGACTTCATAGCTGCTTTTATATTTATCTTTTGAGCCCCAACTGGTGTATTGCATCCTGTTCGGGTCACTCCTGCACTACCTGGCTGGTCCTTCCTGACTGCCTGGCGGTCACCCAATCCCTCTCTGCCTGCATACTCTTAAGCTGCAGAGTGACCACATCTATAAACGTGCTATCCACGGAACCCTCAGCCTTGTGGAGGCACTACAGTGACGTTAGTTGCAGCTCAAGTTCTAAAACCCAGAACTCAAGCTGCTGCAGCTGAAAACACTTCCTGCAAGTGTGATTGTCCAGGACACATGAGGTGTCCTGGAGTTCCCACATGGAGCAGGATGTACACTTTATCAGTCTGAGTAGCCATGCCATGCCTCTCCATATATGACTATTAAACTTACTACTTACAAAAAAGACTCACTAGCTACTCTCAACCTGCTTCACACTGTTCCTGACCTGCATAATAGTGATGCAGGCCTACTTCATTCAGCTCAGATCCTGCTCTGGATCACACTGCCCCTGACCTACTTCACACTGCTCCCGGTCTGCTTCACACCGCTCCCTATCTGCTTCACACCGCTCCCAACCTGCTTCACATTGCTCCCAGTCTGTTTCACGCTGATCCTGACCTGCGTTACACTGATCCTGTCCTGCGCCACACTGATCCCAACCGGCGCCACACTGATCCCGACCGGCGCTACACTGATCCCGACCTGCTGCCAGACTGCTTCAACCTGCTCCAGACCTGCTACACAGTGATCCTGACCTGCTTCAAACTGCTTCAAGTCTGCTTCACACTGCTCCCGACCCACTTCAGTGTGAAATGACCTGCTTCACACTACTCCCAGTCTGCTTCGCAATGATACCGACCTGCTTCGCACTGATACCAATCTGCTTCACAGTGATTCCTGACCTGCTTCATAGTGATCCCAACCTGCAACACACTGCTCCCGACACTGCATCGCACTGCTCCCGACCTGCATCAAACCGATCCCAACTAACTTCACACTGCGTCCGACCCGCGTCACACTGATCCAGACCCGCTTCACACTGATCCAGACCCGCTTCACACTGATCCAGACCCGTGTCGCACTGTTCCCGACCCATGTCGCACTGTTCCCGACCCGTGTCGCACTGCTCCCGACCCGTGTCGCACTGCTCCCGACCTGTGTCGCACTGCTCCCGACCTGCGTCGCACTGCTCCCAACCTGCTTCACAGTGATACAAAGCTGCGTCACACTGATCCCGACCTGCTTCACACCGCTCCTGACCTGCTTCTGACTGCTGCCAGACTACTTCAACCTGCTCCAGACCTGCTACACAGTGATCCTGACCTGCTTCAAACTGCCCCAAGTCTGCTTCACACTGCTCCCGACCTGCTTCACACTGCTCCCGACCTGTGACACGCTGCTCCCGACCTGCGTCACGCCGCTCCCGACCTGCGACACGCCGCTCCCGACCTGCGACACGCCGCTCCCGACCTGCGTCACGCCGCTCCCGACCCTGCATCACACCGCTCCCAGTCAGCTTCACACTGATCCTGACCTGCTTCACACCGCTCCCGACCCTGCATTACACCAATCCCGACCTGCTTCACACCGCTCCCAGTCAGCTTCACACTGATCCTGACCTGCATCACACCGCTCCTAACCTGTTTCACAGTGATCCCAGTCAGCTTCACACTGATCCCGATCTGCTTCACACTGCTCCAGACCCACGTCAGTGTGAAATGACCTGCTTCACACTAATCCCAATCTGCTTCGCAATGATCCCGGCCTGCTTCGCAGTGATACCGACCTGCTTTGCACTGATCCCAATCTGCAACACACTGCTCCCGACACTGCATCACACCACTCCCGACCTGCATCAAACCGATCCCAACTAACTTCACACTGCGTCCGACCTGCGTCACACTGATCCAGACCTGCTTCACACGGATCCAGACCCGTGTCGCACTGTTCACGACCCGTGTCGCACTGCTCCCGACCCACGTCGCACTGCTCCCGACCCGCGTCGCGCTGCTCCCGACCCGCGTCGCGCTGCTCCCGACCCGTGTCGCGCTGTTCCCGACCTGTTTTGCACTGCTCCTAACCTGCTTCACAGTGATCCAAAGCTGCGTCACTGATCCTGACCTGCTTCACACTGCTGCCAGACTGCTTCAACCTGCTGCAGACCTGCTACACAGTGATCCTGACCTGCTTCAAACTGCCCCAAGTCTGTTTCACACTGCTCCCGACCTGCGACACACTGCTCCCGACCTGCGACACACTGCTCCCGACCTGCGACACACTGCTCCCGACCTGCGCCACACTGCTCCCAACCTGCGCCACACTGCTCCCAACCTGCGCCACACTGCTCCCGACCTGCTTCAGTGTGATTTAACCTGCTTCACAGTGATGCCCGACCTGCTTCACACTTCCCCCGACCCTGCATCCCAGTGCTCCCGACCCTGCATCACACCGCTCCCTACCCTGCATCACACCAATCCCGACCTGCTTCACACCAATCCCGACCTGCTTCACACCGCTCCCAGTCAGCTTCACACTTTCCCCGGCCCTGCATCCCACTGCTCCCGACCCTGCATCACACAGCTCCCGACCCTGCATCACACCGCTCCCGACCCTGCATCACACCAATCCCGACCTGCTTGACACCGCTCCCAGTCAGCTTCACACTTTCCCCGGCCCTGCATCCCACTGCTCCCGACCCTGCATCACACTGCTCCCGACCCTGCATCACACCGCTCCCGACCCTGCATCACACCGCTCCCGACCCTGCATCACACCGTTCCCGACCCTGCACCACACTGCTCCCGACCCTGCATCACACCGCTCCCAGTCAGCTTCACACTGATCCTGACCTGCATCAAACCGCTCCTAACCTGTTTCACAGTGATCCCAGTCAGCTTCACACTGATCCCGATCTGCTTCACACTGCTCCCGACCCACGTCAGTGTGAAATGACCTGCTTCACACTAATACCAATCTGCTTCGCAATGATCCCGGCCTGCTTCGCAGTGATACCGACCTGCTTCGCATTGATACAAATCTGCAACACACTGCTCCCGACACTGCTCCACACTGATCGTGACCGGCTTCACACTGCTTCCAGTCTGCTTCACATTGTTCCCAACCCACTGCACACAGTTCCTGCCCTTCTTCACGGTGAACACAAGCTGCTTCAGACTGATCCCGACTTGCTTCACACTGATCCTGACCTGCTTCTGACTGCTGCCAGACTGCTTCGACCTGCTCCAGACCTGCTACACAGTGATCCTGACCTGCTTCAAACTGCCCCAAGTCTGCTTCACACTGCTCCCGACCTGCGTCGCACTGCTCCCGACCTGCTTCACACCGCTCCCGACCCTGCATTACATCAATCCCGGCCTGGTTGCACTGCTCCCGACCTGCTCCACGCTGATCCTGACCGGCTTCACACTGCTGCCAGTCTGCTTCACACTGTTCCCAACCCAATTCACACTGCTCCTGCCCTTCTTCACGGTGAACCCAAGCTGCTTCAGACTGATCCCGACTTGCTTCAGACTGATCCCGACTTGCTTCACATTGATCCCGACCTGCTTCACACTGATACCGACCTGCTTTACACTGGTACCGACCTGCTTTACACTGGTACCGACCTGTTTCACACTGATAAAAACCTGCTTCACACTGCTCCCGTCCTGCACCACACTGATCCCGTCCCACGTCAGAGCAATCCAGACTTGCTTCACACTGATCTCAACCTGCTTCACACTGATCGCAGTCTGCTTCACACTGATCCCAGTCTGCTTCACACTGATCCCAGTCTGCTTCACACTGATCCCAATCTGCTTCACACTGATCCTGACCTGCTTCACACTGATCCTGACCTGCTTCACACTGATCCCAGTCTGCTTCACACTGATCCCAGTCTGCTTCACACTGATCCCAGTCTGCTTCACACTGATCCCAGTCTGCTTCACACTGATCCTGACCTGCTTCACACTGATCCCAGTCTGCTTCACACTGATCCTGACCTGCTTCACACTGATCCCAGTCTGCTTCACACTGATCCCAGTCTGCTTCACACTGATCCTGACCTGCTTCACACTGATCCCAGTCTGCTTCACACTGATCCCAATCTGCCTCACAGTTATTCCCAACCTGCTTCACACTGATCCCAACCTGCATCACAATGGTCCCGTCCTGCACCACACTGATCCCGACCTGCGTCACAGCGATCCTGACTTGCTTCACACTACTCCCGACCCGCGTCACACAGCTCCCGACCCATTTCACAGTGCAGCCAACATGCTTCACAGTGATCTCAACCTGCTTCACAGTGATCCTGACCTGCTTCAGTAATCCTGACCTGCTTCACAGTAATCCTGACCTGCGTCAGTGATCCTGACATGCTTCACAGTGATCCTGACCTGCTTCAGTGATCCTGACCTGCTTCACAGTGATCCTGACCTGCTTCACAGTGATCTCGACCTGTTTCACAGTGCTTCCAGTCAGCTTTACTCTGATCCTGACCTGCTTCACAGTGATCTCGACCTGCTTCACAGTGCTTCCAGTCAGCTTTACTCTGATCCTGACCTGCTTCACACTGATCTCGACCTGCTTCACAGTGCTTCCAGTCAGCTTTACTCTGATCCTGACCTGCTTCACAGTGATCTCGACCTGCTTCACAGTGCTTCCAGTCAGCTTTACTCTGATCCTGACCTGCTTCACAGTGATCTCGACCTGCTTCACAGTGCTTCCAGTCAGCTTTACTCTGATCCTGACCTGCTTCACACTGATCTCGACCTGCTTCACACTGATCCCGACCTGCATCACAGTGTTCCAGACCAGCTACACAGTGTTCCCGACCTGCATCCCACTGCTCCCGACCTGCTTCACACTGATCCCAGTGAGCTTCCCACTGATCCTGACCTCTTCACACTGATCCTGACCTGCTTCAGACTGATCCTGCCCTGCTTCGCAGTGATCTCGACCTGCTTTACACTGATCCCGACTTGCTTCAGTGATCCTTACCTGCTTCACACTGCTCCAAGTCTGCTTCACAGTCATCCCAGTCTGCTTCACACTGTTCCTGACCTGTTTCGCACTTCTCACGACCTGCTTCAGTGATCCCGACCTGTTTCACACTGCTGCCGGACTGCTTCAACCTGCTCCAGATCTGCTACGCAGTGATCCTGACCTGCTTTAAACTGCTCCAAGTCTGCATTACACTGCTCCCGACCTGCTTCACACTGCTCCCAACCTACTTCACACTGCTCCCATTCTGCTTCACTCTGATTCTGACCTGCTTCGCAGTGATCCGGGACTACTTCACACTGCTCCTGAACTGCTTCAGTAATCCCGACCTGCTTCATACTGTTCCCGACCTGCTTCAACCTGCTCCAGACCTGTTACACAGTGATGCTGACCTGCTTCACACTGCTCCAAGTCTGCTTCACACTGTTCCCGAAAAGGACAAAGATGGACCGGAAATAAAGGTACTGAATTGGGGGTAGGCCGATTTCAATATGATAAAACAGCATCTGGCCAAAATGGAATGGGAGCAGCTACTTGTCGGAAGGTCTACATCAGACCAGTGGGAGTCATTCAAAGAGGAAATAGTGAGAGCTCAGGGCCAACATGTTCCCGTAAAGGTGAGGGGTAGGACGAACAAGTCAAGGGAACCCTGGATGTCAAGGGATACAGAGGATTGGATAAGGAAAAAAAAGGAGGCTGATGGCAGATTCAGAAGGCTGAAAACAGCGGAGGCCCTTGAGGAGTATAGAAAGTGTAGGGGGGTACTTAAAAAGTAATTAGGAGAGTGAAGAGGGGGCATGAAAAAACACTGGCGGTCAACAGAAAGGAAAATCCCAAGGCATTTTATATTAAGGGCAAGAGGACAACCAGGGAAAGAGTAAGGCCCATTAGGGACCAATGTGGCAATCTGTGTGTGGCGCCGGAGGACATAGGTGAGGTTTTAAATGATTACTTTTCATCTGTGTTCACTGTGGAGAAGGACGATGTAGGTGTAGAGACCAGGGAGAGGGATTGTGACATACTTGTACAATTTAGCATTGAAAGGGAGGAGGTAGTAGCCGATTTAGCGGGCTTAAAAGTGGATAAATCCCCAGGCCCAGATGAGATGTATTCCAGGTTGTTATGTGAGGCAAGGGAGGAGATAGCAGGGGCTCTGACATAAATTTTCAAATCCTCTCTGGCCACAGGAGAGGTGCCAGAGGACTGGAGGACAGCGAATTGGGTAGCATTGTTCAAGAAGGGTAGCAGGGATAAACCAGGTAATTACAGGCCAGTGAGTCTAACATCAGTGGTTGGGAAACTACTGGAAAAAATTCAGAGGGATAGGAATAATCTCCACTTGGAGAGGCAGGAATTAATCAAGGATAGTCAGCATGGCTTTGTCAGGGGGAGATCATACCTAACAAATGTGATTGAATTTTTTGAGGAGGTGACTAGGTATGTAGATGAGGGTAAAGCAGTTGATGTAGTCTACATGGACTTCAGTAAGACTTTTGATAAGATCCTGCATGGGAGATTGGTCAAGAAGGTAAGAGCCCATCAGATCCAGGGAAATTTGGCAAATTGGATCCAAAATTGGCTTAATGGCAGGAGGTGGTGGTTGAGGGTTATTTTTACGATTGGAAGCCTGTGAACAGTGATGTAACGCAGGGATCAGTGCTGGGACCCTTGCTGTTTATAGTGTACATTAATAATTTAGATGTGAATATAGGATAATATAGGAATATAGTAAGTTCGCAGATGACACGAAAATTGGTGGTGTCGTAAATAGTGAGGAGGATAACCTTAGATTACAGGACGACATAAATGGGCTGGTAAGATGGGCAGAGCAATGGCAAATGGAATTTAATCCTGAGAAGTGTGAGGTGATGCATTTTGGAAGGACTAACAAGGCAAGGGAATATACAATGGATAGTAGGACGCTAGGAAGTACAGAGGGTCAGAGGGACCTTGGTGTACTTGTCCATAGATCACTAAAGGGGGCAGCACAGGTAGATAAGGTGGTTAGGAAGGCATATGGGATACTTGAATTTATTAGCCGGGGCATTGAATATAAGAGCAGGGAGGTTATGATGGAGCTGTATAAAACGCTAGTTAGGCCACAGCTGGAGTACTGTGTACAGTTCTGGTCGCCACACTGTAGGAAGGATGTGATTGCACTGGAGAGGGTGCAGAGGAGATTCAACATGATGTTACCTGGGCTAGAGCGTTTCAGCTATGAAGAGAGACTGGATAGGCTAGGGTTGATTTCCTTAGAGCAGAGAAGGCTGAGGGGGCGGGGTGACCTGATTGAGGTATACAAAATTATGAGGGAAATAGAAAGGGTAGATAGGAAGAAACTTTTTCCCTTAGCGGAGGGGTCAATAACCAGGGGGCATAGATTTAAGGTAAGGGGCAAGAGGTTTAGAGGGGATTTGAGGAAAATTATTTTCATCCAGAGGGTGGTTGGAATCTGGAACACACTGCTTGGAGGGGTGGTAGAGGCAACATTTAAGAAGTATTTAGATCAGCACTCGAAACACCATCGCATACAAAGTGCTGGAAAATGGGATTAGAATAAATAGGTGCTTGATGGCCAGCACAGACAGGATGGGCCGAAGGGCCAGTTTCTGTGCTGTATGACTCAATGACCTGCGTCACACTGCTCCTGACCTCCATTACACTGCTACCGACCCTCTTCAGTGTGATTTGTTCTGCTTCACACTGCTCCTAGTCTGCTTTGCAGTGATCCCGACCTGCTTCACTGTGATCCCGACCAGCTTCACTGTGATCCCAACCTGCTTCAGGCTGCTCCCAGTCGGCTTCACACAGATTCTCAAATGCTTCACAGTGATTCCCAACCTGCTTCATGCTGCTCCCGACCTGCATCACACCGATCCCGACCTGCTTCACACTGCTCCCAAACTGCATCACACTGCTCCCGACCTGTGTCACAGCCATCCCGACCCACTTCAGTGATCCCTACCTGCTTCACGCTGATCTCAGTCAGCTTCACACTGATCCTGACCTCTTCACATGGCTCGCATTCTGCTTCACTCTGATCCTGACCAGCTTCACACTGCTCCCAGTCTGCTTCACAGTGATCCCAACTTGCATTGCAGTGATCCCAACCTGCAAGACACTGCTCCCGACCCGCTTCATGCTGATCCCAGTCAACATCACAGTGATCCCAACATCTTCACACTGATCCTGACCTCCTTCACTCTGATCCTGGCCTGCTTCACACTGCTCCCAGTCTGCTTCACAGTGATCTCGACCTGCTTCACACTGTTCCCAACCTGTTTCACAGTGATCCCGACTTGCTTCACACTGATCCCGATTTGCGTCACACTGCATCCAACCTGCATCACACCACTCCTGACCTGCTTTACACTGAGCCCGACCTGTTTCACACTGAGCCCAGTCTGCTTCACACTGCTCCCGACCAGCTTCACAGGGATCCTGATGTTTATTTTTATTCATTCATGGGAAGTGGGCGTCACTGGCTATGCCAGCATTTATTGCCCATCCCAATTGCCCTTGAGAAGGTGGTGGTGAGCTGCCTTCTTGAACCGCTGCAGTCCATGTGAGGTAAGTACACCCACAGTGCTGTTCGGAAGTGAGTTCCAGGATTCTGACCCAGCGACAGTGAAGGAACGGCGATATAGTTCCAAGTCAGGATGGTGTGTGATTTGGACGGGAACTTGCAGGTGGTGGTGTTCCCACGCATCTGCTGCTCTTGTCCTTCGATGTGGTAGAGGTTGCGGGTTTGGAAGGTGCTGTCTAAGGAGCCTTGGTGCGTTGCTGCTGTGCCTCTTGTAGATGGTACACACTGCTGCCACTGTGCGTCGGTGGTGGAGGGAGTGAATGTTTATGGATGGGGTGCCAATCAAGCGGACTGCTGTGTCCTGGATGGTGTTGAGCTTCTTGAGTGTTGTTGGAGCTGCACCCATCCAGGCAAGTGGAGAGTATTCCATCACACTCCTGACTTGTGCCTAGTAGATGGTGGACAGGCTTTGGGGAGTCAGGAGGTCAGTTACTCACTGCAGGATTCCTCGCCTCTGACCTGCTCTTGTAGCCATGGTATTTATATGGCTACTCCAGTTCAGTTTCTGGTCAATGGTAGTCCCTAGGATGTTGATAGTGAGGGATTCAGTGATGGTAATACCACTGAATGTCAAGGGGAGATGGTTAGATTCTCTCTTGCTGGAGATGGTCATTGCCTGGCACTTGTGTAGCGCAAATGTTACTTGCCACTTATCAGTCCAAGCTTGCATATTGTCCAGGTCTTGCTGCATTTCTACACAGAATGCTTTAGTATCTGAGGAGTCGCGAATGGTGCTGAATATTGTGCAATCATCAGCGAACATCCCCACTTCTAACCTTATGATTTAAGGAAGGTCATTGATGAAGCAACTGAAGACGGTTGGGCCTCGGACACTACCCTGAGGAACTCCTGCACTGATGTCCTGGAGCTCAGATGTTTGCCCTCCAACAACCACAGCCATCTTCCTTTGCGCTAGGTATGACTCTAACCAGCAGAGAGTTTTCCCCCTGATTCCCATTGACTCCAGTTTTGCTAGGGCTCCTTGATGCCATACTCGGTCAAATGCTGCCTTGATGTCAAAAACAGTCACTCTCACCTCACCTCTTGAGTTCAGCTCTTTTGTCCATGTTTGAACCAAGGCTATAATGAGGTCAGGTGCTGAGTGGACCTGTTGGAACCCAAACTGGGTATCACTGAGCAGGTTATTGCTAAGCAAGTGCTGCTTGATGGCACTGTTGATGACACCTTCCATCACTTTGCTGATGATTGAGAGTAGGCTGATGGGGCGGTAATTGGCCGGGTTGGACTTGTCCTGCTTTTTGTGTACAGGACATACCTGGGCAATTTTTCACATTGCAGGGCAGATGCCAGTGTTGTAGCTATACTGGAACAGCTTGGCTAGGGGTGCGGCAAGTTTTGGAGCACAGGTCTTCAGTACTATTGCCGAAATATTGTCAGGACCCATAGCCTTTGTAGTATCCAGTGCCTTCAGTCGTTTCTTGATATCACGCGGAGTGAATCGAATTGGCTGGTCTGGCGTCTGTAATGCTGGGGACTTCAGGAGGGGGCCGAGATGGATCATCAATTTGGCACTTCTGGCTGAAGACCGTTGCAAATGCTTCTGCCTTATCTTTTGCATTGATGTGCTGGGCTCCCCCATCATTGAGGATGGGGATATTTGTGAAGCCACCTCCTCCAGTTAGTTGTTTAATAGTCCACCACCTGCTTCATGGTGATATCGACCTGCTCCATAGTGATCCTGACCTTCTTCACACTGATCGCAACCTGCATCACACTGCTCCTGACCTGTTTCACACTTATTCTGACCTGCTTCACACTGATCCCGACCTGCTCACGGTGATCCCAACCTGCTTCACACTGATCCCGTCCTGTTTCACACTGATCCCGACCTGCTTCACACAGATCCTGACCTGCTTTACATTGATCCAAACCTGCTTCCTGCTTCACACTGCTCTCAGGTCAATCGCTCTTTAAATCAGGACACTGTATGTCCTATAACCCAATACTGAAGCTAAGAATGAATCCATATACTGAGAGGCTTTGTCTCTTCTTGGAATACCATTGTTGGTGATACATTGGGCTAATTTTTAATCAGCATGGGAGTAAGTTTGGGCATAGGTGGGCCTGGAAAAATGCACATTCGGAAGGCGCCACTGATTCCCGACACCTCCGGGATGCAATGCGATTTTTAAATGGAGAACAGGAGGAGGCAGTCAGAACCTGCATGGCTCCAATTAATTCATTGTTGAGCTCATTGTTGAGCTTGTTTGGAGTCTGGAGAGCAACAGTTTGGAATTTTCAATTGAGAAGCACAGGGAAAGTGGAGGGTCTGGGACATGTCAGGGAATAGATGTTGGGAACACAACAGGGAGCCATGAGTGCTGATGACTGCAGTGTGCAAACATTGTATAAAACGGGAGATTTAAACTCAGTTGCTCATGCAATGGCACAGAATTCCATTGCTGGTGCTGAGAGGCTTGCCTTTATGAGGTGTGGGTGTTTGGACTTTTGAGAGGGATGTGAAGCTGCTGGCATCACTTGGGCATCAGAGGCGGGTTGAGGAAGCCCTGGTAAACTAAAGATCGTCAGATGAAAACTGGCAGGTGAAGCTGTTGTGATGGGAGCAGGCTACTCTGACATTGGAGAGAGTAGCGAGGAGGAACATCAGCAAATGCATCCTCTTGATCAGGAGGAAGCCAGAGAAGCAAAGTAAGGGGCTGCAAGGGGAAGAAGGTGCCACCCAAAACATTGGTTGTAGCACCCAAGAGTCAGCTACCTGCAATGAAAGAGTGAGAGTGCTGTAGGAAACTGTGCCTATCCAGGCAGTTGGTCTCTGACATTTGTGCTCTTGCCAACAATGACCTGAGGCCTTGCAGTATCTGTGGTAGTCCCCTATCTGCAGCCATCAAGGTCACCGCTGGCCCTCTGCTCACCCTGCTGCTCCATTTTCAAAGACAATGGCAAGCCCAGTCACCCTCCATCACAGGGCTCCACCTCCAGCCCATGCCCAACACTATTACTGGGGCACCAAACTCGCCTCAGGGCCAATTAGGGCCTTTCCCTTTAAAAACTGTGTCAGGTCACTGATACTGACGTGGTGTGGGGTTGGGATCCGGAAAGGACCCAGCTGTCAGATTCCTGACCCTGGATTGAAAATCCAGCCAACTGTGCGTTCAAAGAACAGGATATAAATGTACATTGGCGCTCCAGTCTTTCATGTGTAATATTGTCACTATCTTCTTTTGAATACGGACTTAATGGGCTGAAATTTTGTGAAGATGCGGGGCGGGACCGGAGACAGGCGTGCTGGCAGTTTCCTGCTACCAGCCAGCATGCTGGTCTACTGCCATAGTCCCGCCTCTGGGCTGCACTGGGCTGGTGGGGAGGGTGGGGAGGTGACTGCTACCAGCGACGGGTAGCCAATTAAATTGGCAAATAGGGAAACTGATCAGAAAATTCCAGATGGTATGCCGGCTCCCCCGCTGATGCCAAAGCCCAACTATAAATGGAGGCGGCCACACAGCAGCAGCTGTGGCCACTTTTTATTTTTTAACGTTGAAAATTCATCAGAGGGCACCTCCATCTCCATCTTGTTCTGCACAGTACATTGGCAGCACCCACCTCTGAGACGGTCCATTGTCACTTAATTGGCCGCCTCCTCCAAAATCGTCCTCTGGGTCCTTTTCGACCCTCATTTCATCCCAACACAGTGATTGGGACCCGGGAACGAAAATCCTGCCCACCATCTTTATGCTAACCATAAAATATACACACACCAAGTCATGGTGCCAGTCCCTTCCCAACAAAACTTTCCCTGTACAACCTTGAAAATAAACAATGGTAAACTGTCAATGTGACACATGGGACTAATGAATGAAACACATTACAACTTTTCTAAACAGTACTGAATAAACAGCTGGCCTTTTACCATTTAGTGAGATGTCACAGATATGTTACTGTATTTGGCTGTTAAACCAACCACTTAATCAACTGAGATGAAACTTCAGTCTGAAAATTATTTGTCACCCTTTTAATTAGTTCAAATAAAGAGCATCACTTTTTTTTTTAAGATGCAGCAATTTAAATACCTAGCAGAAATAAAAAAATACAGAATTTTGAAGTGAATATTTTCATTTGTAAATATATGGGATCTTGGTTATAATGTTTTATGGTCTGACTCACTGACAGTTCAGTGTGTTGGATGTGACTTTCACAGTCTGTTGGCAGTTTCTGGGAAAGCCATCACACCTGTGACTTTGGCTTTGATTAATGAGTCTTTCAACTCATCACTGCCATCTGAAGGAGGGCCATGGCCTTTCTGGGCTTCAGTGATTTATTCGCCTTCAATGCAACGCTGGCAAGGTATCTTCTGTAAAGAAAGCCACACCTGTTTAAAGCTAATGAAAACCTCAATGTGGCATTGTCTAGACAAGCCAAAAAGCATGTTAAACTAGACAAAAGATTTATTCAAGTTACATGAATGCAGTTTTGTCACAATCTATCAATTTAAAGAAGCATAAGACCTTCCTCAATGACATTCTACACAGTGTCAAGTTTCTGAGTAACAATTTCAAATTTTGTGTGTGGTTAGATGGAGGACTTTCCATAAAACAATACAAGATATTTTAAAGAAGTTAATTGAAAACGTTTAACATTTTCATCTGTTCTTCAGAGAATTAAGGTGATTTTTAAGGTAGGTGACTTATTAGCTGCTTTAAAGGCAAATTTGCAAGTGTAAATGTACATGCAAACAGTGAAAATCTTAATTTTTTTTTCATTTCAATACGTCAGCATCCAAAAGATCACGGTATATTTTTATGTTGCCATAGAAATAAATTCTTTTTAGAAGAGCACATATTTATCATATTTTAAAATGCATTAAAACCCATTTCATGTTAAACTACAAAAAACTTAAGCAAATTGAACAGTAAAACTTCTACATCAATGCTTAAAGTGCTTTGCATTGGTTACCATTGTCAATCATTGCTGGTAGTTTACTATAGCACTGCATAATTTTAGGTTGCAGCTCCATTCTCAAGTCTAAAACTTCCATTATATTAGACTGGTATCTGTGACTGGTACCTGTATAGAGCACTGATTTGGCAGAAGATCAGAGTAATATTGCCAACTGCAATTTGCTGTTGAGTTTTAAGTATGCAGGATCAAAATATCCTTTGTTAATTAACTTAGTGTGTACTTTAACGTGCACAGCTCCACTCTCCAGGCAGCTAATTTTAATGTAGTGTCCGATCTCATCAGATTAACAAGATTCCATATTAAACGTGAGAAGTTCTCAGGTGGTCCAATGGACCGCCTGCATGACTTTGAAGCATGGCTTCACATTAAACTACGTCCAGTGCCAAGCCCCTGTATTCTGAGATTACACCACAAGTAGTCTTAACCCTTATGGCTTCAGTAATGACTGGGTGTCAGATCAGAATCAAGTTATACTTCTGCTTTTATGTCAATGTATAGCTAAAACTTCTTGAAAAACATGAAAGTAGTTGTATAAAAATTGTTATAGGATTGCCTTTAAGAGTGATATCCCTTTAAGATCGCAGTATGCTAATGAGCTGGGTACCAGCATGCAGTCGTGATTCAGAGCCAGAGTCACTCTTCAACTGTAACACCCAGAGTAAGGGTCTATAAATAGTTAGCTCTGTACTGTATAATAGCTAGCTGTAATAAACCTGTTTGAGATCCTCAACCAACTGAACTCCACGCATCTCATTTATGTTGTATCAGACAACATAAAATAACTCATTAAATGGTGGCAGCTGTGGTGAGAAGTAAAAAGGTCTCTGAGATTGAAGACCACAGGTAAAAGAGCTGTAAAAGCTACCTTTCCTGCAGCCATTAGAGAGAAAGTAAAAAAAAACTGGCTAAAACAATAACAAGAAAAAACTCATCTCAAGCTGTATAGAGCATTGAACGACAGGCTGCAAGTAAATCAGGTGAATCATTGTACTGATGGTTGAGGGATTCTGCTTTAAAAAAAGCTCTGAAGTGCTTAAAAATTTTTTTTTTTTCTAAAGACTGTTAAAAATAACAGGGAAGACCCAACTCCCCTAACAGGCTGATTGAGGTTGCACCATTACAGGAGCTGTCTGTTAAAAAAAACAAGGGAAAACCACGATCACTGCGAGCATCTTCCATTCAGCCAAAGTTTAAAAAAACATTAAACCACTCAAGTGTGAATAAGAACTTCCACACAAAGGCACAGTAAAAAAAACATTAAAACCACTGGTGTGTGAAGAACAAAAACAAACTCTTACAAAAAAGCAACTGAACTGCCTATTGAACAGCTATGTAAACACAACATGCTTAAGTGCTGGAAGCAAGATTAACACACAGCACTATCAAACACCTGCTCCTGTCAATCAAAGCAGCTAGTCTAAATAACAGACAGTTTCTTAAAGGGGAAATAGTACAGACTCATAGAACAAGTCTTTAAGCAAGTTTTAAGCAAATGAACAGCAGGAAGATCGGCACCAAATTTCCCAACATGAGCTAGAATCCGAGTTCCAGCTTTTCCAACAAAGAATGCAGTTATGCTTTACAGACCAAGTGATTGCAGAACCAGAAAAAACAGGCTGTAAAAATACTGATAGCAGTTGGAAATGAGGGGTTACACAAAATCAATACCTCTGGCTTATCTCAGGAGGACCAGAAAGATCCCGTTAAGATATCAAAAGTGCTAGAGGATCAGCACTGATTAAGACTGAATGTTAGAATTCACCACCTGGAATTAATGTCCTACAAGCAACAGCCACAGGATTCAATAGACCAGTTCATC
Organism: Heterodontus francisci; assembly: GCF_036365525.1. Lineage (NCBI taxonomy): Eukaryota > Metazoa > Chordata > Chondrichthyes > Heterodontiformes > Heterodontidae > Heterodontus > Heterodontus francisci. The sequence continues at coordinate 73,681,731 of NC_090374.1, forward strand.
AGTAGATGCCATAGTAAGGGCAATGAATGCGACTTCTTAGAAACTGAGCTGTCGGACTGAATAATGGAGCTAGTGATTGTATCAACACCCATTGAAGCATTTCAGAAAGACCTCCTGGGAAGAAAGAAAGCATTGATGCACTGCGGGAAGATGGCAGGAAATAAGAAGCTATAGTAGCTGGACAACAGCAACTGCAAAGACGAGGTGCAGCCAACAGTATCGGCACCATACCCAGGTCGAAAAGAGCAAGCAAGCTGTGTGGTAAGTGTGGTTGGTTCCACTCACCATGACGTTGTCCTGCATTTCACAATCTGTTCAAGGCGTGCGGTGTAAAAGGACACTGGGCCCGCCTATGCAAGAAATCTGGCTCCGGAGTTGCAGCCAGTAGTCATGGTAGAATACAAATGAACAGAAAACAGGGCAACAGCAGCAAAGAGAGCGCCAGAGACCTGTGTAAACGCAAGCCGATACACGAAGTCCATAGCGGAACAGACCTGAGACAAGACTCAGAAAGAAGTAATTCTCAGTCAGATGATGAACAGTGTTTCACATTGTGAACCTGACACATCATGCTGATGAAGTCAGACAACTGGAAGCTTTCGCCACTATTAACATCATGTGCGCAAAGAAAGCTGGCAAACATACACTCAGGGTCAAGATTGACACCGGGGCTAGTGCAAATATCCTACCAGTCCAAATCCTGAAAGATATGTACCGGAGTCGTAGGAAATCAATGATACAACCGACAACTGCCAAGTTATCTGCATACAACGGGGCACCCATACCTTGCAGTGGCACATAATAATGTAATGCAGCTATGGCAAGTCGGCATGGAAACCACAAATGTTCTACTTAGTAGTTATGGGTGGACCAGCAGTGGCAGGACTACCAGCGTGTAAGGGCCTCAACATCATCACCATCCACGAAAGCATTGCCAAGGGGAAATCTCAAGGACTGGAACCCGCTCACAGACTCTGACCAACATCAAATGGTGCAGTCTGGAAACCCAGCAATAGCACAACTATGCTGCACCTTCACTTCTGCTCTCTAGAGAACTGCCAGCACAACAACGAGCCGAAGCAGAGAGGCACCTCCATGAGGCCAAGTCCTCTTCCCCAACAAGTCCTTGACCTTGAGCCCCAATCCTTCAGACCCGGAGGATGAGGAGAGGTGAAGGACACGTAATGTCCTGAGGAGGCAGAGGAGGAGTGAGTTGAAGCATTGCCTGTTGGATCTACGAGATGAGGTGCCGGAGCTTTCCAAGAATGACAAGGCCTCAAAGGGGGTCATCTTGAGAAAAGCAACAGAATCTGTTAGCACGCTGAAGGCAGAGCAACAGAAACTCAATGCAGAAAGGGACAAACCTCAGAAAAAACAGCAACAGATGAGACATAAATTCCCCGAGCAAGAGTTGTCAAACCACCGAGATGATAGATGGACTTTTGAGCCTCAATATTTGTAAAGTTCATAATCTCTGCCCATGTGTTAATAATTTTGATGTTATCTAATGTTATGTGTTTTTACTTTGAGCATACGAGACTTATCTTTGGAAAGAAGGACAAGCTGTATGATTGCCTTTAAGAGTGATGTCCCTTTAAGATCTTAGTATGCTATTGAGCTAAGTACCAAGATGCATTCATGTGACACAGAGCTAGAGTCACTCTGCAACTGTAACACCCAGAGTAAGGTTCTGTAAATAGTTAGCTCTGTACTTTATAGTAGTTAGTTGTAATAAACCTGTTTGAGATGTTAACCAACTGGACTCCATGCATCTCATTTACATTGCATCAGACAACATAAAAGAACTCATTACAAAAATAGCCGAACAGGCTTATCCCTATGGGAACAATAATGGTTACATGAGACTGTGGCAGCAATTTTACTGGCGGGTCCTTGAAGATGCTGCTGCTGGGAACGGCGTCCAAATAAGAGTGGCAGCCTGCCTCTCTGAGTGCTAGCAATAAAGGTGGCCACTCCTGAGGCTGCAAGGAGAAAGAGAGGGCATCTCCATGTTAAGGCACCTTTAAAGGGCCAGTAAGACAGTCACTAATGTACAGGAGAAGGCAGGCAGGCTCTGGCAATTGGAGCAAAAACAAGAAATGCTGGATTCACTCAGCAGGTCTGGCAGCATCTGTGGAAAGAGAAGCAGAGTTAACGTTTCGGGTCAGTGACCCTTCTTCGGAACTGGGTTCCGAAGAAGGGTCACTGACCCGAAACGTTAACTCTGCTTCTCTTTCCACAGATGCTGCCAGACCTGCTGAGTGAATCCAGCATTTCTTGTTTTTGTTTCAGATTTCCAGCATCCGCAGTATTTTGCTTTTATTCTGGCAATTGGAGGGTTGAACTCTCTAGCACTGGGGCTGTGGGGATGGCCATTGCCATCGGTGGGCACTTCTGTGGGCCAGGGAGCCTCCAGAAAGGAAGGATCCCCCAGGAAGCTGTTGGGAGGCCATCTCGATGTAGCTGACAGTCTCACCATGCGGTGCAGGGCTGTTCTGAGGCTCGTAAAATCCTGGCAGCCTGGTAAAATGGCTGTCAATAGGCCAATTAATTGGATTAATTGGCCTCCCGCCTCCGGTCGTCCAAGCTGCTGCCGTTTCCGCCACTGGGAATATCCCCTGACGGCAGGAAAACGTCGGGCTTCCCTCCCGATGTCATTTTACCACCCCTCTGCCTCCCAGCCCATCTACAACAGGCTGGTAAAATTCTGGCCGACATTTCAGTTTCATGTCATCTGCAAACTTTGAAATTATGACCTATATAGCCAAGTCCAGGCCATTAATGTATATCCGTGGGGAGATATATATAAAACCCATGGGGAACACTATTGCATGCTTCTCTCCAACCTGAAAATCAGCTTTTTTTAATCCATCCCGCCACTAACCTTTTAATTCCATGAACTTAAATTTCGTTAACAGGTCTAATATGTGGTACTTTTTCAAACACCTTTTGAAAGTCAATATACAGAGCATCAAACACACAATCCTCATCTCTTTATTATTTTATCAAAGAACTCAATCAAGTTAGTCAAACAAGTCCATGTTGACTTTTATTTAGTAGCCCAGACTTATCCAAATATCAATTAATTTTGTTCCAAAAGTTTCCCCACAACTCGCTAACTAGGTTTGAGGCAAGTTGTGTTCCTGTTTCAGATTTTTTGAATTTTAACCTCTGACCTGAGCCCAACCCACCAGTTTATGCAGGTTAAGACTCAGACCTTTGTTTAAATTTTATTCTGTTAAAGTAAAGCATAAAGAATTACTTTATGCTAAGAATACCTCAACATTTTAGGCGTTTTTTTTCCTGTTGTTAATTGTGTGGGAGGGGGGGGGGGAGGTGGGAGTATGGTAACAGCATACTGGATTCTGGAATGGTCCCAGCGGATCAAAAACACAACTGTAACACCTTTATTCAAGAAAGGAGGGAGTCAGAATGCAGGAAACTATAGGCCAGTTAGCCTAACATCTGCCATTGGGAAAATGCTAGAATACATTATAAAGGAAGTAGTAGCAGGAGATTTAGAAAATCATAATGCAATCAGGCAGAGTCAACGTGGATTTATGAAAGGGAAATAGTGTTTGACAAATTAATTAGATTTCTTTGAGGATGTCACAAATAGGGTGGATAAAGGGAACCAGTAGATGGAGTGTTTTTGGATTTCGATAAGTACCACATAAAAGGTTACTACACAAGAGCTCATGGTGTCGGGGGGTGGAGGGGGGGTACATAATACATTAGCATGGATAGTGGATTGGCCAACTACAGGAAACAGAAAGTCAGGATAAATGGAGCATTTTCAAGTTGGCAAACTGTAACTAGTGGAGTCCCACAGGGAACAGTGCTGGGGCCTCGTCTATTTACAGTCTATATTAATGACTTGCTGAATGGACTGAGTGCATTATAGTCAAACTTGTGGATGATATAAAGATAGGTAGGAAAGCAAGTTGTGAGGAAGTTTCTGCGAAGAAGTATAGATAAATTAAGTGACTGGGCAATAAATTTGGCAGATGAAATATAATATCGGAAAATGTGAGGTTGTCCATTTTGGCGGGAAAAACAGAAAAGCGGAATATTATTTACATGGAGAGAGACTGCTGAACGTTGCAGTACAGAGGGATCTGGGTGGTCTTATATATGAATCACAAAAAGTTAGCATGCAGGTACAGCAAGTAATTAGGAAGGCAAATGGAATGTTGACATTTATTGCAAGGAGGTTGGAGTAAAAAAGTAGGGAAGTCTTGCTACAACAGTACAGGGCTTTGGCGAGACTGCACTTAGAGTACAGTGTACACTTTTGGTCTCCTTACTAAAGGATTTATATACTTGCATTGGGAGCGGTTCAGAGAAGGTTCACTAGGCTGATTCCTGGAATGAAGGGGTTGTTTTATGAGGAAAAGTTGAGCGGGTTGGACCTATGCTCATTGGAGTTTAGAAGAATGAGAAGTGATCTTATTGAAATACATAAGCTTCTGAGGGGGCTTGACAGGGAGATGTTGAGAGGATGTTTTCCCTTGTGGGGGAGCTTAGAACTAGGACGCACAGTCTTAAAATAAGGGTTCTCCCTTTTAAGACGGAGTTAAGGAATCATTTCTTCTCAGGGGGTTGTTAATCTTTGGAATTCTCTTCCCCAGACAGCAGTGAAGGCTGGGTCATTATATATTCAAGGCTGAGTTAGACAGATTTTTGATGCACAAGGGAGTCATGGGTTATGGGGGTGCAGGCAGAAAAGTAGAGTTCAGGCCACAATCAGATTAGCCATGATCTTATTGAATGGTGCAGCAGGCTTGAGGGGCTGAATGGTCTAATCCTGCTCCTATTTGTTATGATCTATTTATGACTATGAGCAGAGGGCTTATTTGTTTAATCAAAAACTATAATTCTAAGCTAACCTGAAATGACAATTTGAGAAATCATCATTTGTAATTATTTTTAAGGTAAACGGCAATTGATTTAGTTTAATTTTTTCTGTCTTACCATTGTGCCCGCTGGGTTTCTCAACTTAGTTAAAGCTCGAATGATTACTGGATGTATGGTATTAAAAGCACTAGGGTTACAATGAATACAATATTATAGCATTGAAATTCCTGTCTGATGTACATTTCTACCTCACCAAGACTAAGAGCTCAATGTAAGAAGTTGACAAATTGTAGGTGAAATTGTACCTTATTAAAAAATTTAATAAAGATAAGCTTGCCAGACAAAATGGGCTGGAGTTTACCAACCCTTTGGGGGCAGGCTGGGAGCCGGCAACAAAGAACAAAGAACAGTGCAGCACAGGAACAGGCCATTCGGCCCTCCAAGCCTGCGCCGATCTTGATGCCTGCCGAAACTAACACCTTCTGCACTTCCAGGGCCCATATCCCTCTATTCCCTTCCTATTCATATATTTGTCAAGATGTCTCTTAAACGTCGCTATCGTATCTGCTTCCACCACCTCCCCTGGCAGCAAGTTCCAGGCACTCACCACCCTCTGTGTAAAAAACTTGCCTCGCACATCTCCTCTAAACTTTGCCCCTCACACCTTAAACCTAGCTGGGAAAATGTTGTGGAAAGGTGGTAGGTGGTGTGCCCATCATATTCCCGCCACCATGACATTTTGCCAGCGGCAGGAAAGGTGGCAGACAACTCATCCACCCAGAGCTCAACCGAGCGACCTAAGTGGCCAATTAAGGGACTTCTCCCACCTCCACTGGCATTTTACCAGCTGCTGGTATGGGGTGACTGCCACGTAAAGCTGGTGGGCTCTGGGGAGAGCTAGTGTGGCCCTCATTTTCAGGCACTCTTTGGCCCATGGAGAGGCCCCACGGCGTAATGGCTGCCTCCATGGCAAAGGCACTGCCTGCCCTCAGCGACCCTGTCAACCCCAAAACTCACTGGGGCCACTTACCTGACTATGAGGATGTACGGCCATCAATGTGCCTCATCTTCCAGGTGCATAACCAGCAAAGGCCTCTGCTCGTTGTTAAGCCAATGTGTTTTGTTGAATGATAATTTTCTTTAATTCACTGACTGGAGATTTGAATTTATATTTTTTTAAAAGACAAGCTGCCAGCAAAGTCATCCTTACAGCCTACGATGATCACCTAGTTTGCTATACTGTATCCTACATTGTAAAGGACTATGAGGAGACAGACAAAATGTCTGCTCAGTCCCAAGCAAGAACCAAGACCCAGGAAGTTTAAAGGAACTACTTGTCCACTCAGCAAACAGAGAAATACTGCTAACTGCTATGTTTGAATGACTGAGTGACTGTCATGTGACAAGACCCTCCACATCTGTGGTTTTAAGATGGTGTTTTCTTTGCAGCAGAGGAGAAGCAACTTGACTCTGACATGAGCAGACCCTAAGTGGGGTCCCCCTCTCTCTCTCTCTCCATTCCAGCTTGAAAGCTTTCAAATACAGCTCGTTGACTACTACGGTTACAATCAGAAAACCCGCTGAAGAAATCATCCGCATCGCTATCTCCAAGAGACTCACCGAACCAGTCATCTACCTCTTCAAACTAATAGCCTCAAGACCACTGAATTCAGCTATAAGCCAGCCAAATCACCAAACTTCACAGACTGCATACTTTTTTATGGACTCGAACTCAACCAATCTACCTTTCCCCACTCTTTAACCTATTTGTGTGTGTGTAAATCTCGAGTGCGTGCGTGAGAGTGAAAGTTGCCGCATTGTTTATTATTTTATTAGTTCGGTTTAGGTACAATAAAGTTAACCTTTTTCTTTGTTAACTCAAGAAAATCTGTCCAATTGGTTCTTGTTATGATCATAGCAAGCAAGTAATCAGACATCTACTGCATTGGCCAGTACATCCAGTTTAAGAAAGGATTAAACCTGTTGTGGTCTAATTTGGGGGAGCGGTGGCGTAGTGGTATTGTCACTGGACGAGTAACCCAGAGACCCAGGGTATTGCTCCGGGGACATGGGTTCAAATACCACCACAGCAGAAGGTGGAATTTGAATTCAATTAATAAATCCGGAATTTCAAAAAAAGCCAGTCTAATGATGGCCATGAAACCATTGTTGATTGTTGTAAAAACCCATCTGGTTCACTAATGTCTTTAGGGAAGGAAATCTGCTGTCCTTAACTGGTCTGGTCTACATGTGACTCCAGACCCACAGCAATGTGGTTGACTCTTACATGCCCTCTGAAATGGCCTAGCAAACCACTCAGTTGTATCTAACCGCTACAAAGTCAATAAAAAGGAATGAAACTGGATGGACCACCCGGCATCGACCTAGGCACCGGAAACGATAAGGGCAAACCCAGCCCTGTCGACCCTGCAAAGTCCTCCTTACTAACATCTGGGGGCTTGTGCCAAAGTTGGGAGAGCTGTCCCACAGACTAGTCAAGCAACAGCCTGACATAGTCATACTCACGGAATCATACCTTACAGACAATGTCCCAGACACTGCCATCACCAACCCCGGGTATGTCCTGTCCCACCGGCAGGACAGACCCACCAGAGGTGGTGGCACAGTGGTATACAGTAGGGAGGGAGTTGCCCTGGGAGTCCTCAACATCGACTCTGGACCCCATGAAGTCTCATGGCATCAGATCAAACATGGACAAGGAAAACTCCTGCTGATTACGACCTACTGCCCTCCCTCAGCTGGTGAGTCAGTACTCCTCCATTTTGAACAGCACTTTGAGGAAGCACTGAGGGTGGTGAGGGGACAAAATGTACTCTGGGTGGGGGACTTCAATGTCTATCACCAAGAGTGGCTCGGTAGCATCACTACTGACCGAGCTAGTCGAGTCCTAAAGGACATATCTGCTAGACTGGGTATGCGGCAGGTGGTGAGGGAACCAACAAGAAGGGAAAACATACTTGACCTCATCCTCACCAATCTTCCTGCCACAGATGCATCTGTCCATGATGGTATTGGCAGGAGTGACCACCGCACAGTCCTTGTGGAGACGAAGTCCCACCTTCACACTGAGGATACCCTCCATCGTGTTGTGTGGCACTACAACCGTGCTAAATGGGATAGATTTCGAACAGATCTAGTAATGCAAAACTGGGTATCCATGAGGCGCTGTGGGCCATCAGCAGCAGCAGAACTGTACGCAGCCACAATCTGTAACTTCATGGCCCGGCATATCCCCCACTCTACCATTACCATCAAGCCAGGGGACCAACCCTGGTTCAATGAAGAGTGCAGGAGGGCATGCCAGGAGCAGCACCAGGCGTACCTAAAAATGAGGTGTCAACCTGGTGAAGCTACAACACAGGACTATCTGCGTGCCAAACTGCATAACCAGCGTGCGATAGACAGAGCCAAGCGATCCCATAACCAACGGATCAGATCTAAGTTCTGCAGTCCTGCCACATCCAGCCGTGAATGGTGGTGGACAATTAAACAACTAACTGGAGGAGGTGGCTCCACAAATATCCCCATCCTCAATGATGGGGGAGCCCAGCACATCAGTGCGAAAGATAAGGCAGAAGCATTTGCAACAATCTTCAGCCAGAAATGCCGAGTTAATGATCCATCTCGGCCTCCTCCTGAAGTCCCCAGCATCACAGATGCCAAGCTTCAGCCAATTCGATTCACTCCGCGTGATATCAGGAAACGACTGAAGGCACTGGATACTGCAAAAGCTATGGGCCCTGACAATATTCCGGCAATAGTACTGAAGGCCTGTGCTCCAGAACTTGCTGCGCCCCTAGCCAAGCTGTTCCAGTACAGCTGCAACACTGGCATCTACCCGGCAATGTGGAAAATTGCAGGTATGTCCTGTACACAAAAAGCAGGACAAGTCCAACCCGGCCAATTACCGCCCCATCAGCCTACTCTCAATCATCAGTAAAGTGATGGAAGGTGTCATCAACAGTGCCATCAAGAGGCACTTGCTCAGCAATAACCTGCTCAGTAATGCTCAGTTTGGGTTCCGCCAGGGCCACTCAGCTCCTGACCTCATTACAGCCTTGGTTCAAACATGAACAAAAGAGCTGAACTCAAGAGGTGAGGTGAGAGTGACTGCCCTTGACATCAAGGCAGCATTTGACCGAGTATGGCATCAAGGAGCCTAGCAAAACTGAGGTCAATAGGAATCAGGGGGAAAACCTGGCTGGAGTCATGCCTAGCGCAAAGGAAGATGGTTATGGTTGTTGGAGGTCAATCATCTGAGCTCCAGGACATCACTGCAGGAGTTCCTCAGGGTAGTGTCCTAGGTCCAACCATCTTCAGCTGCTTCATCAATGACCTTCCTTCAATCATAAGGTCAGAAGTGGGGATGTTCGCTGATGATTGCACAACATTTGTGACTCCTCAGATACTGAAGCAGTCCGTGTAGAAATGCAGCAAGACCAGGACAATATCCAGGCTTGGGCTGATAAGTGGAAAGTAACATTCACGCCACACCAGTGCCAGACAATGACCATCTCCAACAAGAGAGAATCTAACCATCTCCCGTTGACATTCAATGGCATTACCATCGCTGAATCCCCCACTATCAACATCCTAGGGGCTACCATTGACCAGAAACTGAACTGGAGTAGCCATATAAATACTGTGGCTACAAGAGCAGGTCAGAGGCTAGGAATCCTGAGGTGAGTAACTCACCTCCTGACTCCCCAAAGCCTGTCCACCATCTACAAGGCACAAGTCAGGAGTGTGATGGAATACTCTCCACTTGCCTGGATGGGTGCAGCTCCAACAACACTCAAGAAGCTCGACACCATCCAGGACAAAGCAGCCCACTTGATTGGCCCCCCATCTACAAACATTCACTCCCTCCACCACCGACGCACAGTGGCAGCAGTGTGTACCATCTTCAAGATGCACTGCAGCAATGTATCGAGGCTCCTTAGACAGCACCTTCCAAACTCGCAACCTCTACCAACTAGAAGGACAAGGGCAGCAAATGCATGGGAACATCACCACCTGCAAGTTCCCCTCCAAGTCACACACCATCCTGACTTCGAACTATATTGCTGTTCCTTCACTGTCGCTGGGGCAAAATCCTGGAACTCCCTTCCTAACAGCACTGTGGGTATACCTACCCAAATGGACTGCAGTGGTTCAAGAAGGCAGCTCACCACCACCTTCTCAAGGGCAATTAGGGATGGGCAATAAATGCTGGCCTGGCCAGCAATGCCCACATCCCATGAATGAATAAAAAAAACAAGGAGAGGGAAAAGAGGGAAGCCCTTTAACCCCTGCTCATTTGATCGTAATATAGTGGTGATGCTGCTGAGATGGCAGCCCTCTGATTGTCTGGTAGCTCTTGGGGGCAGGCTGCCCACTTAATTAGCTGCTGCTGACAAGATGCGGCCTCAAGTCCCACTGACCGCCAAATGGCTTCACTGCCACCGCACCCCTCCCCAGCTTTTGGTCCGGCGACAGGACCCTGCCGCCTCCATAAAATCCAGACCAATGTAACTTTCCGGCTGCAAAAATTCTTAGGTTCTTATAATGGATGGATAAGTTTATATTTCTGGTGCTGTTCTTGTCCTTTGACAGTCCAAAAACAATACTTTAGAAAATAGAACTTTCAAAATGTCTTATGCCATTCGATTATATGACTGCTGTAGGCTCAAGCTTGAACCTCCAAAACCACCAACTATAATATGTGCAGAAGGTATAGTGGTGGTCTGTTTATCTTTGGGATTTTTTTTTTCTTTTTTCATGGGTTAGATGGACAAGTTGCGGGGGCAGAATGAAAAGTCTTCATCTGTACATCGATTCAGATACTAACAAAACTGCCAAGCAAAACAATTGGTGGAAGAATAACTAATTGAAGGCGAAAATGAGAAGAGTTCCAGCAGATAAGGAATTAAGAATAATTGTTAATTTAAGCCTGCTTTAATGGATTAATAGCTCACTAAAATAACAGAAGAGGGAATGTTTCACATACATATGAAATGTTTATCTGCTGTGATTGCCAACAGTAAGTTCTGGGGATACTCAGTTTAAAATCAAATCAAGACCAAATCTAAAATAAAATTACGGGCAAATCATTTTCTAGAGAAACACTACACACAGTTAGCATCCAGCTGTAAAAGATGTGTTTGTTGAATATTAGCAAGAAAACAATGATCTTATAAAATCTGGTCAAATTTGTACATTTATGCTGCAGCAAAATCTATTCCCACTGCAGTTTCCCCCAGTACAGATTCACTTGTTGGAAGATTTCTCTGTGATTATTTGCTTTCTGAAAGTGATTAAATAAACTGGGAGCAAACCATGATGTGGCAAGGTAATAGGGGCCAGCCACACTTTCCAAGAACACACTCCACCAAGCATGTCTGGCACTTACAATAACCTCCTCACTGTGTTAAAGTTTTTAAATTATTACCCAGGAGGCTGCACAGTACCCTTTACACCTCCAGCCAGTACCAGAGGGGCTGTGAAATAACTGTGATTTCAGACGGAAATGAAACTTCCTCAATAAAACGCAGGTTGGAGGGCCTCTGCGTCGATAATCTGGTTCAGTGGTATTGTATGGAACTAAAAAACCCAGAAGTCACGAATTCAAAGTCGTCATAATAAACTCATCAGGAAAATAAACACTTCAGGATTTTCAGTGACTTTGCATCACAGACAACAGTAATGCACAAGAATATTTCACTGACATGGTTATGTGGTTATAGGCTCCTGCAGTTGTAACTATTTTCTGCAATTCAGATTGGTTGTACTGGCAGAAAAAAACAATTTCCTGGCTGAAGGTTACACAACCACAGTGAAAATTAAAAGTCACTATTTCTGCTTATAACTAGTTTGATTCAGTACTTGATTCTTTGCCTCGCCTTGTATTGTATTCCAGATATAGGCCAGAATTTTGCACTAGTCAGACGGGAGATGTCCACCTACCGAAAAGTCTGGGGATCCAGTCCAGATTTTACGGTCCCTTAATTGGTCTTAGGCGGGACCTCTGCCTCATTGAGGCAGGAAGTCCCGCCAATGGAGCTGCCAGCCAATCAGCCGGCTGGCAGAACTTAGTCCCAGCAGCGTCACCATAAGTAGTGGCCAATGCTGGGACTGCAACCCAACTTCGTGATCAAGATGACAGAGAGGACAGAAAAGAGGTACGTTTTTGGGGCCTTGCCAGGGGTGATCGGCGAGGAAAGGGTGTTCGATTGGGGGGATGGGGTTGGGCGTGTTGAGCGTTGGGAATGGTTGGGGCATTGGGGGCGGCCCTCCATAGGGCACAGGATGCCTGATCAGGAGGGCCCCCCCCAACCCCAACCCAGGCCGGCAGAAGGCCGCCTACTTTTTACAGGTGGCTTTTCTCAGGCCTGGGCCGCCCGCCTGCCAACTGTAAAATCCCCGTGGCGGTGGGCGGAGGCCTTTAAGTGGCTGTTAACTGGCCACTTAAGGGCCTTGATAGGCCTGGGGCAGGCAGACTGTTTCCCGCAGCCGCTGCCCAGTGTAAAATGACAGTGGAGGTGGGAGTGCGTTGGGAAGGGTCCCCCTGAGCCTCCCACTCCATTTTACACCCCCTCCAACCCCAGCCACCAGCCTGTTCTTTGGCGGGGGGGTGCGTAAAATTCTGGCCATAATCTCTGTTTGTTCTCAGTTAACTAATCTTAGAGTGGGAGGCAGTAGGCAATTTTATGTTTGGCCTCCGCATCCTCACACGAGGGAGAAGAAAAATGAGCCAGAAATCCTGATTCAATGATTCCTGGCAGACGGGAGTGTGGAAGTTTATGGAAGCTGTGTGAAGGTCAGATTTGGACTAAATAGCCTGCTACACTGCCTGCCTAAGCCCACCCATTAAGAACAAAATACAGTAGGGTCACTGAAGTCAGTGGAACACACCCCGATATGAGTCACTCGTGAAGTGGAAGGTGAAAGGGAAATATTAATGGAGGGCAAAATATTGAACATCCTCTTAGGGGACTAACCGAATTTATTTTCAATTAAAGTCAGTACAGAGGTGCGTGTGGCATCCTCCCTGGAAAGACATAGTAAATTATATATTTCATTCACCCTTTGTAAATTAACCAGGTTCCAGAGCTGATAAGGGCTTAAGATTTTATGCTACTTTAGTGCCAAAACACCTTTCAAATGTCTCTTGGTGCCAGTGTGTAAATTATTGATTTAAGAAAAATTTACTCTGTATTGAATTTGATATAAATTTATCAAAAATTTATCAAATTACTTAGCTGATAATATAAACAATGCAGCATAGACGTCTACCTTGAATTTCACCAGGGTGATGTCTTTTTGAAAGTAATGTACACAATGACAGGATAAATGTAGATATTTAATTTGCTGCAAATCTGTCAAATGCAGCACATCTTAAATTATCAAGGTGACAGGGAAAACAAAAATGCTAGTAATAGCCATACTGAGTTTCATCTGAGCAATCCCCTCTAAAAGTGAAATCAAAATACTGCAGATGCTGGAAATCTGAAATAAAAACAGGAAGTGCTGGAAATACTCAGCAGGTCTGGCAGCATCTGTGGACAGAGAAGCAGAGTTAACATTTCAGGTCTGTGACCTTTCATCAGAACTGGCAAAGGTTAGAAATACAATAGATTTTAAACAAGTGAAAACCAGGGGTGGGGGGAAAGAAAACAAAAGGGAAGGTGTGTGATAGGCAGAGGGCAGGACAGATTAACTGAAAGGAGGTCATGGGGCCAAGGCAAAGGGAGTGTGCTAATGGCATGGTGAAAGAACAGCTCTGTCCAAAAGCACAAACATGAAAAACCAAGTTTAAGGCAGGCACATGGTAAAGAAATGATAAAATAAAATAAAATAAAAAAGGGCTAGTCATGCTCTGAAATTATTGAACTCATTGTTCAGTCCAGAAGACTACAGAGTGCCTAATTGGAAAAAAGGTGCTGTTCCTCGAGCTTGCTTTGATGTTCACTGGAACACTGTAGCAGGCCAAGGACAGAAATGTGGGCAAGGGAGCAGGGTGGTGAATTGAAATAGCAAGCAGCCAGATGCTCGGGGTCATGCTTGCGGACTGAGTGGAGGTATTCCGCAAAGCGGTCACCCAATCTGCATTTAGTTTCCCCAATGTAGAGGCGACCGCATTGTGAGCAGTATACTGAATTGAAAGAAATACAAGTAAATCGTTCCCTCAACTGAAAGGAGTGTTTGGGGCCTTGGCTCTCCTCCGGCGATTGCATGGGAAGGTGCCGTGGAAAGGAGACGAGGTGTCGGGGGTAATGGAGGAATGAACTGCCCTAATGGTTAGTAAAAAAAAAATTTCAACTTTGTGAAAAGATATTGAGATGAAAATTAACTGTTCACAAATAGATGATGGAAGGACACAAATACAGCAATAATTCTTCTGGTCTTCAGTGGTACAGGGGATTATCATGAAAAACTGAGATAACAGAATACATGTACCAGGATAATCTGCCATAATACAGGCGAACAAACAAGTTGCTTATAAAATATTTTAAATCATATTGGTAATTGGATTATAGTGTAACTAAGTGCTCACAATATGTAAGAAGACAATAATGCCCAGGTTGTACACCTATGAATATATGCAGGTTTATAAATCACACCAAGTCCCATTCACCCATTATCCCGATCCAGTAATACCTCAATTTTAAAATTCTCATCCTTGATTTTGAATCCCTCCATGGCATCACTCCTCTCTATCTCTGTAATCTCCTCCAGTCCTACAACCCTCCAAGATCTCTGCACTCCTCTAAGTCCAGCCTCTTGTACATCCCCGATTTCAATTACTCCACTACTGGCATCCATACCTTCAGCTGTCTAGGCCTTAAACTCACTCTCAAAAGCTCTCCACCTTTCTCTCCTCCTTTGAGAAGCTCCTTAAAACCTACCTCTTTAACTGAGTTTTTGGTTATCCGTCCTAATTATTATCTTATGTGGCTTGCTGTAAATCATTTTTCTGCTCAGTTTTCTCTGTTTAATGGTTCCCTCCATGAATGTTTCTCTCTCAAGTCCATTTGAAAAGGCCACTCCCTCAATCCTGGGGCTGAGGGGCATAGAAAGTGGGGAAAGTTAAAGTAGCAGACATCCCCCAAATTGAGGGCTAATACCATGTTTTTATTATTCTTTATCTTCGCACACGCTCACTAGCATGCATGTATTCCAGTATTCCATTATAGTACCCAATATTTGGTCCTAGATGCACTGTTTGGTGTCTTGCAGACAGCATTTTAACTTAAGGTCCTATTGTATTTTCATAGGTAATTTCCAAAAATCAGTCCAACTGTGCACACAAATGGATCGAGATAGATCGTCACTACATCCTGTGTGATTGGTTCTGCTCTTTGTAACCGGCACAGTTACACCTAACACTGGGACTTTAGTCACTTTCAAGACCATGCATTGAGTAAATCACAGAAGGATATGAGGGTAGCAGCAATTTCCCACCCTGTTTACATTCTTCATCAGCTGCAGATACAAATGTCATTTTAAAAAATTATTCTAGAGATGTGGGCAGCACTTGCAAGGCAGTATTTATTACCTATCCATAGTCACCCTGAGGGCATTACTGGTCAATCACATATAGGACCGGAGGTAAGTCACAGCGGGTATGGGGTGGCAGATTCTTTGCCCTAAAGGACATTCGTGATCCAGTTAGATTGTTACAACAAACGGGCCGTTTTCATGGTTATTTCTGCTGCTCGCATACAAATTATCAGATTTTTAAAATGCAATTTAACAACCTGCCATGGTGGGATTTAAACTCACAACCTCTGGATTACTAATCCAGCACTTTAACCAATAGGCTACCATATTTCATGGGTCTTGCATTTAAAAGAAAGCTCCAATATCAGCAGCAATATTTTGCGCAATCATTTGCATGAGTCTGTATAGTTGACTACTTAACTGAACTATACCTACAGGCCTTTTTATATTTGTTTATGGATGTGGCCAATTATGGAAAGTTTGCATTTACTGTAAATCCTACTTGCACTAAGAAGGCAGTAGTGGGTGGGCCGTCAGCAATCCCTGTGGTGATGATATGCTCCTGGGGATATTAGGTATCTGTCGCAATGTCTGCATTGGCAAAGGCAGTGTGAGTATCTTTTGTGAATGCCTCCAATGGAGTCCAAATGCCTCTCTGCTTCGCCAATCTAGATTAGTTGGAGAAAACTAACACAAAGCACTTTATAGCCCTTATATGCTCAGGTTTCCTCCCACACAGATCATTGGACATACTCTGGTGGTGCCTGCATTATGGGTATGGCTAGAATAGTAGACATTCAAGTTTTAGCTTCGCCAGAACCACTTAGCTCCCTATCTCATAATACTCTTGACCTAAGCATGGATGAAAGTAAATCCAAGAGCAGAGTTGAGAGTAGCTGTTGTTGATATTAAGACACCATTCAATTGGGTATGGCCCCAAGGAGCTCTAGCAAAACTTCAGTCAATGGGGGTCAAAGGTAAAACATAACCATGTCAGGACTCATGCCTGACACTCAGGAAAATGGTTGTGGTTCATCACAGCCCCAGGGGATTACTGCCTAAGTTCCTCAGAGTAGAGTCTTCAGCCTAACCATTTTCAGGTGCTTCATCAGTGACCTTTCCTCTGCTATAAGATCAGATATGGGGCTGTTTATGAATGATTCCATAGTGTTTAAATCCATTCACCACACTGCTGATAATGAATTAATCTATATTAGGCTATAGTAAAACCAGGCTGGGGCTGATCCCGATCCAGCAATATCGCGATTTAAAAATTCTCATTCTTGTTTTCAAATCCCTCCATGGCCTTACCCCTCTGTAATCTCAATCAGCCCTACAACCCTCTGAGATCTCTGCACTCCACTAAGTCTTGCACATCCCCGATTTTAATTACTCCGATAGCAAAACCAGGCTGGGGCTGATTGGTGGCAGGTGTTTTTGTGCCACATGTGTGTTGGGAAAAGGCCATCTCAAACATGAAAAGCTCAAAAACCTCCTCATGATCATCAATTGTTCCATCGTTGCTGAGTCCTTTATCATCAATACCCTCGGCAGCCACCAATGACCAAGGCTGAACTGGACCAGCCATATCAACAATGTGGCCATAAGAGCCGAGCAGAGGGTGTACCCCCACATTACCAAATCTTAGGACCCCCAATGTTCCTACACTTCCCCACGGCATCCCCAGAGCACTCCCAGACAATAAGCCATGCCTGAGCAAGCCTAAACCTCAGCATTTCCGACTGCTCCAATATTCGTCCACAATGTAGTGATCATAATTCAGTCAGTTTTAACATAATTATGGAAAAGGCCAGAGATAGAACAGGAGTGAGAGTTCTCAGTTGGGGCAAGGCCAATTTTACTAAACTGAGGAGTGATTTAGCAAAAGTGGACGTGAAACAGCTACCTGAAGGTAAATCAGTGTCAGAACACTGGGAGGCATTCAAAGGGGAGATTCAAGGGGTTCAGGTAAACATGTTCCCACAAAGAAAAAGGGTGAGGCAGCCAAATCTAGAGCCCCAAGGATGTCAAGGAGCCTACTTGGGTGAGATAAGGCAGAAAAGGGAAGCTTACATCCAACACCGAGAACTCAATACCACAGAAAGCCGAGAGGAGTATAGAAAGTGGAGGCGTGAAATCAAAAAGGAAATTAGGAAAGCAAAGAGAGGGCATGAAAGAATATTGGCAATCAAAATCAAGGTGATCCCAAAGATGTTTTATCAATACATTAAGAGTAAAAGGATAACTAAGGAGAGAGTAGGGCCCATAAAAGACCAAAAAGGTAACCTATGTGTAGGAGCGGAAGATATTGCTATGGTTGTTGATGAATACTTTGCATCTGTCTTCACAAAAGAGGGGAACACTGCAGATATTGTAGTTAAGGAGGAAGAGTGTGAAGTATTGAATGTGATAAACATAGGGAGAGAGGAAGTATTAATGGGATTAGCATCCTTGAAAGTTGATAAATCACCAGGGCTGGATGAAATGTATCCTACGCTGTTAAAAGAAGCAAGAGAGGAAATAGCAGAGCGTCTGACCGTCATTTTCCAGTCCTCACTGGATACAGGTGTGATGCCGGAGGATTGGAGAATTGCTAATGTTGTACCTCTGTTTAAAAAGGGAGCAAAGGATAGACTGAATAATTACAGGCCAGTCAGTCTAACCACAGTAGTGGGCAAATTATTGGAATCTATTCTGAGTGATATTATAAACTGTCACTTAGAAAGGCACAGGTTAATCAAGGATGGTCAGCATGGATTTGTTAAGGGAAGATCTTGTTTGACCAACTTGATGGAATTTTTTGAAGAAATAACAAGGAAGATAGATGAGGGTAGTGCAGTTGATGTCGTCTTCATGGATTTTAGCAAGGCTTTTGACAAGGTCCCACATGGCAGACTGGTTAAAAAAGTAAAATCCCATGGCATCCAGGGAAATGCAGCAAGGTGGACACAAAATTGGTTCAATGACAGGAAACAAATGGTATTTGTTGATGGCTGTTTTAGCGACTGGCGGGCTGTTTCCAGTGGCGTTCCACAGGGCTCAGTACTGGGTCCCCTGCATTTTATGGTGTATATTAACGATTTGGATGCAAATGTAGGGGGCATGATCAAGAAGTTTGCGGATGACACAAAGATTGGCCGTGTGGTAGATAGCGAGGAGGATAGCTGTAGGCTGCAGGAAGATATTGATTGGTGTGGTCAGATGGGCAGAAAAGTGGCAAATGGTATTCAACTTGGAGAGGTGTGAGTTGATGCATTTGGGGAGGTCAAACAAGGCAAAGGAATACACGATTAATGGGAAAATACTGAGAAGTGGAGAGGAAGTAAGGGACCTTGGAGTGAATGTCCGCAGATCCCTGAAGGTAGAAGGACAGATCGATAAGCTGGTTAAGAAGGCATATGGAATCCTTTCCTTTATTAGCCAAGTTTTGAATAGAAGAGCAGGGAGGTTATGCTGGAACTGTATAACTCATTAGTTAGGCCACAACTTGAGTATTGTGTGCAGTTCTGGTCACCTCATTACAGAAAGGATGTAATTGCACTAGAGAGGGTACAGAGGAGATATACGAGGATGTTGCCAGGACTGGAAAGATGCAGCTATGAGGAAAGATTGTATAGGCTGGGGTTGTTCTCCTTGGAACAGAAAAGGCTGAGGGGAGATCTGATTGAAATGTAGAACATTTTGAGGGACCTGGATAGAGTGGAGGTGAAGGGTCTATTCACCTTAACAGAGAAGCCAGTGACAAGGGGGCATAGATTTAAAGTGATTGGTAGAAAAATTAGAGGGGAGATGAGGAAAAACTTTTTCACCCAAAGGGTGGTGATGGTCTGGAACTCACTGCCTGAAAGGGTAGTTGAGGCAGAGACCTTTAACTCATTCAAAAGGAGTCTGGATATGCACCTCAAGTGCCAGAAGCTGCAGGGCTACGAACCAAATGCTGGAAGGTGGAATTAGAATAGGTGGATCGTTTTTCGGCCGGCACAGACACGATGGGCCAAGTGGCCTCTTTCTGTGACTTTAACTTTCTATGGTTTCTATGAATGCAAAAGCTTGATCAGACTCCAAAATCCACCATTCTCCAAGCTCAGCTGTTGATTGGTTCCAGACACTTTGTTCCACCCAGTGTATCAATGCCATCTCCCAAGAGTGCTCCCAAGACCCAGACTTCAAGTCTACCATTCCGGAGATTTGACTGGCAACTACCTTCTTCCCCGATGTGCTGCCATACCCCAGCATTCTGCACCTAATGCTGCCCATGAGCCAACTCCCGCCTACTCTCCCCTGCTTTTCCCTATTCCTGACTCCCCACTCCTTTCTAACCTGACTTTCCAACCCCTTACTTGGCAAACCTGACAGTTTGCTTGCATCCTGGTCTGAAAGGAATGGACGTTTTTTTTATTCTTTCATGGGATGCTGGTGTCACTGGTAAGGCAAGCATTTATTGCCCATTCATAATTGCCCTTGAGAAGGTGGTGGTGAGCTGCCTTCTTGACCGCTGCGGTCCATCTGGTGCGGGTACACCCACAGTGCTGTTAGGGAGAGAGTTCCAAGATTTTGATCCAGTGACAGCGAAGGAACGGTGATATATTTCTAAGTCTAGATGGTGTGTGGCTTGCAGGGGAACTTGCAGGCGATGGTGTTCCCATGCGTCTGCTGTCCTTGTTCTTCTAGGTGGAAGAGGTCGCAGGTTTGGAAGGCGCTGTCGAAGGAGGCATGGTGAGTTTCTGCAGTGTGTGTTGTAGATGGTACAGAGTGCTGACACTGTGCATCAGTGGTGGAGGGAGTGAATGTTTAAGGTGATGGACGGGGTGCTGATCAAGCAGGCTGCTTTGGCCTAGATGGTGTCAAGCTTTCTAAGTGTTGTTGGAGTGCCACTCATCCAAGCAAGTGGACAGTGTTCCATCACATTCCTGACTTGTGCCTTGTCGATGGTGGACAGGCTTTGCAGAGTCAGGAGATGGGTAACTCACCATAGAATTCCCAGCCTCTGATGTGCTCTTGTAGCCATAGTATTTATGTGGCTGCTCAAGTTCAGTTTCTGGTCAATGGTAACCCCCAGAATGTTGATAGTGGGGGATTCAGCAAAGGTAATGCCGTTGAATGTCAATGGGAGATTATCTTTTATTGGAGATGGTCATTGCCTGGCACTTGTGTGGCATGAATATTACTTACCACTTATCGGCCCAAGCCTGTATGTTCTCCAGGTCTTGCTGCATATGGACATGGGCTGCTTCAGTATCTGAAGAGTCGCAAATGTTACTGAACATCGTACAATCATCAACGAACATTCCAGTTCTGACCTTATGATGGAGGGACGGTCATTGATAAAGCAGCTGAAGGTGGTTGGGCCTAAGACACTGTTCTGAGGAACTCCTGCAGCAATGTCCTGGGGCTGAGAAGATTGGCCTCCAACAACCACAACAATCGTCCTCTGTGCTAGGTGTGACTCCAACCAGTGGAACATTTTCCCCTTGATTCCCATTGACTTCAGTTTGGCTAGGGCTCCTTAATTACACACTCAGTCAAATGCTGCCTTGATATCCAGGGTAATCACTCTCACCTCACCTCTTGAGTTCAGATTTTTTGTCCATGTTTGGACCAAGGCTGTAATGAGGTCAGGAGCCGAGTGGCCCTGGCACTGGAGCTACACCTGGAGCTATTAGATCACCTGGCGGCAGCAAGTACTGAAGATTAAATTGGAAGGAACACATGCTCCTAATGGAGCCACCCAATTTTCCATCCATTAAATCAAATGGTGGAATAATCAGGTGGATTCCTCCTCACCCGATTTTCCTGTATGAGCTGCACCCAGGCAATTCGTTCGGCCCAGGAAGATCTTCTCCCAAACATTTCAGAGATAAAAATTGACTACATAGGTAGATGAAAATAAAATAATAAACAAGGCAACTGACTCATGGTTTTCACAGCAAAATGGGCAGAAATTTGCAATTTATTATTCAAAACGCTGGTAAAAATATTGCAATATTGTCCAATGAAAACATAACTTGGCTTGTTTAATCATCAGATATCAATGGTCCTGACGCTAATAGTGGGCATTACATCCCAATTATAAAATAGCATATCCTCTAATTCACTGCAAGCAATGCCATGGAAGATCTGCTAATTTATAGAAAGGCCATCAGAGTGTCCATCACATTTCAGATATCTTAAGCATTTTTAAAAAAAGAAAAAAAACTACGATTTTACTGAATTCACACTTCTGGAAGGACACCAAAGCACATATTATAAACTCAGGAACACACTGGGCTGAATTTTGTGCCCAGGGTGGGGCTCCTGAAGCCGGGCTGAAAAAGCAGGGAGAGTTCCGCTTCGGCCAGTTGGAGCCCCCCTCCTGGCGCAATTCTACCTTACCAGGCCAATTAACAGTCCGCGCCAGGATCCCCATCCCTTCAAAGACTGGGTCCCGCCTCCAACAGCTGCCGGCCAATCACAAAACTAGTAGTTCAGCAGTAACGGTAGTGCTACCAGGAGCAGTGACCACTGCCAGTACTGCATGAGGCCGTGGGCCCAGGTCCGGATCCCAGGTTAGTGAGGCAGGGTTGCTGGGGTCAGACCATCTGGCCCAGGTGAAGGGGGAGAGTGGGCATTTAGTGCGGGGGAAGAGGGTTCCAGGGAGGTGCAAGATTTCCTGGTGGAAACCCTCCGTGGGCCACAGATTGCCCATGGAGGAGGGCCCACCCCAAGCCGGCAGGGTGGTCGCCACGTTTTACTGGACGGCCTCCCTGCTTAACAGAGACCCCCTCCCCACCGTCACTGGTTAATTCCCAGCGGCGGAAGGACGAGGACCTTAAGTAGCTGTTAATTGGCCACTTAAGGGCCTCAACTAGTCTCTGGGAGGGAAGGCCATCTTCAGCCTATTCTATCCCTGACAAAATTGCATTGCGATGCAATTCTATGGGCCCCCTGCGTCCGAACCTCGAACCCCGAATCTCGGGGGGCCCATAACATTCAGCCCACTGTGTGTAATTTTCCAGCTTCTTTCGGCAGAAGATCGCAAGGTGCACCTTTGAATCTTTGATATTCCAGCATTGGGAAAATGCCCAGCATTGGGAAAACCCCCAAATCATAGCAGGCACCAAAATAGAAAAATAGACGAGAGGAGAACTTGGATAAGGTGTGAATTAGACTGAAAGAGGTGGCTTACAATGTTGCAAAAAATAGTAGCAAGTCTAGGAGTGTTTTAGAAACCAGCAAAGGGCCACCAAAAAGTTGATAAAAAGGGAAAAAATAGAATACGAGAGTGAACAAGCCAGCAATATAAAAAAGATTGTAAGAGCTTTTATAAGTATATAAAAAGGAAGACAATAGCTAAAGTATGCATTGGTCCCTTAGAGGCAGAGACAGGAGAAATCATCATGGGAAATGTGGAAATGGCAACAGCATTGAACAAATGTTTTGTGTCTGTGTTCACAGCAGAGAACACAAGTTCCATACCAGAAATAGGCACTAACCTAGGGGCTAAAAAGTAAGGAAATTAATGAAATTGATATCAGTGGATGCGCTAGCTATGATTTTACAAAATTCCTTAGATTCAGGAATGGTCCTATTAGATTGGAAGTTGGCAAATGTTACACCGCTTTTCAAGAAAACAGGGAACTATAGTCCGGTTAGCCTAACATCAGTCATTGGGAAGACACTGGAAATTATTATTAAAGAAGTCTTAACAATGTACTTAGAAAAGCATTGTATGATTAGAACAAGTCAGCATGGTTTTACTAAAGGGAAATCCTGTTTGACAAATTTATTCAACTTTTTTGAGGATGTAACTGGTAGGGTAAATAAAGGGGAACCAGTAAATGTAATATACCTAGATTTCCAAAAGGATTTGATAAAGTGCCACATAAAAGATTAATAGGCTAGATAAGAGCTCATGGTGTTGAGGGTAGTATATTAGTGTAGATAGAGGATTGGTTAACAGACAGGAAGCAGAGTGTGGGCAAAAATGGGGCATTTTCAAGTTGTCAGGCAATGAATAGTGGGATGCCACAAGGATCAGTGCTGGGGCCTCAGCTATTTACACTCTGTATTAATGACTTGGATAAAGAGACAGAGAGTAATGTATCTAAGTTTGCTGATGATACAAAGCTCGGTGGAAAGGTAAGCTGTAGGGAGGACACAGAGAGGCTGCAAAGAGATATAGACTGGTTAAGTAGTGAGTGGGCAACAAGATGGCAAATGGAGTATAATGTAGGGAAGTGTGAATTTGTTCACTTTGGTCGTAAAAATAGAAAAGCAGAATATTTTTTAAAAGGTGTGAAACTGGTAAGTGTTGATGTTCAGAAAGACTTGGGTGTACTCAGACCAGGAACACAGAAATGTTAGCATGCAGGTACAGCAGGCTAATAGGAAGGCAAATGGCATGTTGGCCTTTATTGCAAGAGGATTGGAGTACAGAAATAAAGAAGTCTTACTAAAATTGTACAGGGCTCTGGTGAGACCGCACCTGGAATACTGCGTTCAGTTTTAGTCTCCACATTTAAGAAAGGATATACTTGCACGGGAGGCAGTGCAGCGAAGATTTACTAAATTGGTCCCTGGGATGAAAGGGTTGTCCTATGATGAGAGGCTGAGTAAATTGGGCCTATATTCTCTGAAGTTTAGAAGAATGAGAGGCAATCTAATTGAGACATACAAGATTCTGAAAGGGCTTAATAGGGTAGAAGCTGAGAGATTGTTCCCACTGGTCAGGGAATCTAGAAAGCAGGACACAGTCTCAGGATAAGGGGCCAATCATTCAGGACTGAGAAATTAATACACTAAAAGGGTTGTGAATCTTTGGAATTCTCTCCCCTAGAGAGTTGTGGATGCTTCATTGTTGAATACATTATAGGCTGGGATAGATATCAAGGGATATGGGCAGGGCGCAGGAAAGTGGAATTGAAGCCCAAGATCAGTCATGATAGTATTGAATGGCGGAGCAGGTTTGATGGGCCATATGGTCTACTTCTGCTTCTATTTCTTCTTGTGAACCAGGCACAGGGACTGTGGTACGCAATTAACTGGTGTTCATTCATGGCGTTGCACACAGCACATTATATTTGTGCTGTCTGCTCTTTTAAATAATTTCTGTATGCAGCCAGTGCTGCCTGTGCATTGCACACATTACCAGGGGACCCAATTTCTCCAGTGTCCAGCGGTACTTAAAGATAGCCTGCACCTCTTAAAGGAGTGGTGAATTGTGGCTGCAGCCAGTAGTGGGACTTTCTTCAAAACTGAATTAATGCTGTGATACTTTGAGCAATGGCCGAACATGTGAGACAGCATGGACCAAGGTTTGCAGACAGTGCACTGGAGGAGTTGGTGGAAGAGATGTCCTTTACATGTAGGAGGGGGGAACAGAAGGTCCTCCAGACACATGCTGAGGAGAACAGGAAGAAATAGTGGTGGATATCAACGGCAGGAGAGTTGCTCGTCAAGCATGGATGCTATGCAGAAGAATGTTTAATGACCTCACACGAGTTGTCAAATGGCATATCCTACCAACTGCACCAATAGCCTCATCCACTGTTCAATTCACTGCACACCATCGCTTACCTACTGACAATCTCTATCAATCAGGACTTAATCCTACCATTCATACGCTTTACCTGACCCTCACACACGGCTGCAAGTCTCACACCCACTACTTACAGCTGGCACACACTGGCAACTATTCAACCACGGCAGACACATGACCCCAAACATATTGCACAACATTCACTGACACACTTCCCTCTTTCTTGCAGGTGAAGATGGTGCATAACAGCAGGCAGCAGCAAAGAACTTGAGGAAAACAAACACGCCTACATGATTTAACACCCATGGAGAGACAGTGCTGGCCATTATGAAAATGGGCATTGCTGAGACCGTGGCCATTGGCAGCTCTGAATTGATTAATGTTGAGTGTATCCGGATAGCCTAATCCTCTTTCTCTCATTTCATTTCTCGTTCATCCTACAATCTATTCAGATAGAGAAACTGCTGATGGTGTAAGCATGCACTTTTTACTTCTCTCCTCTCACCGCAACCCTACCCTTGGCCCTTTTGTCATTCAGATATCCAAGAACTGCAACCTGCTCAGGCAATGGAGGAAGATGAATAAAAGTGTGAAGTGAGGACACAACATGACTCGATTTCACATTCACAGCCACCAGCTCAGATACTGACACTGTGTGCATTTTAGTGGCTAGGATAGAAGAGAGATATGCATGTGATGAGACACTGGGCAGAAATGTGCAGGATCCAGGGCTGGAGGAAAGAATAGCACAGGTGCCAGCTAGCCAGAATGTAAGGTCACTCACTGGTTCTGCTGCAGAGTACTCAGATGAGGACTTCAATTGGCTAGGCTACAGAAGAATGCAGATGGGTGTACACATTCAAATGCTTGATGTACTGCAAAGCCTGCCAGAAAGCCTGTGCTCAATGTCAAGGAGCATGAAGGAATCCAGCACCAACTTGGCACAGGGCTTTATGCAGAATTTGGAGCCCAAAATGGAATGGGTGGTCACCTCTATCAGCATACCTGTGGAACTCAGCATAATGCAGCATCTGATTGTCGATGTCCCAGCTTCTATTGCAGCACAATCAGTGTCTAGCAAAGGTCTGAGAGCTGCAGTGGAAGGTCAGGTTGCAGTCATACAAGCTCAGACTGCTACCATCACGGCTCATATACCATACTTAATATATTTAATGAATACTTTCTATCAGTGTTCACTGAGGAATTGGAATCTGACAGAATATTGGCAGAAGCGGAGAGAATAGAGGCAATAGATAGGGTAAAAATTTAGAGGGGGGAGGTACTAAAAAGGCTGGCTATGCTTAGGGTAGATAAGTCAGCTGGTCTGGATGGCTTGCATCCCAGGTTGCGAAAGGAAGTGAGGATGGAGAAAGCAGAAGGGCTTGCCATAATCTTCCAATCTTCCCTAGATACGATGGAGGTGCCAGAGAGTGGTAAATGTGACACCCTTATTCAAGAAAAGGTGTAAGGACAGTCCGAGCAACTACAGGCCAGTTAGTTTAACATCAGTGGTGGGTAAGGTTTTAGAAACAATAATCAGGGAAAAAAGACAGCAGACACCTGGAGAGGTTCGAGTTAAGTGAGGAGAGCCAGCACGGATTTCTAAAAGGCAGATCATCTGGTTCACGAATGTCCCTTTCAGGAAGGAAATCTGCTGTCCTTACCTGGTCTGGCCTACATGTGACTCCAGATCCACAGCAATTTGGTTGACTCTTAACTACCCTCTGAAATAGCCACTCAGCTGTCAAGGGCAATTAGGGATGGGCAACGAATTCTGGCTCTGCGAGCGATACCCACATTCCATGAAAGAATAGAAAAAAAAATGCCTGACTAATCTAATTGAATTTTTTGATGAAGTAACAGAGAAGCTTGAAGAAGGGAATGTGGTGGATGTTGTTTACAGTCATAGAATCATAGAGTTATACAGCACAGAAACAGGCCCTTCGACCTACTGAGTTCATGCTGGCCATCAAGCACCTATTTATTCCATCTATCCCATATGCCTTCCTAACCACCTGATACACCTGTGCTGCTGCCTTCAGTGATCTATGGACATGTACACCAAGGTTCCTCTGACCCTCTGTACTTCCTGGGGTCCTACCATCCCCTATATATTCCCTTGCCTTGTTAGTCCTCCCAAAATGCATCACCTCACACTTCTCAGGATTAAATTCTATTTGCCACTGCTCTGCCCATCCTACCAGCCCATCTATATTGTCCTGTAATCTAAGGCTATCCTCACTATTTACGACACCACCAATTTTTGTGTCATCTGCAAACTCCTATATTCACATCTAAATCATTAATGTACACTACAAATAGCAAGGGTCCCAGCATCGATCCCTGTGGTACACCACTGATCACAGGCTTCCAATTGCAAAAACAATCCTCGACCATCACCCTCTGCCTCCTGCCACTAAGCCAATTTTAGATCCAATTTGCCAAATTGCCCTGGATCCCATGGGCTCTTACCTTATTGACCAATCTCCCATGTGGGACCTTATCAAAAGCCTTACTGAAGTCCATGTAGACTACATCAACTGCTTTACCTTCTTCTACACACCTAGTCACCTCCTCGAAAAATTCAATCAAATTTGTTAGACATGATTTCCCCTGACAAAGCCATGCTGACTATCCCTGATTAATCCCTGCCTCTCCAAGTGGAGATTAATCCTGCCCCTCAGAATTTTTTCTCGTAGTTTCCCTACCACTGATGTTAGACTCACTGGCCTGTAATTACCTGGTTTATCCCTACTACCCTTCTTGAACAATGGTACCACATTTGCTGTCCTGCAGTCCTCTGGCACCTCTCCTGTGGCCAGAGAGGATTTGAAAATTTGTGTCAAAGCCCCTGCAATCTCCTCCCTTGCCTCACATAGCAGCCTGGGATACATCTCGTCTGGTCCTGGGGATGTAGCCACTTTTAAGCCCGCTAAAACTGCTATCACTGTCTCCCTTTCAATGCTAATTTGTTCAGGTATATCACAATCCCCCTCCCTGATCTCTACACCTACATCATCCTTTTTCACAGTAAACACAGATGAAAAGTAATAATTTAAAACCTCACATATGTCCTCCGGCTCCACACACAAGATTGCCACATTGGTCCCTAATGGGCCCTACTCTTTCCCTTGCCCTTAATATACTTATAAAATGCCTTGGGATTTTCCTTTATCTTGCCCGCCACTGTTTTCTCATGCCCCCTCTTCGCTCTCCTAATTTCAGTACTTTTTTCAGTACCCCCCTACACTTTTTATTCTTCTCTAGGGCCTCCAGTTTTCAGCCCTCTGAATCTGCCATAAGCCTCCTTTTTTTTTCCTTATCCAATCCTTTATATCTCTTGACATCCAGGGTTTCCTGGACCTATTGGTCCTACCCTTCACCTTTACGGGAACATTGTGGCCCTGAACTCTCACTATTTCCTTTTTGAATGACTCCCACTGGTCTGATGTAGACTTTCCTACAAGTAGCTGATCCAAGTCCACTTTGGCCAGATCCTATTTCATCATATTGAAATTGGCCTTCCCCCAATTTTTATTTCCAGTCCATCTTTGTCCTTTTCCATAACTACCTTAAATCTTACAGAGTTATGGTCACTATCCCCAAAATACTCCCCCGCTGACACTTCTACCACTTGTCTGACTTCATTCCCTAAGATTAGGTCCAGTACCGCCCTTTCTCTTTTAGGACTTTCTACGTGATGGCTCAAAAAGCTCTCCTGTATGCACTTTAAGAATTCCGCCCCCTTTATGTCTTTTGCACTCAGACTATCTCAGTTAATATTGGGGAAGTTGAAACGGATTTTAAGCGTTTGACAAGCTACCACATAAAAGGCTATTTAACAAAATTGAGGCTCATGGAATAGGAGGGTCAGTGTCCAATTGGATAAAAAAAATTGGCTTAAGGACAAAAAATAGTGAGTCATAGTAAATTATTGTTTTTCAGCCTGGAGGATGGTAGACAGTTGTGTTCTCAAGGGTCAGTGCTGAGGCCACTGCTTTTTTTTCTATATATAAATGACTTGGATCTTGGAATACAGAGTAGAATCTCAAAATTTGCCAATGACACCAAATTTGGAGGTGTGGCAAACAGTGAGGATGATATGAACTGCCTGCAACAGGACATAGATAGGTAGCAGAATGGACAGACAGCTGGCAGATGGAATTTAATACTGCCAAGTGTGAGGTGATGCATTTTGGCAGAAGGAATAGGGAGAGGCAATACATACTTCATGGGACAGTTCTAAAGAGTATGCAGGAACAGAGGGACTCGGGGGTGCGTGTGCATCAATCTTTGAAGGTGGCAGGACATATTGAGAGAGTGGTTGGTAAAGCATATGGGATCTTGGACTTCATAGAGACATTGAGTACAAAAGCAGGGAATTTATGCTGAACCTTTATAAAGCTCTGGTCAGGCCCCAACTGGAGTATTGCATCTAGTTCTGGTCACCACAGTTTAGGAAGGATGTGAGGGTCCTTGAGACAGTGCAGAGGATGGGTGATTTTAGTTACAAGGTTAGATTGGAAAAGCTAGGGTTGTTCTCCTTAGAACAAAGGAGATTGAGGGGAGATATGATAGAAATGTACAAGATTTTGACAGGTTAGATTAAGTTAGACAAGGAAAAACAGTTCCCATTAACTAATGGTACAAGGACTGGGGGACACATATTGAAGGTTTTGGGCAAGAGATGCAGGGGAAATATGAGGAAGAACTTTTTTACGCAGTGGGTGGTAATGACAAGGAACTCGCTGCCCACAAGGGTGGTGGAAGACAATCAATGACTTCAAAAGGAAATTGGATGGCCACTTGAAGGAAATAAATTTGCAAGGCTACAGGGATCAAGTGGGGGAGTAGGACTGACAGGCGGGCTCTGTGGATAGAGCTGGCATGGACTCGATGGGCTGAATGGCCTCCTTCTATGCTGTAAATGACTTTATGACTCTATAATGAGTGTTCAAAGCAGGTCACAGCAGTCCATCAATCTATTTTCCAACAGGTTATTGGGCTGCTGAGGCAGCGCCCCAGGAGCATGGCAGTGGAGTACGAACCTGCTGTCCTCTCTCAAGATGACAGCAGTCAAGCTCCCACCTCGCCACTCTGCCAGTGCCCTCAGCCAGCCAACCCATACTGATGTAGCACAGGGTGAGATGGTGCAGTCTGAAGTTGGGCCTTCTTGGCTCAGAGTTGCTTGAGATTGCCTTCCAAGGCCATCTGCAGTCTCCTCAACTGAAGGTCAGCAACCTGCAGCCACTGGGGAAACACCTGATATGAGCACTAGCAGCGGGAAAGGCACATTGAAGACACATGGAGGGAATGCACTAGGGCGATTAGTTTATTTTTGTATGCATTATGTCATGATTTAATTTACAAATTTGGATTAGAAGTTGCATTTTCTGGTGGCTTTTACTTTTGTCTTGTCAGAAAGATGACGATGCGATTGTCATTGATAGAAGAAAGATAAGGAGTGACTGACTGTTGGTGAATGGGGGGCTGTGGTTGATTTTACTGATATCATTTATAAATTATTGATTGCATAGAGCCAGGGCAGAAAGGGGCTATCTACCCTCCCTTCCTCTTCCTGTGGCACTTGTTCCTCCTCAAATACCTCCCCTGATAGGTGGTGGCAAGGGCTATTCCCTCATTAGAGCCAGGTTGCATAGCTTGCAGCATACTACCAAAAATCTTGATGGCCGCTCAGTGAGTACTACAGGGCTCCTCGTGAGCAGTCCAGGCAATGGAAGCGCTGTTTGAGGATACCATTGGCATGCTCTATAACGTTCCTGTGACAGCATGGCTCTCATTGTATGTCTGCTGTGCACTTTTTTTGGTTCTGGGCTTGAGTCATGAGCCATGTAATGAGTGGATAACTGTCCTTGCCCAGTTGCCAGCCTTTGATTTCCTGTGGTGGGTTAAATGCAGCTGGCACAGAGGATTGCCGCAGAATGAAAGAATCATGACTACTGCCAGAATATTGGTTATGCACCTGCATGATGCACAGTCTGTGGTCACACACTAGCTGCACATGGAAGGAGTAGAATCCATTTTGGTTCAGGAAAATGGCAGAATTCACATGAGGTGCATGCAAAGCAAAGTGCATGCAGTCAATGGCACCCTGCACCATTTTCTCTGCCTGCTTATTTCTGGCAAGAGGGAATGACATGAAGCTGTTTTGCTTTGCATAGAGAGACTCAGTGAGCTTCCTCATGTAGCAGTGTACTGCAAACAGCATGATGTTGCATCTAACACCAGCAACAACATGTAAGGAGACAGCTGCTTAAAAGTAAAGAGCCATGGTCACTTTGACAGCCACAGGCAATGGGGTCCTTGCCCTGCTTTGAGGATGCAGTTGTGGTTGCAGCAGGTGCCAAATTTATGTCACAACCTCTTTAGTAAAGCAACAACATCTCAAGGATTGATCGTTGCTGAAGTTCAGGTAAGAAAATTGTTTCCTAAAGACCCGAGGTGGATATGGTTTCCTGCTAAGAGCCTTTCTCACACATCTCCTCCTCCCACTGCTAGCAGCTTGTCCTGCTCTATGCAGCTTTTCTTCATTCTCCCAGTCCTGCTCAATTCCAAAATGAAGACCTACCAGGCCACCCATGTCTGGAAGGAACTTGTTTCAGCACAAGCCTTTAAACCCCCAAAAATGTACTTCAGCACTAGTCAGACCACTCCATGCAGACTATTGAAATGTCAGACAAGTATAGGAAAGCTCCAAAAAGGCACAGATTTGCACCAGCACTCAGAAGAAATAATCCAGCAATTAACCTGCAAGTAGGTCAGGATCACTTTACATAGACCTACTGAGGGGGTGGGAGTGTGGTCCATCATGGTGTTGAACACGTGGTCAGCTGTGGGATATTAAGAGAGGGTGTTGGCTGTGTTGTATGATCGCTTCAAGAGTGATGTCCCTTTAAGAACTCAGTAAGCTAATGAGCTATGTACCAAGATGTAGTCATGTGACTGGACGTCATAGTCACTCTGCATTGGAACACCCGAAACAAAGGTTCTATATATAGTTTTCTCTGTATTGTATTGCAGCCCCCACCTGCCAAGAATGAGGCACATTAATTTTGTCATGAACATTGATTTTAAATTGTTACTGGAGTGAAGAAAGGACTTGTTAAACAGATCAGCCGTGGCTGGAAAAAAACATTTACATACTAACAGACATTGAAGGCGAGGAAGTGCATTCCGGGGCCTGCTAAGGAGGATACAAGCCACAAGGGCCAGGACTGGTTAGACTAGCTGGTCATATGACTACCTGGCTGTTCCAGGGTTTTCTTTTGAACTGGCCACAGAGAGTTTGAAGGCAGAAAGCAGAATGCTCCTGGACTGAGAAGATCTCTCCTGGCTGGCTCGCCACAGCCTCTCCTGTCGGCCTGCTCCCATCTCTCTCTCACAAGACACATGAACCCCAAGAGAGAAAAGTCTCCAACAGTGAACAAGGTTTAAGAAGGACACTAGGCCCCAACAAAAAGCAAGAGCTACCTACAATCGAGGACTGTACAGTGAGCTCAAAGATCCGTAACAAAAACTCTTCAAATAAAAACAAGAAATGCTGGAACCACTCAGCAGGTCTGGCAGCATCTGTGAAAAGAGAAGCCGAGTTAACGTTTCGGGTCAGTGACCCTTCTTCGGAAGAAGGGTCACTGACCCGAAACGTTAACTCGGCTTCTCTTTTCACAGATGCTGCCAGACCTGCTGAGTGGTTCCAGCATTTCTTGCTTTTATTTCAGATTTCCAGCATCCGCAGTATTTTGCTTTTAAAAACTCTTAAAATATTGCCGCAAACTTTTCTACTTTATTTATTCTTCTCTTTTCTGTCTCTATTTGCATGTGTGTATCCTGTATTCATGCTAGCGTGGGCATGTCATGTCCACGTCAAAAGAATTAGAGTTTAAGTTTAATATAATTTCACTTTTCTTCTCTAAACCTGAGGAAACCTGTTGTGCTGGTTTTTTTGCCTTATAATTGGAAAGCGGTGAAAAAGGATTCACCAAGGGGGAGCTGAAAACACGGTGTGTTTAAAAATTAAACCCTGTTACAGTTAGACCAGGTGAAGGCTGAAAGGGAATCTTTGACCTCTTTCTCACCTGGTCGTAACAGTATATACCAGTTTAACTGTTAATAAAGCCTCTCGAGATCTTCAAGGAACTTGAATTCACATACCTCATCACGCTGCTTAAGATAACACAAAGAATCTCTTGATATGGTAGCAAGGGTGGTGAAAAGATAAAATATTTGAAGATCATAGGTAAAACAGCTGTGAAAGTACCCTTCATACAGCCAAAAGAGAGAAAGTTCAAAAGAAATACTGGCCCAAACAGTGGAAAGAAGAAAAAACTTACTTCCAGCTGTAGAGACAGAGCACTCAATGACAGGCTGCAAATAAATTCCGGTAATCGGGTGAGTCATTGTGCTGACGGTCGAGGAATCCCGGTTTAAAAATGACTTTGAAGGGCTTAAAAAATTGATTTTGTTAATGGCTCCATGGGAGAGGAAAAAAATGGGGAAAACCCAATTCCTCTCTCAGACTGATTGATGTCGGTGCCATTACAGGAGGCATCTGAAAAAAATGCATGGAAAACCCTGAACACAGCATAGTTCAAGCATTCAAGCAGCCAAAGCTGGAAAAAATCATTAAACCGGTCAAGTGTGAAGAAGCTAAATAAACTCTAGCAAAATAAAAGCAAAGGGAAAAATCACCAAGGGGGAGCTGAAAACACGGTGTGTTTAAAAATTAAACCCTGTTACAGTAAGACCAGGTGAAGGCTGAAAGGGAACCTTATCGAGGTTCTTATCGAGCAATTGTGTAAACATACAAGCCAGGTGCTGAAAGAGAAAAACAGAGAACACTGTCAAGCACCTGTTATACTCAGTCAAAGCAACTAGCTTAGAAAAGAAATTCTTAAAGGGGGAACAGAACAGTGTTAATAAAACAAGTTTTAAGCCAGAAATAGGAAAGTCATAATAGTACAGTGCTGAAGGCACACACAGAGCTGAACGAAGTTAAATATAAGGCTGCGTTTGCTGACAACGTGACCACTAGGTGGCGCAGTACTTGCACATGCACAACTGCAGGCTGTTCAACTGGAACGTCAGTGTCTGTGATGTTAACATAGAAACATAGAAAATAAGAGCAGGAGTAGGCCATTCGGCCCTTCAAGCCTGCTCCGCCATTCATTATGATCATGGCTGATCATCCAACTCAGTAACCTGTTCCTGCTTTCCCCCCATATCCTTTGATCCCTTTCGCCCCAAGAGCTATATCGAACTCCTTCTTGAAAACATATAATGTTTTGTCCTCAACTGCTTTCGGTGGTAGCGAATTCCACAGGTTCACCACTCTCTGGATGAAGAAATTTCTCCTCAATCTCAGTCCTGAAAGGTTTACCCCATATCCTTAGACTAAGACCTCTGGTTCTGGACTCCCCCACCATCGGAAATATCCTTCCTGCATCTACTCTGTCAAGTCCTGTTAGAATTTTATAGGTTTCTATGAGATCCCCCTTCACTCTTCTGAACTCCAGCGAATATAACCCTAACCGACTCAATCTCTCCTCATACATCAGTCCCAGGAATCAGTCTGGTAAACCTTCGCTGTACTCCCTCTTTTGCAAGAACATCCTTCCTCAGATAAGGAGACCAAAATTGCACACAATATTCCATGTGTGACCTCACCTGTATAATTGCAGCAAGACATCCCTGCTCCAGTACTCGAATCCTCTCGCTATGAAGGCCAACATACCATTTGCCCTTTTTACCGCCCATTGCACCTGCATGCTTACCTTCAGCAACTGGTGTACGAGAACACCCAGGTCTCGTTGCATATTCCAGGTCTCGTTTATAGCCGTTCAGATAATAATCTGCCTTCTTGTTTTTGCTACCAAAGTGGATAACCTCACATTTATCCAATTATACTGCATCTGCCATGCATTTGCCCACTCACTCAACTTGTCCAAATCACCCTGAAGCCTCTCTGCATCCTCCTCACAACCCACCCTCCCACCCAGTTTTGTGTCATCTGCAAATTTGGAGATATTACATTTAGTTCCCTCATCTAAATCTTAATACATATTGGGAATAGCTGGGGTCCGAGTACCCATCCCTGCGGTACCAACCTCGTCATTGCCTGCCATTCGGAAAAAGACCCATTTATTCCTACTCTTTGGTTCCTGTCTGCCAACCAATTTTCTATCCATCACAATACACTACCCTCAATCCCATGCGCTTTAATTTTACACGCTAAACTCTTATGTGGGACTTTGTCAAAAGCCTTCTGAAAGTCCAAATAAACCACATCCACTGGCTCCCCCTCATCAACTCTACTAGTTATATCCTCGAAGAATTCTAGTAGATTTGTCAAGCATGATTTCCCTTTTGTCAATCCATGCCGACTGTGTCCGATTCTGTGTTCTCCAAGTGCTCTGCTATAAAATCTTTGATAATGGACTCTAGAATTTTCCTCACTACCGACATCAAGCTGACTGGTCTATAATTCCCTGTTTTCTCTCTATCTCCCTTTTTAAATAGTGGGGTTACATTAGCTACCCTCCAATCTGTAGGAACTGTTCCAGAGTTTATAGAATCTTGAAAGGTGACCACCAATGCATGCACTATTTCTATTTCTAGGGCCATTTCCTTAAGTACTCTGGGATGTCGATTATCAGGCCCTGGGATTTATTGGCCTTCAATCCCATCAATTTCCCCAACACTATTTCTTTACTAATACTGATTTCCTTCAGTTCCTCCCTCTCACTAAACCCTGAGTTCCTCAACATTTCTGGTATGTTATTTGTGTCCTCCTTTGTGAAGACAGAACCAAAGTATGCATTTAGTTGGTCAGCCATTTCTTTGTCCCCCATAATAAATTCCCCGTTTGTCTTCACCAATCTTTTTCTCTTCACATTCCTATAGAAACTTTTACAGTCAGTTTTTATGTTCAGGCAGCTGCCATGATTAAAGATGGCACTGTTCAATTTATCACAGGAAATGCTTATGGTTAGATTTTTCTAGCAAACTAACCTGACATTAAGTTGGACGGAAGCCCAGTAATATGCTACTATGTAGTTATAGGATACTAACTGTAATCCTCAGATCCATTTAATATTCCAGTAATCCTATTAAATACAAAAGGAATTTTATGATTGCATTTCCATTGGAAGACAGTGAATTGGCACCCTGATGGATGGAAAAGAAAATCAGACAGAGTATAAAATGTGCTGCCAATTCATTATTGTGATTCGATTATATGACTGATCACCACCCGAACGCAGCTACTAGCTCCCGCCCCACTGGCCGCTCTCCCACCTCCGCAACTCGCTTTCTCCCCCTCCCCACCCGCCGCTTCCCCCCCTCAGCCACTTGCTCCAGACCTCGCTGCTCCCCCTGACTCCCCTGCCCAATTGTTCCCTTCTCCTCGGCACCCCGCTCTCCGGTCGCTCGCTCCCCGCTTTCACCCCACCCCCTTCAGCCGCCAGCTCCAGGCCGCGCCATTTCCCTCCTCTTGGCCATTCACTCCCACGTTTGATCAGTCTCCACACGCCGCCTGAAGAAGCAAGGGGTGATGGAGCGACGTCAGAGCGAGTGGCCGAGAGGAGAGAAGCGTCATGGCCTGGAGCTAGCGGCTGGGGGGAGGGCAGGAAAGCGGGCAGCGAGCGGCGGGACAGCGGGGTGGCGCAAAGCGACGAGCAATCAGCCAGGGGAGTTGGGGGGAGCAGCGAGGTCTGGAACAAGCGGCTGAGGGGAGGAAGCATCGAGGCCTGAAGTGAGGGGGGAGAGCTTTAGCCTCAAAGTCTCCTATTCAGCCGCATGCTCCAGCCGAGTGGGGGGCCGGATACCCGATGACGCTGTATTGCACATGCGCGAAGATGGACCAGGCGTGGATACGCGATGATGTTGGCGCTGCACGGTGACGTCATCCCGCACATACATCACTTAGTCCTGGCAAGATGTAACCGCGTACGTGCACAACTTTGCACTCTGATGACGTCAGCGGGCTGCTGCGTTGTCAGGAATCACTCTGTAATTATAAAGCAGAAAGCAAAAGAACAGCAGAAGGATGGACACCAAATTTCCCAGCATGAACTGGAAGGCCATTGATATCCTATCCGTGTTCAAACTTTGAAACAAAGAATGCAGTTATGCGTCTTTGACCAAGCAGTTATAGAACCGGAGAAGCAGGCTGTGAAAATTCTGATAGCAATTAGAAATGATGGATTATACAGAATTAATACCTCTGGCTGATCTGAAGAGCACCAGAACGATCATGCAAAGATATGGAAAGTGCTAGAAGATTAGCTTCGGGTAAGAGTGAATTTTAGAATTCATTGCCTGGAATTGATGTCCTACGGGCAATAGCCACAGGAATCAATAGATCAATTCACCAGCAGATGCTGTAGTAAGGGCAACTAATGCGATTTTTGAGAACCTGAGCTGTCGGAGTGAATAATGGAACTGGTGATTGCCTCAACACCCACTGAAACATTTCAAAAAGAGCTCTTGGGGAAAAAGAAAGGTCACAGCATTGATATGCTGCTAGAAGATGGCAGGAAATACCAAGCCATTGTAGTTGGACAACAGCAACTGCAAGCACTAGGTGCAGCTGACAGTATTGGCCTGGTAACCAGGTCACAAAAAGCAATCAAGCTGTGTGGTAAGTGTGGTTTGTCCCACTCACCGTGAAGTTGTCCTGCATTTCAAGATCTTTGCAAGGCATGCAGTGCAAAGGACACTGCGCCCACCTATGCAAGAAATCTGGCTCCAAAGACACAGCCAGAAGTCGCAGTCGGACACAAACAAACAGAAAACAGGCACTGCAACACGGCAACAGCAGCAAGGAGAGCGCCAGAGACCTGCGTAAACGCAAGCCGATACACAAAGTCCACAGAGAAATAGATATGAGACAAGACTCAAAGTGGAGTGACTCTCAGCCAGAAGACGAGCAGGCATTTCACATTGTGACCTGACATTGTGTTGATGAAGTCAAACAACTTGTAGCTTTTGCTACTATTGATATCATGTGTCCAAACAAAGTTGGCAAACACACACTCGGGACTAAGATTAACATGGGGACAACTGCAAATATCCTACCAGTCTGAATCCTGAAGGATATTCTATAAATGCTTGAAGGTGGGATTAGACTGGGTGGATCATTTTTCGGGGACAGCTTGGACACGATGGGCCGAGTGTGCCGTAAACTTTATGATTCTGTATTTTGGGGTCATTGGAAATTAATGATACAACTGACAACTGCAAAGTTAACTGCATACAATGGGTCACCCTTCCTTTGTAGTGGCACACTAACAATGCAATGCAGCTATGGCAAGTCAGCGTGGAAACTACAAATATACTACCTGGTAGACATTAGATTAGAGATACAGCACTGAAACAGGCCCTTCGGCCCACCGAGTCTGTGCCGAACATCAACCACCCATTTATACTAATCCTACACTAATCCCATATTCCTACCAAACATCCCCACCTGTCCCTATATTTCCCTACCACCTACCTATACTAGTGACAATTTATAATGGCCAATTTACCTATCAACCTGCAAGTCTTTTGGCTTGTGGGAGGAAACCGGAGCACCCGGAGAAAACCCACGCAGACACAGGGAGAACTTGCAAACTCCACACAGGCAGTACCCGGAATCGAACCCGGGTCCCTGGAGCTGTGAGGCTGCGGTGCTAACCACTGCGCCACTGTGCGGACCAGCAGTTGCAGGACTATCAGCATGTAAGGACCTCAACATCGTGACTCTCCACGAGATCTCCAAGGTACCCATTTCAGCAGAAGAGACCAAGTGTACCCACATTGAGTCAGTCCAGGACTTACAACAAATATGCCCAGACAGGTTCAACGCCAAAGGAGATTTCAAAGGCAGTGACATACTGCACCTCAGAGATTATGCAATTCTATCAATCGACCCTCCCAGAAAGTGCAGCGTGCACGTACAGGAAAAACTTAAACGCGAGTTGGATGACATGGAACGCAATGGCATCATCCGTCGCGTGCATCATCACACAGACTGGTGCAGCTCAATTACATGCGTACTAAAGAAGGACGGAGCAATTAGGGTATGTCTATATCCGAGGCAACTAAACGTCCCCATAAAGAGATGCCCCCACAAGTTTCCAGCACTAGAGGAATTGAATCCCAAGTTCAACAGGAGCCAAATTCATCTCCAAGTTGGATGCTAAACATTGATATTGGTCGGTACACCTAAGGAATCTCAGGAAGTCACCACCACAAGATATTGCTTCCACAGACTACCCTTCGGCTTATCTGTCAGTCAAGATCTGCTTCAGCAGCATATGGACAAAATTATAGAAAATGTGCCTGGATGTATATGCATTGCCGATGATATTGCGGTAATGGGGAAAACCAAAGAACAGAAGATCGAAATCTTCACTTACTGATGGCAGTAGCTCTCATGAAGGGCTCATTTTTAACAGCAAGAAGTGCCAGTAAGTGAGATCAATTTCTTAGGTTCCATCTATTCAGGTTGCGGAATCCGTCCTGACCCAGGCAAAGTCAAAGATGTAAGGCACATGCCTACTCCACAAGACAAAGAAGATCTACAGAGATGCCTTGGATTTTTCAACTTCTTGGCACCATGCATTCCAAATTTTTCTGATAAAGCAGCAGCACTGAGAGAGCTGTTTTTTTAAATTCATTCATGGTATGTGGGCGTCGCTGGCCAGGCCAGCATTTATTGCCCATCCCAATTGCCCTTGAGAAGGTGGTGGTGAGCTGCCTTCTTGAACCGTTGCAGTCCATGTGGGGTAGGTAGGTACACCCACAGTGCTGTTAGGAAGGGAGTTCCAGGATTTTGACCCAGCGACAGTGAAGGAACGGCAATATAGTTCCAAGTCGAA